>NC_041388.1:143177074-143190251 GCF_002162155.2 Triticum dicoccoides | reverse complement strand
CTTGGTCTTGGCGTCGTTCTGCTTCTCCTGAGCTTCGGCCTTACCTTGGCTCACCTCCTTGCCTTGCTCAGTGTGGTAGTGCCCGTGGCTCAGACTGCCCGTGCATAGTTATAGGGGTACAAAAAGTGTACCCCTCTTTTTGTACACCGACACACATGATTTAAGTAGGCATGAGTATATTTACTTGATGAAACACAAGTCTGAAACATTTGAAAAGTTCAAAGAATTTTAGAGTGAAGTGGAGAATCATCGTAACAAGAAAATAAAGTTTCTATGATCTGATCGCGAAGGAAAATATTTGAGTTACGAGTTTGGCCTTCATTTAAAACAATGTGGAATTATTTCACAACTCACGCACCAGGAACACTGATGACCCACAAGTATAGGAGATCTATCGTAGTCCTTTCGATAATAAGAGTGTCGAAACCAACGAGGAGCAGAAGGAAATGATAAGCGGTTTTCAGCAAGGTATTCTCTGCAGGTACTGAAATAAGTGGTAACAGATAGTTTTGTAATAAGGTAAATTGTAACGAGCAACAAGTAACAAAAGTAAATAAGGTGCAGCAAGGTGGCCCAATCCTTTTTGTAGCAAAGGACAAGCCCGAACAAACTCTTATAATAGGAAAAGCGCTCCCGAGGACACATGGGAATATCGTCAAGCTAGTTTTCATCACGTTCATATGAATCACGTTCGATACTTTGATAATTTGATATGTGGGTGGACCGGTGCTTGGGTGCTGTTCTTACTTGAACAAGCATCCCACTTATGATTAACCTCTATTGCAAGCATCCACAACTACAACAAAAGTATTAAGGTAAACCTAACCATAGCATGAAACATATGGATCCAAATCAGCCCCTTACGAAGCAACGCATAAACTAGGGTTTAAGCTTCTGTCACTCTAGCAACCCATCATATACTTATTACTTCCCAATGCCTTCCTCTAGGCCAAATAATGGTGAAATGTTATGTAGTCGATGTTCACATAACACCACTAGAGGCTAGATAACATACATCTTATCAAAATATCAAACGAATACCAAATTCACATGACTACTAATAGCAAGACTTCTCCCTTGTCCTCAGGAACAAACGTAATTACTCACAAAGCATATCCATGTTCATAATCAGAGGGGTAATAATATGCATAAAGGATCTGAACATATGATATTCCACCAAATAAACCAACTAGCATCAACTACAAGGAGTAATCAACACTACTAGCAACCTACTAGCACCAATCCCGGACTTTGAGACAAGAATTGGATATAAGAGATGAACTAGGGTTTGGAGATGAGATGGTGCTGGTGAAGATGTTGATGGAGATTGCCATCTCCCGATGAGAGGAGCGTTGGTGATGACGATGGTGATGATTTCCCCCTCCCGGAGGGAAGTTACCCCTGTAGAACAGCTCTGCCGGGGCTCTAGATTGGTTCCGCTTCGTGGCGGCGGAGTCTCGTCCCGAAATGTTGCTTCCTATTTTTTTTCTCATCGAAAGACTTCATATAGGAGAAGATGGACATCGGAGACCCACCAGGGGGCCCACGAGGTAGGGGGCGCGCCCTGGTAGGGGGGGGGCGCCCCCACCCTCGTGAGCAGGGTGTGGGCCCCTGGACTTCATCTTTGGCGAGGATTTTTCTTTATTTATTTTAAGATATTCCATGGAGTTTCAGGACTTTTGGAGTTGCACAGAATAGGTCTCTAATATTTGCTCCTTTTCCAGCCCCAGAATTCCAGCTGCCGGCATTCTCCCTCTTTTTGTAAACCTTGTAAAATAAGAGAGAATAGCCATAAGTATTGTGACATAACGTGAAATAACAGCCCATAATGCAATAAATACCGATATAAAAGCATGATGCAAAATGGACGTATCAACTCCCCCAAGCTTAAACCTCGCTTGTCCTCAAGCGAAAAGCCGATAACAATAAATATGTCCCCATGTTTAGAGGTGGAGGCATCGATAAAAATAAAATACGGACATGAAGGCATCATGATTATTCTCATAACTGCAACATATATAGATTTTGTCATATGATTACTTATGTTCAAGCGATGATCTATTCACAATGCAAAAGTATGAATCATAAACCTTATTGGGCTCCAACAAACTATAATCTCAGTCATCGAAACAATTGCAATTTATCATAACATCGGAAAGAGTCTATGTCAGAGCTTAAAAGCAAGTCCACATACTCAACTATCATCTAGTCCTTCATAATTGCTAACACTTACGCGATACTTGTGTTTATGGAGTTTTAATCGGACACAGAGAAAGATAGGGGCTTATAGTTTTGCCCCACAAACTTTTACCTCAAGGGTAATGTCAGCAATAATGGTTCATGCTCCCCTACATCCAATTAGCTATATATATATATGTATATATATATCATGTTCTTTCCAACATGCTAAGCTTGCCAAAGGATAAAGTGAAAAAGGAAAGGTGAAGATCACCGTGACTCTTGCATAAGGTGGAAGATAATAATAAAGTATAGGCCCTTCGCAGAGGGAAGCAGAGGTTGCCATGCGCTTTTATGGTTGGATGCACAAAATCTCAATGCGAAAGAACGTCACTTTATATTGCCCCTTGTGATGTGAACCTTTATTATGCAGTCCGTCGCTTTTATTACTTTCACATCACAAGATCGTATAAAGCTTATTTCTCCCACACCAATCAATCATACATATTTAGAGCAATTTTTATTGCTTTGCACCGATGACAACTTACTTGAAGGATCTTACTCAATCCATAGGTAGATATGGTGGACTCTCATGGAAAAACTGGTTTAAGGGTATTTGGAAGCACAAGTAGTATCTCTACTTAGTGCTGAGAATTTGGCTAGCATGAGGGGGAAAGGCAAGCTCAACAAGTTAGGGGATCCATGACAACATACTTTATCTCAGATATAAGAAAGACATAACTCATTACGTTGTCTTCCTTGTCCAACATCAACTCTTTAGCATGTCATTTTAATGAGTGCTTCCAATCATAAAAGATGTCAATGATAATATATCTATATGTGAAACCTCTCTTTCCTTATTACTTCCTATTAATTGCAACTATGACCAAAGCTATGTCTGCCAACTCCCAACAACTTTTAATCATCATACTCTTTCTATGTGAAGTCATTACTCTCAATAAGATCAATATGAACTTGTTGTTTCTTTTTATTCTTTTTCTCTTTTCTTTTATTCACCCAAGATCATGGAAAAATAATCAGGCCCTTAACTCAACACTAATCTTTATTATATACAGCTCACGGACTCGATTACAAAGAGAGATCATAAAGCAAAACTCAAAACTAGATCATGCCATAAACTTTATTCTACTAGATCAAGATACTACTAATAGGATCGAACTAAGAAAAACGGTAAAGATAGGAGATGTGATTGTGATATGATACCGGGGCACCTCCCCCAAGCTTGGCAGTTGCCAAGGGGGGTGCCCATACCCATGTGATTATATCTCCTTGGTCGGTGAAGAAGGTGGTGGTGATGGATAATCGCACATCGAGCGTAAGAGGTCCTCCAGCTTGCGGATAATGCCCTTGAGTGCGACAATATGCTCCTTCAACAAGATATTTTCTTGTGTGAGATACTTATTCTGTATACGAGCTAACTCAATCATCTTGAAAGCTTCGATCTCAGTTGGGGTAAGAAGGTTATGATCAAGTTGAAGGATGTCTTTTGCTGCCGGAGCTTGATCCTCCGTGGCCTTCTTGATCCTTTCATCCTTGTTGACCTTCATGGGTTCTTCCCCCTTCAGATCTATCCTCATTAGCCATGCATCATTGTCACCATTGTTGGAGGAGGGGGACGACATGATGCCTGGCCTTGAAAACCCTGACAGAAAACAGCTCGAAACAAGAACGGAGGAGATTTGCGTGATACGGGAGTCAAAGCCTTCGGGAGAATATATAATGAATTTTTACCGACCAAAATACGTATCGTACAAGAAAACGGAGTCCGGAAGGCACACGAGGTGCTCATGAGGTAGGGGGCGCGCCCACCACCCTCGTGGGGCCCTCGTGTCCTTCCCGGACTACTACTTATTTTTCTAATTTTCTAAATATTCCAAAACGGAGAAATATTGCCTTAGAAATTGTTTTGGAGTCGGTTTACTTACCGTACCACATACCTATTCCCTTTCGGAGTCTGAAACGTTCCGGAGAGTGTCCCTTATGTATTCCTCCGGGGTTACGGTTTCAATAATATTGGTTTCAACATTTATGGGATTACCTGAGATATAATGTTTGATTCTTTGACCGTTTACCACCTTCGGATTTGTGCCTTCGAAGTTGTTGATTTGTATTGCACCGGAACAATAGACCTCCTCGATAACATAGGGGCCTTCCAATTTAGAGAGAAGTTTTCCTGCAAAAAATCTTAAACAAGAGTTGTATAGCAATACATAATCACCTACATTAAACTCACGCTTTTGTATCCTTTTGTCATGCCATCTTTTAACTTTTTCTTTAAATAACTTGGCATTTTCATATGCTTGGGTTCTCCATTCATCAAGTGAGCTAATATCAAATAACCTCTTCTCACCGGCAAGTTTGAAATCATAGTTGAGCTCTTTAATAGCCCAATATGCCTTATGTTCTAGTTCGAGAGGTAAGTGACATGCTTTTCCATATACCATTTTATATGGAGACATACCCATAGGATTTTTGTATGCAGTTCTATATGCCCATAATGCATCATCAAGTTTCTTGGACCAATTCTTTCTAGACCTATTAATAGTCTTTTGCAAAATTAATTTGAGCTCTCTATTGCTCAATTCTACTTGACCACTAGACTGTGGATGATAAGGAGATGCAATTCTATGATTAACATCATATTTAGCAAGCATTTTACGGAAAGCACCATGAATAAAGTGTGAACCACCATCAGTCATTAAATATCTAGGGACTCCAAACCTCGAAAAAATAACTTCCTTAAGCATTTTGATAGAAGTGTTATGATCAACACTACTAGTTGGAATAGCTTCTACCCACTTAGTAACGTAATCAACAACAACTAAAATATGTGTATATCCATTAGAGGCAGGAAAAGGTCCCATATAATCAAAGCCCTGAAGGAAATATGCCCTAGAGCAATAATAATGTTATTATTTTATTTCCTTATATCATGATAGATGTTTATTATTCATGCTAGAATTGTATTATCCGGAAACATAATACTTGTGTGAATACATAGACAAACTAAACGTCACTAGTATGCATGCCTCTACTTGACTAGCTCGTTAATCAAAGATGGTTATGTTTCCTAACCATAGACATGTGTTGTCATTTGATTAACGGGATCACATTATTAGAAGAATAATGTGATTGACATGACCCATTCCATTAGCTTAGCACCCGATCGTTTAGTATATTGCTATTGCTTTCTTCATGACTTATACATGTTCCTATGACTATGAGATTATGCAACTCCCGTTTGCCGGAGGAACACTTTGTGTGCTACCAAATGTCACAACGTAACTAGGTGATTATAAAGGAGCTCTATAGGTGTCTCCAAAGGTAAATGTTGGGTAGGCGTATTTCGAGATTAGGATTTGTCACTCCGATTGTCGGAGAGGTATCTCTGGGCCCTCTCGGTAATGCACATCACATAAGCCTTGCAAGCATTGCAACTAATGAGTTGGTTGCGAGATGATGTATTATGAAACGAGTAAAGAGACTTGCCAGTAACAAGATTGAACTAGGTATTGAGATACCAACGATCGAATCTCAGACACATACCGATGACAAAGGGAACAACGTATGTTGTTATGCGGTCTGACCGATAAAGATCTTCGTAGAATATGTGGGAGTCAATATGAGCATCCAGGTTCCGCTATTGGTTATTGACCAGAGACATGTCTCGGTCATGTCTACATTGTTCTCGATCCCATAGGGTCCGCACGCTTAAGGTTTCGATGACAATTATATTATGAGTTTATGAGTTTTGATGTACCGAAGTTAGTTCGGAGTCCCGGATATGATCACGGACATAACGAGGAGTCTCGAAATGGTCGAGACATAAAGATTGATATATTGGACGGCTATATTCGGACACCGGAAGTGTTCCGGGTGATTTCAGAGAAAAACGGAGTACCGGAGGGTTACCGAAACCCCCCGGGAGAAGTAATGGGCCATATGGGCCTTAGTGGAGAGAGAGAAGGGCAGCCAGGGTGGGCCGCGCGCCTCCTCCCCCTGGTCCGAATTGGACTAGGAGAGGGGGGGGGGGCGCCCCCCTTTCCTTCTCCCTCCCCACTTCCTTCCCCCTCCTAGTAGGAGTCCTACTCCTACTAGGAGGAGGACTCCTCCTTGGTGCGCCTATAGGGCCGTCCGGCCTCCTCCCCTTGCTCCTTTATATACGGGGGCAGGGGGCACCCCTAGACACACAAGTTGATCCACGTGATCATTTTCTTAGCCGTGTGCGGTGCCCCCTTCCACCATAATCCTCGATAATATTGTAGTGGTGCTTAGGCGAAGCCCTGCGACGGTAGAACATCAAGATCGTCACCATGCCGTCGTGCTGACAGAACTCTTCCCCGACGCTTTACTGGATCGGAGTCCGGGGATCGTCATCGAGCTGAACGTGTGCTAAAACTCGGAGGTGCCGTAGTTTCGGTGCTTGATCGGTCGAGCCGTGAAGACGTACGACTACATCAACCGCGTTGTGCTAACGCTTCCGCTGTCGGTCTACAAGGGTACGTAGATCACACTCTCCCCTCTCATTGCTATGCATCACCATGATCTTGCATGTGCGTAGGAACTTTTTTGAAATTACTACGTTCCCCAACAGTGGCATCCGAGCCTAGGTTTTATGTGTTGATGTTATTTGCACGAGTAGAACACAAGTGAGTTGTGGGTGATATAAGTCATACTGCTTACCAGCATGTCATACTTTGGTTCAGCGGTATTGTTGGACGAAGCGGCCCGGACCGACATTACGCGTACGCTTACGCGAGACCGGTTCTCCCGACGTGCTTTGCACAAAGGTGGGTAGCGGGTGACAATTTCTCCAACTTTAGTTGAACCGAGTGTGGCTACGCCCGGTCCTTGCAAAGGTTAAAACAACGCCAACTTGACAAACTATCGTTGTGGTTTTGATGCGTAGGTAAGATTGGTTCTTGCTTAAGCCCGTAGCAGCCACGTAAAACTTGCAACAACAAAGTAGAGGACGTCTAACTTGTTTTTGCAGGGCATGTTGTGATGTGATATGGTCAAGACATGATGCTAAATTTTATTGTATGAGATGATCATGTTTTGTAACCAAGTTATCGACAACTGGCAGGAGCCATATGGTTGTCGCTTTATTGTATGCAATGCAATTACGCTGTAAAGCTTTACTTTATCACTAAGCGGTAGCGATAGTCGTGGAAGCATAAGATTGGCGAGACGACAACGATGCTACGATGGTGATCAAGGTGTCACGCCGGTGACGATGGTGATCACGGCGGTGCTTCGAAGATGGAGATCACAAGCACAAGATGATGATGGCCATATCATATCACTTATATTAATTGCAAGTGATGTTTATCTTTTATGCATCTTATCTTGCTTTGATTGACGGTAGCATTTTAAGATGATCTCTCACTAATTATCAAGAAGTGTTCTCCCTGAGTATGCACCGTTGCGAAAGTTCTTCGTGCTGAGACACCACGTGATGATCGGGTGTGATAGGCTCTACGTTCAAATACAACGGGTGCAAAACAGTTGCACACGCAGAATACTCAGGTTATACTTGACGAGCCAAGCATATACAAATATGGCCTCGGAACATGGATACCGAAAGGTCGAGCGTGAATCATATAGTAGATATGATCAACATAGTGATGTTCACCAATGAAACTACTCCATCTCACGTGATGATCGGACATGGTTTAGTTGATTTGGATCACGTAATCACTTAGAGGATTAGAGGGATGTCTATCTAAGTGGGAGTTCTTTAGTAATATGATTAACTGAACCTAAATTTATCATGAACTTAGTACCTGATAGTATCTTGCTTGTTTATGTTTGATTGTAGATAGATGGCCCGTGCTGTTGTTCCGTTGAATTTTAATGTGTTCCTTGAGAAAGCAAAGTTGAAAGATGATGGTAGCAATTACATGGACTGGGTCCGTAACTTGAGGATTATCCTCATTGCTGCACAGAAGAATTACGTCCTGGAAGCACCGCTGGGTGCCAGGCCTGCTGCTGGAGCAACACCAGATGTTATGAACGTCTGGCAGAGCAAAGCTGATGACTACTCGATAGTTAAGTGTGCCGTGCTTTACGGCTTAGAATCGAGACTTCAACGACGTTCTGAACGTCATGGAGCATATGCGATGTTCCAGGAGTTGAAGTTAATATTTCAAGCAAATGCCCGGATTGAGAGATATGAAGTCTCTAATAAGTTCTATAGCTACAAGATGGAGGAGAACAGTTCTGTCAGTGAGCATATACTCAAAATGTCTGGGTATAATAATCACTTGATTCAATTGGGAGTTAATCTTCCAGATGATTGCGTCATTGACAGAATTCTCCTATCACTGCCACCAAGCTACAAGAGCTTCGTGATGAACTATAATATGCAATGGATGAATAAGACTATTCCCGAGCTCTTCGCAATGCTGAAAGCTGCGGAGGTAGAAATCAAAAAGGAGCATCAAGTGTTGATGGTCAAAAAGACCACTAGTTTCAAGAAAAAGGGCAAAGGAAAGAAGAAGGGGAACTTCAAAAAGAACAACAAGCAAGTTGCTACTCAAGAGAAGAAACCCAAACCTGGACCTAAACCTGAAACTGAGTGCTTCTACTGCAAGCAGACTGGTCACTGGAAGCGGAACTGCCCCAAGTATTTGGCGGATAAGAAGGATGGCAAGGTGAACAAAGGTATATGTGATATACATGTTATTGATGTGTACCTTACTAATGCTCGCAGTAGCACCTGGGTATTTGATACTGGTTCTGTTGCTAACATTTGCAACTCGAAACAGGGACTACGGATTAAGCGAAGATTGGCTAAGGACGAGGTGACGATGCGCGTGGGAAATGGTTCCAAAGTCGATGTGATCGCGGTCGGCACACTACCTCTACATCTACCTTCGGGATTAGTATTAGACCTAAATAATTGTTATTTGGTGCCAGTGTTAAGCATGAACATTATATCTGGATCTTGTTTGATGCGAGACGGTTATTCATTTAAATCAGAGAATAATGGTTGTTCTATTATGAGTAATATCTTTTATGGTCATGCACCCTTAAAGAGTGGTCTATTCTTATTAAATCTTGATAGTAGTGACACACATATTGATAATGTTGAAGCCAAAAGATGCAGAGTTAATAATGACAGTGCAACTTATTTGTGGCACTGCCGTTTGGGTCATATCGGTGTAAAGCGCATGAAGAAACTCCATACTGATGGACTTTTGGAACCACTTGATTATGAATCACTTGGTACTTGCGAACCGTGCCTTATGGGTAAGATGACAAAAACACCGTTCTCCGGTACTATGGAGAGAGCATCAGTTTTGTTGGAAATCATACATACAGATGTATGTGGTCCGATGAATGTTGAGGCTCGTGGCGGATATCGTTATTTTCTCACCTTCACAAATGACTTAAGCAGATATGGGTATATCTACTTAATGAAGGATAAGTCTGAAATATTTGAAAAGTTCAAAGAATTTCAGAGTGAAGTTGAAAATCATCGTAACAAGAAAATAAAATTCCTACGATCTGATCGTGGAAGAGAATATTTGAGTTACGAGTTTGGTGTACATTTGAAACAATGCGGAATAGTTTCGCAACTCACGCCACCCGGAACACCACAGCGTAATGGTGTGTCTGAACGTCGTAATCGTACTTTACTAGATATGGTGCGATCTATGATGTCTCTTACTGATTTACTGCTATTGTTTTGGGGATATGCTTTAGAGACGGCCGCATTCACGTTAAATAGGGCACCATCAAAATCCGTTGAGACGACGCCTTATGAACTGTGGTTTGGCAAGAAACCAAAGTTATCGTTTCTGAAAGTTTGGGGCTGCGATGCTTATGTGAAAAAGCTTCAACCCGATAAGCTCGAACCCAAATCGGAGAAATGTGTCTTCATAGGATATCCAAAGGAAACTGTTGGATACACCTTCTATCATAGATCCGAAGGCAAGACTTTTGTTGCTAAATTCGGAAACTTTCTAGAGAAGGAGTTTCTCTCGAAAGAAGTGAGTGGGAGGAAAGTAGAACTTGACGAGGTAACTGTACCTGCTCCCTTATTGGAAAGTAGTACATCACAGAAACCAGTTTCTGTGACACCTACACCAATTAGTGAGGAAGCTAATGATGATGATCATGAAACTTCAGAATAAGATACTACCGAACCTCGTAGATCAACCAGAGTAAGATCCGCACCAGAGTGGTACGGTAATCCTGTTCTGGAAGTCATGCTACTAGATCATGATGAACCTACGAACTATGAAGAAGTGATGGTGAGCCCAGATTCCACAAAATGGATTGAAGCCATGAAATCTGAGATGGGATCCATGTATGAGAACAAAGTATGGACTTTGGTTGACTTGCCCAATGATCGGCAAGCAATTGAGAATAAATGGATCTTCAAGAAGAAGACTGATGCTGATGGTAATATTACTATCTACAAAGCTTGACTTGTCGCAAAAGGTTTTCGACAAGTTCAAGGGATTGACTACGATGAGACCTTCTCACCCGTAGCGATGCTTAAGTCTGTCCGAATCATGTTAGCAATTGCCGTATTTTATAATTATGAAATTTGGCAAATGGATGTCAAAACTGCATTCCTGAATGGATTTCTGGAAGAAGAGTTGTATATGATCCAACCAGAAGGTTTTGTCGATCCAAAGGGAGCTAACAAAGTGTGCAAGCTCCAGCGATCCATTTATGGACTGGTGCAAGCTTCTCGGAGTTGGAATAAACGCTTTGATAGTGTGATCAAAGCATTTGGTTTTGTACAGACTTTTGGAGAAGCCTGTATTTACAAGAAAGTGAGTGGGAGCTCTGTAGCATTTCTGATATTATATGTAGATGACATATTACTAATCGGAAATGATATAGAATTTCTGAATAGCATAAAGGGATACTTGAATAAGAGTTTTTCAAGAAAGACCTTGGTGAAGCTGCTTACATATTGGGCATTAAGATCTATAGAGATAGATCAAGACGCTTAATTGGACTTTCACAAAGCACATACCTTGACAAAATTTTGAAGAAGTTCAAAATGGATCAAGCAAAGAAAGGATTCTTGCCTGTGTTACAAGGTGTGAAATTGAGTAAGACTCAATGCCCGACCAATGCAGAAGATAGAGAGAAAATGAAAGTCATTCCCTATGCTTCAGCCATAGGCTCTATCATGTATGCAATGCTATGTACCAGACCTGATGTGTGTCTTGCTATAAGTCTAGCAAGGAGGTACCAAAGTAATCCAGGAGTGGATCACCGGACAGCGGTCAAGAACATCCTGAAATACCTGAAAAGGACTAAGGATATGTTTCTCATATATGGAGGTGACAAAGAGCTCATCATAAATGGTTACGTTGATGCAAGCTTTGACACTGATCCGGACGATTGTAAATCGCAAACCGGATACGTGTTTACATTAAACGGTGGAGCTGTCAGTTGGTGCAGTTCTAAACAAAGCGTTGTGGCAAGATCTACATGTGAAGCGGAGTACATAGCTGCTTCGGAAGCAGCAAACGAAGGAGTCTAGATGAAAGAGTTCATATCCGATCTAGGTGTCATACCTAGTGCATCGGGTCCAATGAAGATCTTTTGTGACAATACTGGTGCAATTGCCTTGGCAAAGGAATCCAGATTTCACAAGAGAACCAAGCACATCAAGAGACGCTTCAATTCCATCCGGGATCTAGTCCAGGTGGGAGACATAGAGATTTGCAAGATACATACGGATCTGAATGTTGCAGACCCGTTGACTAAGCCTCTTCCACGAGAAAAACATGATCAGCACGAAAGCTCCATGGGTGTTAGAATCATTACTGTGTAATCTAGATTATTGACTCTAGTGCAAGTGGGAGACTGAAGGAAATATGCCCTAGAGGCAATAATAATGTTATTATTTTATTTCCTTATATCATGATAGATGTTTATTATTCATGCTAGAATTGTATTATCCGGAAACATAATACTTTGTGTGAATACATAGACAAACTAAACGTCACTAGTATGCCTCTACTTGACTAGCTCGTTAATCAAAGATGGTTATGTTTCCTAACCATAGACATGTGTTGTCATTTGATTAACGGGATCACATTATTAGAAGAATAATGTGATTGACATGACCCATTCCATTAGCTTAGCACCCGATCGTTTAGTATGTTGCTATTGCTTTCTTCATGACTTATACATGTTCCTATGACTATGAGATTATGCAACTCCCGTTTGCCGGAGGAACACTTTGTGTGCTACCAAACGTCACAACGTAACTGGGTGATTATAAAGGAGCTCTACAGGTGTCTCCAAAGGTAAATGTTGGGTTGGCGTATTTCGAGATTAGGATTTGTCACTTCGATTGTCAGAGAGGTATCTCTGGGCCCTCTCGGTAATGCACATCACATAAGCCTTGCAAGCATTGCAACTAATGAGTTGGTTGCGAGATGATGTATTATGAAACGAGTAAAGAGACTTGCCGGTAATGAGATTGAACTAGGTATTGAGATACCAACAATCGAATCTCGGACAAGTAACATACCGATGACAAAGGGAACAACGTATGTTGTTATGCGGTCTGACCGATAAAGATCTTCGTAGAATATGTGGGAGTCAATATGAGCATCCAGGTTCCGCTATTGGTTATTGACCGGAGACATGTCTCGGTCATGTCTACATTGTTCTCGAACCCGTAGGGTCCGCACGCTTAAGGTTTCGATGACAGTTATATTACGAGTTTATGAGTTTTGATGTACCGAAGTTAGTTCGGAGTCCGGGATATGATCACGGACATAACGAGGAGTCTCGAAATGGTCGAGACATAAAGATTTATATATTGGACGGCTATATTCGGACACCGGAAGTGTTCCGGGTGATTTCAGAGAAAACCGGAGTACCGGAGGGTTACCGGAACCCCCCGGGAGAAGTAATGGGCCATATGGGCCTTAGTGGAGAGAGAGAAGGGCAGCCAGGGTGGGCCGCGTGCCTCCTCCCCCCTGGTCCAAAT
>NC_041388.1:143106113-143176792 GCF_002162155.2 Triticum dicoccoides | reverse complement strand
GAGTCCTCCTTGGCGCGCCTATAGGGCCGGCTGGCCTCCTCCCCTTGCTCCTTTATATACGGGGGCAAGGGGCACCCCTAGACACACAAGTTGATCCACGTGATCGTTTTCTTAGCCATGTGCGGTGCCCCCTTCCACCATAATCCTCGATAATATTGTAGCGGTGCTTAGGCGAAGCCCTGCGACGGTAGAACATCAAGATTGTCACCACGCCATCGTGCTGACGGAACTCTTCCCCGATGCTTTGCTGCATCGGAGTCCGGGGATCGTCATCGAGCTGAACGTGTGCTAAAACTCGGAGGTGCCGTAGTTTCGGTGCTTGATCGGTCGAGCCGTGAAGACGTACGACTACATCAACCGCGTTGTGCTAACGCTTCCGCTGTCGTTCTACAAGGGTACGTAGATCACACTCTCCCCTCTCGTTGCTATGCATCACCATGATCTTGCGTGTGCATAGGAAATTTTTTGAAATTACTATGTTCCCCAACAAGCCCCAGACATCAAACGGTTCAATAACAAGAGAATAATTCATAGGCATTTCTTGACGTCTACTAATATTACCAATTCTTTGACATTCATCACAAGACAAGACAAACTTATGGGCATCCTTGAAAAGAGTAGGCCAATAAAAACCGGATTGCAATACCTTATGTGCAGTTCTGTCTCCAGCGTGGTGTCCTCCATAAGCTTCGGAGTGACACTTGCGTAGGATCTGTTCCTGTTCATGCTCAGGTACACAACGTCTAATAACACCATCTACTCCTTCTTTATAAAGATGTGGGTCATCCCAAAAGTAATGTCTCAAATCATAGAAGAACTTTTTCTTTTGTTGGTATGTGAAGCTAGGTGGTATAAACTTAGCAACAATGTAATTAGCATAATCAGCATACCAAGGAGTACTACGAGAAGTACTTATAACATTTAATTGTTCATCAGGAAAGCTATCATTAATAGGTAGTGGGTCATCAAGAACATTCTCTAACCTAGACAAGTTGTCTGCTACGGGGTTCTCAACTCCTTTTCTATCAAAAATATGCAAATCAAATTTTTGCAGCAAGAGAACCCATCTAATAAGTGTAGGTTTAGCATCTTTCTTTTCCATAAGGTATTTAATAGCAGCATGATCAGTGTGAATAGTTACTTTAGAATCAACAATATAAGGTCTGAACTTATCACAAGCAAATACAACTGCTAAAAGTTCTTTTTCAGTAGTAGCATAATTTCTTTGAGCATTGTCTAGAGTCTTACTAGCATAATGGATAACATTTAATTTCTTGTCAACTCTTTGCCCTAGAACAGCACCTACAGCATAATCACTAGCATCACACATAATTTCCAAGGGTAAATTCCAATAAGGTGGCTGAACAACAGGTGCAGAGACTAATGCTTTCTTAAGTATTTAAAATGCTTCTACACAATCATCATCAAAGACAAATGATATATCTTTTTGCAATAAATTAGTCAGAGGCCGAGAAATTTTTGAGAAGTCCTTAATGAACCTCCTGTAAAATCCGGCGTGACCAAGTAAACTTCTTATACCTTTGATGTCCTTGGGACATGTCATCTTTTCAATAGCATCAACTTTGGCTTTATCAACTTCAATACCTTTTTCGGAAACTTTGTGCCCCAAAACAATACCTTCATTAACCATAAAGTGGCACTTTTCCCAATTCAAGACAAGATTAGTTTCTTCACATCTCTGCAACACTCGATCAAGATTGCTCAAGCAATCATCAAAAGAGGAACCATAGACGGAAAAGTCGTCCATGAAAACCTCACAAATCTTTTCACAAAAGTCAGAGATATAGCCATCATGCATCTTTGAAAGGTAGCAGGTGCATTACATAGACCAAAAGGCATACGTCTATAAGCAAAAGTACCAAAAGGGCATGTAAAAGTAGTCTTTGATTGATCTCTAGCCGACACAGGTATTTGAGAGAAACCAGAATAACCATCTAGAAAGCAATAGTGTGTATGTTTGCATAATCTTTCTAGCATTTGATCAATAAAAGGTAAAGGGTAATGATCTTTCTTAGTAGCTTTATTTATTTTGCGGAAATCAATTACCATCCTATAACCTGTGATAATTCTTTGTGGAATCAATTCATCTTTATCATTAGGAACAACAGTAATACCTCCCTTCTTAGGGACACAATGGATAGGACTTACCCACTGACTATCAGCAACGGGATAAATTATACCTGCCTCCAGAAGCTTGAGTATTTCTTTTCTTACCACTTCTTTCATTTTAGGATTTAGACGTCGTTGAGGATCACGAACTGGTTTGGCATCTGCTTCCAAATTTATTTTATGTTGACATAGAGTGGGACTAATGCCCTTAAGATCATCAAGAGTATATCCAATAGCAGCACGTTGCTTCTTCAGAGTTTTCAATAATCTTTCTTCTTCATGCTCTGAAAGGTTAGCACTAATAATAACATGATATATCTTATTTTCATCAAGATAAGCATATTTAAGATTATCAGGTAAAGGTTTAAGCTCAAACACGGGATCACCCTTTGGTGGAGGGGGATCCCCTAAAATTTCAACATGCAAATTGTGTTGCAGAATAGGTTCTTGTTTAAAGAATACATCATCTATTTCCCTTCGTTCGTTCATGAACATATCATTTTCATGGTCTAGCAAATAGTGTTCTAAAGGATCACTAGGAGGTACGGCAATAGAAGCAAGACCAATAATTTCATCCTTACTAGGTATTTCTTCCTCACGATGTTGTTTACTAAATTTAGAGAAGTTAAACTCATGAACCATATCATCCAAGCCAATAGTAACAACATTCTTTTCACAATCTATCCTAGCATTAACAGTGTTCAAGAAGGGTCTACCAAATATAATGGGACAAAAGCTATCTTGTGGAGAAGTAAGAACAAGAAAATCAGCGAGATATTTAGTTTTCCCACACAAGACTTCAACATCTCTAACAATCCCAATTGGTGAAATAGTATCTCTATTGGCAAGTTTAATTGTGACATCGATATCTTCTATCTCAGCAGGTGCAATTTCATTCTTAATTTCTTCGTACAAGTCATAAGGTATAACACTAGCACTAGCACCCATATCACATAAGCCATGATAACAATGATCTCCTATTTTAACAGAAATAACAGGCACGCCTACCACAGGTCTATGTTTATCTTTATCACACGGTTTAGCAATTCTAGCAGTTTCACCATCGAACTGAATAACATGCCCATCAATATTATCAGACAAGAGATCTTTAACAATAGCAATATTAGGTTCTACTTTAATTTGCTCAGGAGGTACATAAGTTCTGATATTGCTTTTACGAACAACAGTTGAAGCTTTAGCATGATCCTTTACTCTAACAGGGAAAGGTGGTTTCCCAACATAAGAAGTAGGAACAATACGATCATTATAAGTGACAGTCTTTTCTTCAATTTTAATAGGTGCAGCTACTTTTACTTCTATGGGAGGATGATATTTAAACCACTTCTCCTTAGGGAGATCAACATAAGTAGCAAAAGATTCATAGAAAGAAGCTACTATCTCAGAGTCAAGTCCATATTTAGTGCTAAACTTACGGAAAATATCGGTATCCATAAAAGATTTAACACAATCAAACTGAGGTGTCATACCTGACTCCTTACCTTCATCGAGATCCCAATCTTCGGAGTTGCCTTTAACTCTATCCAATAAATTCCATCTGAATTCAATAGTCTTCATCATAAAAGAGCCAGCACAAGAAGTATCAAGCATGGTGCGATTGTTTCCAGAAAGCCAAGCATAAAAACTTTGCATAATTATTTCTCTCGAGAGCTCATGATTGGGGCATGAATATAACATTGATTTAAGCCTCCCCAAGCTTGAGCGATGCTTTCTCCTTCGCGAGGCCAGAAATTATATATATAATTGCGATCACGATGAACAAGATGCATAGGGTAATACTTTTGATGAAATTCCAATTTCAATCTTTTATAGTCCCACGATCTCGTATCACATAGCCTATA
This sequence comes from Triticum dicoccoides, assembly GCF_002162155.2. NCBI lineage: Eukaryota > Viridiplantae > Streptophyta > Magnoliopsida > Poales > Poaceae > Triticum > Triticum dicoccoides. The sequence continues at coordinate 143,172,803 of NC_041388.1, read as the reverse complement.
CCATATCAATGCGTCTTCCTTCAAAGATAAAGGAAAGACCTTCTTCTTAGCAACATCATCGGATACACCTGCAAGCTTAAATAATCCACAAACTTCATCCACATATAATAAGTGCTCATCAGGATGTTTTGTTCCATCTCCTGTAAAAGGATTAGCGAGCAGTTTTTCCATTATACCCGAAGGAAATATAAAAGGAGTTTCATTTTCAATAGGTTCAGTAGGTTGAGGAGCAACTCTTTGCTCTACTGGACGGGGTGAAGATACCCTGAACAAGCCCCTCAGAGAATTACTTTCCATAGTAACAAGTGACAGTAAATTTCAGCACACTATATAAATTTTTCCTTACCAAATTCCACCTACCAGAAGCGCTACACTCCCCGGCAACGGCGCCAGAAAAGAGTCTTGATGACCCACAAGTATAGGGGATCTATCGTAGTCCTTTCGATAAGTAAGAGTGTCGAACCCAACAAGGAGAAGAAGGAAATGATAAGCGGTTTTCAGCAAGGTATTCTCTGCAAGTACTGAAATAAGTGGTAACAGATAGTTTTGTAATAAGGTAAATTGTAACGAGCAACAAGTAACAAAAGTAAATAAGGTGCAGCAAGGTGTCCCAATCCTTTTTGTAGCAAAGGACAAGCCGGAACAAACTCTTATAATAGGAAAAGCGCTCCCGAGGACACATGGGAATATCGTCAAGCTAGTTTTCATTACGTTCATATGATTCGCGTTCGATACTTTGATAATTTGATATGTGGGTGGACCGGTGCTTGGGTGCTGTTCTTACTTGAACAAGCATCCCACTTATGATTAACCTCTATTGCAAGCATCCGCAACTACAACAAAAGTATTAAGGTAAACCTAACCATATCATGAAACATATGGATCCAAATCAGCCCCTTACGAAGCAACACATAAACTAGGGTTTAAGCTTCTGTCACTCTAGCAACCCATCATCTACTTATTACTTCCCAATGCCTTCCTCTAGGCCCAAATAATGGTGAAGTGTTATGCAGTCGACGTTCACATAACACCACTAGAGGCTAGACAACATACATCTTATCAAAATATCAAACGAATACCAAATTCACATGACTACTAATAGCAAGACTTCTCCCTTGTCCTCAGGAACAAACATAATTACTCACAAAGCATATTCATGTTCATAATCAGAGGGTTAATAATATGCATAAAGGATCTGAACATATGATCTTCCACCAAATAAACCAACTAGCATCAACTACAAGGAGTAATCAACACTACTAGCAACCTACTAGCACTAATCCCGGACTCTGAGACAAGAATTGGATACAAGAGATGAACTAGGATTTGGAGATGAGATGGTGCTGGTGAAGATGTTGATGGAGATTGCCCTCTCCCGATGAGAGGAGCGTTGGTGATGACGATGGTGATGATTTCCCCCTCCCGGAGGGAAGTTTCCCCGGCAAAACAGCTCTGCCGAGGCTCTAGATTGGTTCCGCCTCGGTTCCGCCTCGTGGCGGCGGAGTCTTGTCCCGAAAGGTTGCTTCCTATTTTTTTCTCATCAAAAGACTTCATATAGGAGAAGATGGACGTCGGAGACCCACCAGGGGGCCCACGAGGTAGGGGGCGCGCCCCCACCCTCGTGAGCAGGGTGTGGGCCCCCTGGACTTCATCTTTGGCGATGATTTTTTCTTTATTTATTTTAAGATATTCCGTGGAGTTTCAGGACTTTTGGAGTTGCACATAATAGGTCTCTAATATTTGCTCCTTTTCCAGCCCCAGAATTCCAGCTGCCAGCATTCTCCCTCTTTATGTAAACCTTGTAAAATAAGAGAGAATAGCCATAAGTATTATGACATAACGTGAAATAACAACCCATAATGCAATAAATATCGATATAAAAGCATGATGCAAAATGGACGTATCAAACACCACAATGTAATGGTGTGCCCAAATGTTGTAACCGTACTTTATTAGATATGGCGCATTCTATGATGTCTCTTATCGATTTGCCTTTATCATTTTAGGGTTATATGCATTAGAGGCAGTTGCATGCATGTTAAATAGGGCACCGTCTAAATCTATTGAGACGACAACGTATGAACTATGGTTTGGCAAGAAACCTAAGTTGTCGTTTCTTAAAGTTTGGGGATGCGACACTTATGTCAAAAGGCTTCAGCCTGATAAGCTCGAACCCAAATCGGAGAAGTGCGTCTTCATAGGATACCCTAAAGAAACTATTGGGTATACCTTCTACCACAGATCTGAAGGCAAGATCTTTGTTGCTAAGAATGTGTCCTTTCTAGAGAAGGAGTTTCTCTCGAAAGAAGTGAGTGGGAGGAAAGTACAACTTGATGAGGTAATTGTACCTTCTCTCGAATTGGAAAGTAGCACATCAGAGAAACCATTTTCGTTATGCCTAGACCAACTAGAGAGGAAGTTAATGATGATGATCATGAAACTTCAGATCAAGTTACTACTAAACCTCGTAGGTCGACCAGAACACGTACCGCGCTAGTGGTATGGTAACCCTGTCCTGGAAGTCATGTTGTTAGACAATGGCAAACCTACGAACTATCACTACAAAAAAGTCACATCTGTGACATTTTGGGCCAAACAATTTTTTTTCCTGTCATGCTTATGACACTTCTATGACGATAATTGTGACAAAACCCGGTATCATCATAGATGTGGTGGGCTCTTACTTCTATGACAAAAAATCATGACAGAAAATGGGCTTTTTGTCCTAGGCGGGCCGGAGACGCAGCTGCATGAAATTCTTTGGGCCGTCTATGACGGAAAAAAACGTGGTAGAAGCGAGGGCGAGGAAAATTTCGGGGAGTTTCCGGTTACGGTGGGTGTTCGGGGCCGAGCGATGCATGGAGGTTTGTTCGTTTCTCTCGCACACTACGCACGTCTGTGCGAGGCATTGGGCTCTAACTGAACCTGAGCGAGGCGTTCACTTACTGAACCTGTCGTGGAATTGTCACGACAGATGTCCTAGTGTAAGGACTTAGTCGCGAGGCCAACACATCTATGTGGTAGCTTGAAGGGGTTTAGCGGAATCGAGAGACGCAACACACAAGACGAGGATTTAGACAGCTTCGGACCCCGGGAAACATCATCCGGTAATAACCCTACATGCTGTTTGTGGCTAGGTCTCATTATGATTATGAGGGAGTCGCCGTAAGCCGGCTCTCCTCTTTGTGTCTAGCCCTAGATATTGTTTCTTGTTGCTTGTCCCTCTTTGGGGAGCCCTGCCCCTCCTTATATAAGTTGAAGATGCGGCTTACATATAGAGTGCTAGTAGGATTAGAACTAACTTATTCTTATTACAAGTCGGATACAAGTACGGGTCTTACTTCCTTGTAAAGGAAATATTTTCTCATGCCTTCCGTCTTAAGCCGGCCCACAATAACATGAGTCGGCCTACTGGGCCTTGGGCCCTTGTCATTCGTCTGACCCACCGGGTCACCAATGAGTCTTCAGGCTCGTGAGTCGTCACACCAGTGAACCGCCAGACATGTAAGTCGCCAATCCTCTGGCGGGTTACTAATGAAATGCCAAGTCTGGCCGGGTCATATATCCGGCTGGATCATACCGCGGGGTATATCCCCGACATTAGCCCCCAGTTTAATTTGGATTTATCCATGTTAAACTGATCTACAATATAAACACAAGAGCAAATTTGACAGGTTGTGATCCGGGTTAAATATTCTTGTAAGCTGGCTCCTGATCATCCTTAAGTCTTTGTCATTTCTAGAAAATCCGGGTCAATAAGACGGCTTCATAATCAACTTGCTTGTAGAAGAAATATTGTAAATAAAGAATCCATTTGAGTCGGTCTTCAATGCTCTTACTTGACAAAAATATTGGTCTTCAAATATTCAACTGATATTAGCCAGCTTGTAAAACTTGCCGGTTTATCATTGCCAAAACATCCGGTTGTAAATGTTGATAGCACCGGGTCATAATTGTTGCCAACACCGGGTCATAGTTATTGGTGACGCCGGGTCAATCTGGTTTACTCAAAACTGAGAATTTGAAGATTTTTCTCCCTTATATCCATATTACCTATAGCCCCCAAGTGCCGGGTTATCATGCTTGCATCAACCTGGGACTTGTAATTGTCTTATGCTCACAAAAACTTCAACCGGTCTAGCCCCCAAGGGCCGGGTCATTATGCAATAATGAGCAGGGACTTTGTAGATGTAGACTTGAGCAGCAATATGTAGCCCCCAAGGGCCGGCTCAGTAAGATAATATTGAGCTGGGACTTTATATATGATTCATTGATAATAACATCATATGATGTAATCTCCACCATGGGGCTTGAACCCACGTCCACAAGGTTAAGAGCTTTGTACTCTACCAACTGAGTAGTGGATCTTTCAATATAATTGATTAAGGCTTGTGTACCTTGAATTTCCGATAGGAGCAATTGGTAGCCCCCAAGGGCCGGCTCATTACAATGTGATGAGTCGGGTCTTCAATAGGGCCAGTAAAAATGACTTTGGATTAGCCCCCAAGTGCCATGGTGCATGCTGGCAGTGACATGGGACTTGCATATTTGATGTAATCTCAACTTGAATAATGTAGCCCCCAAGTGCCGGGTCGTAAGCCTGAAGTGACTCGGGACTATTCCTTCCATTGTAAAATAAATCATATCCATTGATAAAAATAATAGCCGTTGCGCTAAAGCAACTTTAAAAATCTCAATCATAACACTGGTTATTGATAATCACAATAGAAATCCAGCCATGTTGTCTATTCAAGATTTGAATAATATAATCCGGTATGAAAACCTCAATCATTCAATATCATCATGAAAATCCAGCCAATTTTGGCTATTAAAGATTTGAATACCTCATCGGTTGACAAGTAAATCCGGAGTTTAAATACCTGGCGGCTCTTGGCCAATGACGACTTAATGCGCATTCATTGTAAGCCGGAATTTTTGTAACCCGGTGGCCTATAGCCCTTGAGAAAATCAATAATTGATAACCCTTTTGAGACACCAATTTCAGTGATGAGCTTGGACTGAAGCATTTATATAAGTCATAATTCTGCAAATCCTGCACAGAGTTTAAACAACATATGCCTTGGCGACTTAACGTCAAGAGCCAGGGCGGGTAACCACCCAAATGTAGTCTTAGCCTGCACACAAGTAGATCACAAGAACCCTTGGTGGTTTACCGCAGGGCGGGTCATAATACCTCACATATAACCATTGTGATATTTAATTTGTACTGCCGGTTTACATGACCTATGCTGTAAGGGTGATAACCCAATCCTTAGAAGCCAATACTTCCAAATATATGATGATTGTCATATGCTGACGACTTATCGTCCAAAGCCAAGCTGGGTTTAAACGAAACCACACTTATATGCTTCAGATATGAGCAAAAAGTCTCAAAACCTAAAAGATTGTTTGAAAAAATTTAAACCAAATAAAAATCGAGGTTTCTGATTCGAATACGATCAGTAAACCATTCCAAAGGGGTTAAGCTAGGATTCGAATATGATCACGTTGCCCCCAGTGGCTTTGGCATTGCGCCGATCAAGAGGGTACCGATAGCTATGTTCTCTTTGGTTTGAATACGACCTATGTTTGAACAGGAAGCCCCCAAATGACCTTGAGAGGTTTTTAATGACCTTGATTCGAATACGATCCAAGTCGGACCCAAAAGGGGTTAAGCTATGATTCGGATACGATCAAGAAGCCCCCTAGTGAGTTTGGCTTTGCGTCGATCAAAAGGGTTACGACAGCTATGTTCTCTTTGGTTCGAATACAACCTATGTTTGAACAGGAAGCCCCCAAGTGACCATAATAAGGTAAGCCGTAAGGCAGGATACCTATGTTTGAACCGTGCATCATGGCAACAAGTTCTTTTTGGCAACCTTTAATTTTTCTTAGAACTCGAACTTGCGAGAGATTAATTCTTTTTGAACCGGAACTTTAAACCGGATTTGAAAGCTTCAAAAATTTGTGAGGGACAAATTTACCTTGAGCCGGATTTTGAACCGGATTTGAGAGCTTCAAAAATTTGTGAGGGACAAATTTACCTTGGGCCGGATTTTGAACCGGATTTGAGAGCTTCAGTGCTTTGTGGAAGAAAGATGTCTCTTGAACCGGATTTTAAACCAGAATCCTTATTTTGAGCCGGAAATCTTCTAATGGCTTTTAAATTTTCATCGATCTAGCAGTAATCTCCGGGGCCGGGTTTTTTTTCCCTTCAATGACCCGGAGTTTTTGAATTTATTTAAACCGGTTAATTTTGCCGAGTCATACCATTGTAGCCCCCGAGTCTCAAGACGACTCAAGGAGTTGGCTTGAGATTCTCCATATTTGACTATAGCAGAAGGTGTATATCATTGGCGTTGATAGCATGATGTGAATCCACAGAAGGTTGAGGTGACTGTGGCGGGTTATAAATGATCCCGTATGAGCCGTGTTAGCAACTCGGCCAATGGCTCCTTCCAACGGGCTGTTTGAAGTTTAACCAAACTGTAGTGGCGGCGACTTATGCGACTGCCCATTGAACCATCCAGTGCAGACGGCGGCTGATAATATATGATAATTTGCCTCCAAATTGTTGGAAGAAAATCGGGCTTCCCAAGTAGTGACTTGCTCATATTCAATAAACAGCTCATCCAGACAAGTGCAGTCCGATGTGTTGATGTAGATCAGGCTGCGAGAAACGGACGGTAAAGACAACCGTAACATCAGAGGCGACACAGACAGATGAGCCGGCCGTGGCACTGTAAGCCGGTGCGGGCGAGCTAACCACGTCGTTTTGATGTAGTGGATAATTGTCCTGCATCAACAATATTGCAGACCAAGGCAAAGATAAACCGCTCTTTGACAAAAATAATATGCGCCAATAAGATATATTTTAGATGGATACCACCTGACTTGTCCGGACAGTAAATGAGTCGGCTGCGGCGTTGTAAGCCGGTGCAGACGGAAGAGTCGACCACGGTGCTGTAAGCCGGCGCGGACGAGCGAGTCGGCCATCGCGTTGGAAGCGGCGCAGACGCGTGCGAATCGGCCGCGAGCGCGGACGATGAGTCAACCGCGTGCGTTGATGTAGCGGGGGTGACGACTCTCTCGTCCGCGCTGGTGCAAAAGATAATATTGGCGGACGTCCCTTTGCGACACCTTTGTAACGAATAATAGTCCTGTGAAAAAATAGCACAGACCAGAGTAATTGTTCTCAAACAATTTAATATGTGCTATTTAAAATAGTCTGGACGGATATCACCTGATGTATTTGGACTTTATGATCCCCACCGGTGTCCGTTAGTCAACCCGACACGTTGAATAAGCCAGACCGCAGGGCGGATAGTAAAACGACCGCAGCATCAGAGACGGCTCGGACAGATGAGTCAGCTATGGCGTTGTAAGCCGGTGCAGACAGATGAGTCGGCAAAAGTGTTGGAAACGGTTTGGCCGCGGGTGCGGATGATGAGTCAATCGTGGGCGCGGTAAGCCGCATGGATGACCAGTTAATCGCGGGCACGATCCTAGCAAGTTGATGTAGATCGAATTGCATGGGCGGCGGCTTGCGCACACCCGTCCAACAGCAAACGATGAATCATTGTCCTGCATATATAAAAATACACAGACAAAGTAGTTGTTCTTTGACAAAAAAACAATATGTACTAGAAATAGACTTGGATGAATATCGCCTGATATTTTTTTATCGGATGATACTGACGCGCAAATCAAGTTTAGATAGCCAGACCAAACAAGGATCGAGGTTTGTGCTTATTGCCTTTGTTGAATTACCGGCTCTTCGGCGTGTTTGAAGTAGATTGTACCAATAGAATGTACTGTAGGGGCGGTGGTTTACACACCTGACCAACGTGCATGCATGCTCGTCGGGCAGCTTTACTGACACTGACGCGACGTCTTTGATGTAAACTCAAATGACAGGAGCCACGAGATTAAGAGAACAGCTCACTAAAACCCGTGCTCCTTTTTGTGTTTGGCATAATGGTCTTTGAACCAATCATGCGTATATGCACTTCTCCTTCATGTGAATGTTCCAATGGAAAGAAAATCAGACTTGACTAGTACTCTCTGTGCTCAGTATATAGTACGCGTAGCCAGGACTGCGCGTAGCTTCACACACAAATACCAATCAGTGACCATCTACTCCAAGCAATGCACGCTCGACGGGTGCATGTCCTGGAACGGACTAGGATCAGGTGACATGCCTCTTGGCAATCACGGGGTAACTTGCGACTAGCCATCTAGCATTCCTTCTCCATCCAACGGCCGCCAGCGACCAAAGTGAAAAAAGGCCAACACTTAGCAGTTTTAGCACAACAACCGAGAACAGAAAACTGATTTATACGAGTTGTTTTCTGTACAGGAAAAACTAGACTCAACGTGCAGGGACATCAAAGAAGTAAAAATTGAACAATTTAGTAACACTTGTCATTAAAAATTACAAGTAATTAGCATAGAAATTTTGTAGCCAGATCAAGCACACATACATGCGTAAATCAGCCCTAAACCTATGCATAACGTGGCCCGCCCCGGCGGCGTTCAACTTGACCTGGGGTACGTTCCGCTACCCTGGTGGTGGCGTCGGAGGAGCAGAAGGCGGAGGCGGCCTACGAAGCAGGCGGGCGCACACGGAGGAGGTGCGGCGCCGACGGGCGCTGCTGACGCCGGAGCAGCGCCGCGAAGCCGCGTACGCCTTCGAATTGTCATATTGGGCTCAATGGTTCGCCTTCGAGCACGAGGAGGCGAGGCGACGCGGCGTCCGTGAAGTCGACCGCAGCGTGCCGCCGCCCCCGCTCGTCGCCCGCGAGGAGGATCAGGAGGCGGAGGCCGCCTACCAGGCGGCAGTTGCAGCTGTCTTCCGGGAGAGCGAGGAGAACGAACGGCGCAGGGTGGCGGCAAACGAGGAAGAGGAGGCGACGTACCTCGAACCGTGGCGCCAACGACGGCTGGCCGAGGAGCGCCGCAACGGCACAGGCCCCCGCGGTAGCACAGCCGGCGGTCGACATCGCTGCCGCTTGAAACACGCATTTCCCGAGGCCGGCCCTGCGCCGACGCTCATCGACCTCACGTACTGTCGCCGCTTAGGGCAGCGCACCGCCTCGTAGTTTAGTTCATTTTTAATTTTTGTTAATGCAAACGTGGATGCGTGTACTCTCACCGGCCTTCATGGCCGACTTTTAAGATTTAATTAATGTTTGTTTTTATTTGCAAAATGCCTGTATTTTTTTCGTGCCATCATAATGGGTCAGGCCAGCGTTGGGTGCAAGCATCGATCCAAACGCGTAAACGGACGTTGGTGTCCGCTGGACCAACCCAAACGAATAAAAAGATGGATAAAATCGCTCTTCATTTGATCGGCACGTTGGAATTGCATTTATTGACTTGAGCGAGCTCGCTTATTCCTCTTTTTCACTGTGTCATTTTGGTTGCTCTGAAATTGCTAAGCGTTGGCTTTTCTCGCTTTGCTCGCTGGTGACCGTTGGATGAAGAAGGAACGCTGGATGGCTAGCCGCATGTTACCCGGTGACTGCCAAGAGGCATGTCACCTGATCCCAGTCCGTCCTGGAACAAGTGCTTGTGAGCTGCACACAAAATACTCTGAAGAACAGCTCATGTATGGAAATATATTATGTAGACACTGTCTTTCATTCAGACCAACCAACTTTCAGTGAGCGATACCCAGGCGGAGCACCCGGCCTTGGGCAGGGCAACCAGACGGAGTCAAGCCATCAAGCGAGCGGCTCGGGGACGGGCGCACAGGCGCATCAGCCAAGGCAGGGCAGAGCCCGTGGACAAACTGCGAGGGGAGGCAGGGGCGCGAGGCTAGCCAAAGGCAGAGGCGGACTACTGCGGTAGGTGGCCGCATGGCTGGGCGGCTCACGGCGCGGGTGGCCTAGAGGCGAGGTCGCGCGGTGGCTGACTGAAGAAGTGAGGCGACAGACGCGGCCCGTCGGCTGGCGGGTCAAGGCCGGACGGCTCAGAAGTCGGTAGCGACTTGAATCAGGCACAAAGCCGGATAGTGACAGCGACTTGCCCAAAGCTGTGGGAGCGGCGCCAGACGGTCGGCTTGACGCGACGGGGCTGATCAGAAGGCCCGTGACGGGGCGGGTCACGGCGGCGACTCGGACAGCCGCCAACCCGGCGGACGGTGACTCGGCTGTAGAGTTGAAGACGGAGTCCAAATCTGGATCGTGTAGACCAACCTTGACCGTATGCTTGTTCACGTGGCACAGCGACAATATTTCCATCGGATGTGCTTTTTCCTCCCTTCTGATTTTGACTTGCCTTGGAGGACGTACGTGTGTATATTGCTTGGCTGCATTAGTATGCATGCTTGAGATTGCATTGACTTGCTTGACTCCTCTCCATATGCTGCTGTTGGACGATACACATGCATAGGTTTCCAATTATTCTGCAGGCTTCGGCCTTAGTACTTGGCTGATCAATGTTACGTGTTCCAATAAGAACATAAGTCGCCGTATTTGCTTTTGAGTCGGCGAAGAAAATTCCTTTTGCCTCCATGACAGAAAACAATCTGTCAAAACGCGTGTGACTGCTCCTGCTTGACTCTTGCGTCCGTAACAAAGACCCGTTGAACTGTTGAATTTCCAAGCCGGCTTCTCCTCATCCGGAAACTTGCGAACTTCTCGAAACCCTAAAAAAATCCCTCCAAGAACTCAACACCACCGTGCGCCAGCCCCATGATGGGCACCAACTGTCGTGGAATTGTCACGGCAGATATCCTAGTGCAAGGACTTAGTCGCGAGGCCAACGCATCTATATGGTAGCTTGAAGAGGTTGAGCGGAATCGAGAGATGCAACATACAAGACGAGGATTTAGACAGCTTCGGGCCCCGGGAAACATCATCCGGTAATAACCCTACATACTGTTTGTGGCTAGGTCTCGTTATGATTATGAGGGAGTCGCCGTAAGCCGACTCTCCTCTTTGTGTCTAGCCCTAGATATTGTTTCTTGTTGCTTGTCCCTCTTTGGAGAGCCCTGCCCCTCCTTATATAAGTTAAAGAGGCGGCTTACATATAGAGTCCCAGTAGGATTACAACTAACTTATTCTCTATTACAAGTCGGATACAAGTACGGGTCTTACTTCCTTGTAAAGGAAATATTTCTCATGCCTTCCGTCTTAAGCCGTCCCACAATAACATGAGTCGGCCTACTGGGCCTTGGGCCCTTGTCATCCGTCTGACCTGCCGGGTCACCAATGAGTCTTCAGGCTCGTGAGTCGTCACACCAGTGAACCGCCAGACACGTAAGTTGCCAATCCTCTGGCGGGTTACCAATGAAACGCCAAGTTTGGCCGGGTCATATATCCGGCCGGGTCTACGTGTTACTGAACCCAAGTGATCGATCTGGCTGTTAACCGAACCCGATCGAGCGATTACTTTGCTACTGCTGCTAACTGAAGTCGACCGAACCTGCTGCCTCTTGATTAACAGTGAGCATTGTTGGGGGTTGGATGAACAGTTTCTGGTGGTGGTTGGATGAACATGACCTGTAAGTGCATCTAGTGCCACCCCTAGTTGGTTTTGGAGTATTGACGACAAGCTTGGTTGAGAGACTAATGTGTTTGCGGAAATTGTAGGATAACACAGGTAGTAGTCCCTTATTGATTCAGTTTACCTACCAGAGATGACCCCTAAAAATATGTGAAGACATTGAAGACAATGGTGGTCTGTGAAGATATTCACAGTGAAGATTATGACATGAGAAGACATTTATGTGAAGACTATGAAGTGCGAAGACATATTTGTTTCGTAGTTTCTTTTCTTATTTGTTCAGTCATAGGAAGCACCGTACTATTAAGTGAGGTCCAAGTGAACAAAGTCAGAGTGACTGAAGTGATGCTCAACCAAAATCCTATGTCTTCGAGCGAAGATACTAAGAGCAAATCTCATCCAGAGCTAGATGAGTCAGCTTTACTTATAGCCCAAGTCAAGGTGTCGTGTGTGTTTAAAATCTGACCATTGGACACGTTTCGGTTCCTTAGTGACCCAAGGTCATTTCGGACATATCATGTCGGGTTGCCTCCAGGCTATAAATAGCCCACCCCCTACACCATAAATTGGTGGCTGCTCAGAGTTAGTGCACGGCTTTTGTTGTTTGAGAGCAAACCACCTCTGAAGCATTTGAGAGAGAGATCCTTGCGAGGACAAAGCCCAAAACACCCAGAGCCAAAGAGTGTTAGGCATCACTGAAGTCTTTCTGTCCGCGTGACCTGAAGACTTGTTATACTTGAGGACTGTGTATCCTCCAGCCGGTTAGGTGTCGCATTCTGAGCATCCAAGAGCCATTGTGGATTGCCAGTGAACGAAGTCTGTGAAGGTTTGAAAGTCTACCTTTGTCGGAGTAATTGGACACAGATACCCTGAAGACGGCGAGACGATATTTCAAGACATCGGGGCTAGCAAAGCCCCTCAGTCTGACTGCTCGGTCGGCTGCCAGCTGCTGGCTGCCGACTGCTCCACCAGGCCGACTGCTGGCTGCCGACTCCTGGCTGCCAACTTCCCGGCCGCCCCTGTCGACTGCTGGCTGCCGACTCCTCCACCAGACCGACTGCTGGCTGCCGACTCCTCCGCCAGGCCGACTGCCCGAAGTCAACTGCAGCCTGACCCGATATCGACGGGACAGTCATGTACAGTGACACTTATCCCTGGACACTATTTATGAAGTGACCCAGGAGACAAGTGTGACACCCCACCATGCCTCTACCATGCCTACGTAGCTTACTTCCTAAGCTAACCTACCACTATATAAGCTAGCAACCATCCATCCATCCATCGGGGGATGAAGGACACTCACGCACACACACAAGCTAGCTAGCTAGCAAGAGAGCTAGCTAGCAATCCATCCATCCACTCCTACGGGCAAGCATGCCCAAGCACACCCATTCGGCCAAGAGCAACGGTCACCATGCCACATGCATATACGAGGCCAGATGCCTATGACACTGATCTCAGATATAGCTCCAGGAGCACTTTGTACCAGATATACCACATATACTCAGACATGCATGAGTAGGGGTGTTATCTCTCCAGAGAACCCCGAACCTGGGTAAACTAGCGCGTGATACTCGCATACCCGTCCCTGGATATTATGGCAGTAGTCTTGCCCTCACACGAAGCCACCTTATGGCATATGTCGTCTTGCACCCCCCGTGAGAATACCATGACATTTGGCGCTCACCGTGGGGCGGTACTATGCTACCGCGCTGCTGCTGGTTTCACAGTCCGGGCGGGACCATTTTCGTCATCACCACGTCATCGCCGTTGTCTCTCCGGTAGCGCTCGGGGGCCCGACGTCAACACGCCCTCAGAGCGTCCACGAGGGGCGGCGCGTCCTCGCCGTCGGCCTCTCCGTCTTCCTCATCGTGGCGTCACGCCGTCTCTTCGATAGCGGTCGGGGGCTCGACATCGACATGCCCCCGGAATGGCCACTAGGGGCGGCGCGTCCTCGCCGTCGGCCTCGCCTTTTTCACCACCGTTGCGACGCCGGTAGTCCGTCCGCGCGCGCGCCGCGCGCGGGGCCTCTCTTTGGTCGGCCGCGTCTGTCCGCGCATCGCTCGCGTCCGCTCCCCTCCACGCTGTGCTTCGGCCGAAACGCGCGTCGCTCCTCCATATACCATCTGCTTGCAAGCCAACTAGATGCAAGTCAACTGTGGTCACACACTACCCATACACCATTCGTATATAGGTTGTACACTTCCCAGACGCAAGCAAGATATGCCTAGTATACTGCTCGTACTCGTTCAGATAACTTGCTGGCTGAATGCTACCCATACTATGGCTCGACTTCAACCACGGCAACATCGCGGGCAGCCTCCCATCGGAGCTCGGCCTCTTCTGCGGCCTCGCGCTGCTTCGTCTCAACCCCGACCGCTCCCCCGAGCGCCTCCTGCACGCACCTCCGCCTGCTCCCCGGTGTCGCGTCCTCCCGCCCGCGTCGCGCCGCTGACCCTGCGCTCAGCCGCGTCGTGGCGCGCTCCTTCCAGCGCCTGCCGGCTCCACCGCCGAACCTTCGGGTCGGCCGCCTGCTGGCCATGCGTGCTCGGCGGGTGGGCCGGCTCCGCCTCCCGCAGCTGTCTCCTGCCGGGTCCGCGATGGCCTCGCGCCGCCTCCCCGGACCGGCTCCGCCTGCTCCGTTGGGCCGCCTTCCCGCATTGGCCTCGCACCGCCTCCCTGGACCGGCTCCGCCTGCTCCACCGGGCCGCCTCCTTGTGTTGGCTCCGCACCGCCTGCGCCGCCTCCTCACCCAGCTCGCCGCCTGGTCGCCTTCCGCTGGCCCAGGCCGGCTCCGCCGTGTCTGGCTCACCTCTGAGCCGCCCCAGCGCTTCGCGCACTCCAGTCGAGCCTCCCGCGCGCGCCGCTTGCAGCACCTCCACCCGCCGACTGTACGCATCGCGTCGGCCCCGTGCTCGGCCTCCCCCGCTCCAGGCTGCGCCCCTCCCTCCGCGGCGGGCCGTCCTGCATTGCCCCGCTCGCCTGGCCGGCTTCGCCCCGCGCCGACTGGCTGGTTCCGCGCGGGTGCCGCGTGTCGGGCTGGCTCTGCCCCATGTCGTCTGGTCGCCTCCGCCTGCATCCAGCTGCTCAGACAGAAAAAAGAGAGAGACATTGCCGGCTGCCCAGTCGGCTCGAGGAAAAGTCAACAACCGGCTGCTCCAGGCGGAGATAAAAAAAGTGACCGAGTGAGATGGCCGGCTGCCCGAGAGTCAGATGAAATAAAAGAAAAGAAGAAGAGGCCGGCTGGCCGAAAGCACGAAAAAAGAGAGATCCAATGGAAAAGAAAAGAAAAATAAAAGGGTCGGGTGAGAGAAAAGTCAAGGGCCGGCTGCCCAAGCCAGCTAAGAGAGAAAAAGGGCCGTCTGCCCGGTGGCTGGCTGGAAGAAAAGTCAGAGGGCCGACTGCCCAAGGCTGAAAAAAAGAAGAGAGAGGGAGGATCCGACTCTGCAGACTGCAGTCCAGCCGACTGCTTTGGTCGACCGCCGGTGTTGCCGCTCGGTCGGCTGGTTCGTCTGTCCACTTCGCTGCCTGCCCGACCGACTAGCCGGCCCGGCTGCACACAGCCGACTGACGAGAAAAAAAAGAAGAAGACAAAGTAGTCGCCGGGAGATCTGGTCCGACTGGTCAGTCGGCCCGGATCTCGGGGGCTACACCCAGCAGGTGCACTGACGCACCCCCGCGAGGATGAAGACAAAGTAGTCGTCGGGAGATCCGGCCTGACTGCTCAGCAGTCGGCCTGAATTTCGGGGGCTACACCCAGTGGGTGCGGTGGTGCGCCCCCACCGAAGATTGCAAGAAGCAAAAAACAAGAAGAGTTTTGTCTGGTTGCCAGCAGCTGGCAAAAGAGAAAAAGAAGAAAAAGGGCATTGTAACACACCTCGCCGCCTAGCCGGTCGAGCCTGACCGGTTGGGCCCCCTTCGAGCACCCGAAGGCCGCACCTAGCAGGTGCGCCGGCGCGCTTCGCGAGCGCCGAGCCGTGCCGGCTGTCTTCGGCAACCTCCGCCTCGACTACAGGAAAATCAATGTGAGCTCCTCACCCGCAAATTTTTTGCACCACGCAAGCATGGATAACCCCGAGCAATGTTTGGGGGCTGTCTCCGCATTTTATTACAATAGCATCACTGTTCGCCCCGGCGCCAGCTAGAGTTGGCCCGGGGGCTGGCCGCTTGGCTTGAGACGTTAGTTCCAGCAGACGGCTTAGTAGCGTACGCGGTACCAAAGGCCCACTCTTAGTCACAGACCGCAGAGCGGCTGTCCGGCTAGCAAGAGTGAACGCTGGAGGCCACCCACGCGAAAAACGTCCGGGAAGAAAAACGGATTGGGCGATCCGGCCGTTTCCTTTACAAGTATCTACTCGGTTGAATCTGCTCCCAGACTCTGAGTACTGTACACTCCACTTCGCGGCCCACTCTCAGCCAAAGACCGCAGAGCGGCTGTCCGGCAAGCAAGAGCACAAGCCAAGAAGTGGAGGGAACACAAAAACGATTAAGGGGGCTCGGACGAAACCGAGTCGGCACCCTCCGCATAAAACTTGCAATGCTAAAAGCAAGCATTTGATATATCTGCGTGGACTAACTTTGTCTTTTTCATGATCATTTCCATGAACACTCGCCAAAAAACCTCCGCCCAACTTTGCCAAGTTTCCCGGAGGCTTGGGGGCTACTGTCGGAGTAATTGGACACGGATACCCCGAAGACGGTGAGACGATATTTCAAGACATCGGGGCTAGCAAAGCCCCTCAGTCTGACTGCCCGGTCGGCTGCGGGCTGCTGGCTGCCGACTGCTCCACCAGGCCGACTGCTGGCTGCCGACTCCTGGCTGCCAACTTCCCGGCCGCCCCTGCCGACTGCCGGCTGCCGACTCCTCCACCATGCCGACTGCTGGCTGCCGCCTCCTCCGCTAGGCCGACTGCCCGAAGTCAACTGCAGCCTGACCCGACATCGACGGGACAACCATACCGCGACACCATCATGTATAGTGACACTTATCCCCTAGCACTATTTATGAAGTGACCCAGGGGACAAGTGTGACACCCCACCATGCCTCTATGATGCCTACGTAGCTTACTTCCTAAGCTAGCCTACCACTATATAAGCTAGCAACTATCCATCCATCCATCTGGGGATGAAGGACACTCACGCACACACACAAGCTAGCTAGCTAGCAATCCATCCATCCACTCCTACGGGCAAGCATGCCCAAGCACACCCATTCGGCCAAGAGCAACGGTCACCATGCCACATGCATATACGAGGCCAGATGCCTATGGCACTGACCTCAGATACAGCTCCAGGAGCACTCTGTACCAGATATACCACATATACTCAGACATGCAGGAGTAGGGGTGTTATCTCTCCGGAGAGCCCCGAACATGGGTAAACTAGCGCGTGATACTCGCATACCCGTCCCTGGATATTCCGGCAGCAGTCTTGCCCTCACACGAAGCCACCTTGTGGCATATGTCGTCTTGCAGCCCCCCGTGAGAATACCACGACAACCTTGAAGACTTACCAGAGTGATTGGGCGAGGACTGGGTGAGAGTCTTTTAGAACAACATGGTAATTTGCTTTGGTTATAAAATTAGTCCTAATATGATGGGCATTCAAGATGGGTATAATTAAAACTTTCATATAGAGTTCATTGAATACTATGAGAAGTTTGATATTTGATGATTGTTTTCAGATATGAAGATGGTGATATTAGAGTCGTGCTAGTTGGGTAATTATGAAATTGAGAAATACTTGTGTTGAGGTTCGCAAGTCCCGTAGCATGCACGTATGGTAACCGTTGTGTGACAAATTTCAAGCATGAGGTGTTTCTTTGGTTGCCTTCCTTATGAGTGGCGGTCGGGGACGAGCGATGGTCTTCTCCTACTAATCTATCCCCCTAGGGGCATGCGCGTAGTGCTTGGTTTTAATGACTTGTAGATTTTTGCAATAAGTATGTGAGTTCTTTATGACTAATGTTGAGTCCATGGGTTATACGCACTCTCACCCTTCCACCATTGCTAGCCTCTCTTGTGCCGCGCAACTTTCACCCGTAGCATAAACCCATCATTTACCTTCCTCAAAATAGCCACCATACTGTAACACCCACGATGCGGCTATATCTCCCACGTGTCGGGGCACGACTTAGAGGCATATCCGCATGGTAGGTTTATCGCAAGAGGGGTAATCTTCACACAATCCCATGTACTGAATAGAAAGGGGTAAAGAGTTGGCTTACAATCGCCACTTCACACAAATACAAGTTAAACATACATCCTCCAGAATACAATCAAGGTCCGACTACGGAACCAAAATAAAAGAAGGCAACCCCAATTGCTAGATCCCCGATCGTCCCAACTAGGCTCCACTACTGATCAATAGGAAACATAACAAAACAACGATCAAGATCTTCATCGAGCTCCCACATGAGCTAGGTTGCGTCACCTGCATTGGTATCATCGGCACCTGCAACTGTTTGGAAGTATCTGTGAGTCATGAGGACTCAGCAATCTCACACCCGCGAGATCAAGACTATTTAAGCTTATGGGTAGGAAAGGGTAGTGAGGTGGATTTGCAGCAAGCACTAAGCATATATGGTGGCTAACTTACACAAATAAGAGCGAGAAGAGAAGCAACACAACGGTCGTGAACTAGAAGTGATCAAGAAGTGATCCTGATTCTACTTACGTTCAAGCATAACACAAGGACCGTGTTCACTTCCCGGACTCCGCCGGAAAGAGACCATCACGACTACACACGCGATTGATTCATTTTAATTAAGTTAAGTGTCAAGTTCTCTACAACCGGACATTAACAAATTCCCATCTGCCACATAACCGCGGGCATGGCTTTCGAAATTTCAAACCCTGCAGGGGTGTCCCAACTTAGCCCATCACAAGCTCTCATGGTCAACAAAGGATATTCCTTCTCCCAGGAAGACCCGATCAGACTCGGAATCCCGGTTACAAGACATTTCGACAATGGTAAAACAAGACCAGCAAAGCCGCCCGATGTGTCGACATCCCGATAGGAGTCACACGTATCTCGTTCTCAGGACACACCGGATAGGTCAAGCTACGAGTAAAACCAGCCCTCAAGTTGCCCCGAGGTGGCCCTGCAGGTTGTCCGGTTCAAACCAACACTTAGACAAGCACTAGCCCAAGGGGGTGGGGGGTTAAAAATAAAGATGGCCCTCAGGAGCGGGACTCCCAAGGGAAATGTAGGTGGTGGTGAGGCAAATGGTAAAACCAAGGTTGGGCCTTGCTGGAGGAGTTTTATTCAAGGCAAACTGTCAAGGGGTCCCCATAACACCCAACCGTGTAAGGAACGCAAAATCAAGGAACATAACACCGGTATGACGGAAACTAGGTTGGCAAGAGTGGAACAAAACACCGGGCATAAGGCCGAGCCTTCCACCCTTTACCAAGTATATAGATGCATTAAATAAATAAGAGATATTGTGATATCCCAACATATCCATGTTCCAAACATGGAACAAACTTCATATTCACCTGCAACTAGTAACGCTATAAGAGGGGCTGAGCAAAGCGGTAACATAGCCAAACAACAGTTTGCTAGGAAAGGTGGGTTAGAGGCTTGACATGGCAATATGGGAGGCATGATATAGCAAGTGGTAGGTATCACGGCATAGCAATAGAGCGAGCAACTAGCAAGCAAAGATAGAAGTGACTTTGAGGGTATGGTCATCTTGCCTGAGATCCCGCAAGGAAGAAGAACGAGCCCATGAAGAAGACAAACGGACGTAGTCGAACAGATCCTCACAAACGTGACATTATCGGAACTAACCAAAATAAGCAACACCGGAAAGAAGCAAACAACATAGTAAACAACCATCACATAAACATGGCCTGATGCACAACCAAGTATGATGCATGTCCGGTTTAATGAGGCATGGCATGGCAAAATGCACAAACAATCCTACAAATTAAGTGGAGCTCAATATGCAACTCCGTTGCATATTGACGAAACACCACGTGACTTATTTAGCTCTCTCTTGTTTAGGTACGCAACAATATTAAATGTTCTTAAACATGGCAAGGGGTGGAGCAAAAGAAAACTACCTATCTAGGCAAGTTTAAATGAGGCCGGAACAACAAACAACAAGTCCGAAAACTCATCATGTGCATATTTTAGGTTTGGCACTATTCTGTCCTAAAGCATATTTTAGAGTTGTTAAACATGCAAAGTAAGTACACCATGTTAAACTAGGCATTTTTCTACCCCATTTACATATAAAGTTTGTTAGGTTTGGAGCTACGGTTAATTAGTTATGAATTAAATCATTTTAACAAGTTATTTAAGCAAACTTAAACAAACAACATTTTAAACATTTTTAACATGCATGAAAGTTGCAAATTATTAATCTACACAAAATTCTAAGCAA
This sequence comes from Triticum dicoccoides, assembly GCF_002162155.2. Classification (NCBI taxonomy): domain Eukaryota; kingdom Viridiplantae; phylum Streptophyta; class Magnoliopsida; order Poales; family Poaceae; genus Triticum; species Triticum dicoccoides. Next base: position 143,152,900 of record NC_041388.1, on the reverse strand, counting down.
GTTTCATATATTAAGTTTCTACATGTGATGCATGGTTGGTGAGTTATTAAATGCATGTGCTAGAAGGGGTTTTCTGTAAAACTGCCAACTCTGGAATATTGGCAAAATTTGCAGGACCTGGGAAAAAATATAGCGGGCTGAATCTGGCTGGGCGCTGGGGCGCTCACCATGGGCCATGGCCCGTCTGCAGAGGAGGCCCGCTGGACCAACGGGTGAGGCTCGGCTGTGGAGATGCGGGGAGGCAGGCCGAAGCTCTCCCGTGGGCCGGTGCCGCTGTAGAGGCCCACGCGGCAGAGCAAGGGCATGCGGTTGCGGCCCAACCATGCTTGCGGTCAACAGGGGAAGCCAGATCGATCAGACGCTCGTTTATGAAGAACAGAAAACACCAGCACTCCCCGCGCGATGCAGGAGGCGACGACAGGGGGTCATGCGACAGGGTCGGTGGGAATCGGCGGGAACGAGAGGATCGAGGCGTGAATCTGAGATGCGGGACCCCATCTCCGATTATGTTGGCGCCGGTTGGTGCTCCTACTGGTCGCCGACAGCGGCAGGATGAGGTGGTGCCGGGGTTCGACGGGAGCACATGGGCGGTGCCATGGCGTGTGCAACCTCCTGGGGTTGCCGGCGACGACGAGGATGGTCGTTGGAGGAGCGAAGGCGAGGCCATGGTTGCCAGCGCGGCAAGGCAAGCCTCTGCTTGTGGTGTCCATGGCGGCGCTGCTGCGGCAGCACGTGCACGGCTTGCAGAAGGACGGGGCAGCAGCGGGTTAGGAGCGTCGACGAAGCAGGCGACGACTGGGGAACGAGGCACAACTCGGGTGTGGGTCCAGAGACGAGAGCGGCTAGCCTGGTCGGGTACTCCGGCGAGGTACTTGGGTGGCTTGCGGCTTGCGGCGGAGCTCGTGTGGCTCTCCATGGCGATGGGCCAAAAAAGAGGTTCCTGAGAGAGAGGGGAGATGTGTGATACGTCTCCGTCGTATCTACTTTTCCAAACACTTTTGCCCTTGTTTTGGACTCTAACTTGCATGATTTGAATGGAACTAACCCGGACTGACGCTGTTTTCAGCAGAATTACCATGGTGTTATTTATGTGCAGAAACAAAAGTTCTCGGAATGACCTGAAACTTCACGGAACAACTTTTCGGAAATAATAAAAAATCCTTGCAAAAATATGAAGGCCAGGGGGCCCACCACCTGTCCACGAGGGTGGGGGGCGCGTCCCCTACCTCTTGGGCCCCTGGAGCTCCTCCGACCTCAACTCCAACTCTATATATTTGGTTTCGGGGAGAAAAAAATTAGGGAGATGGATTCATCGCGTTTTATGATACGGAGCCACCGCCAAGCCCTAAAACCTCTCGGGAGGGCTGATCTGGAGTCCATTCGGGGCTCCGGGGAGGGGAATCCGTCACCATCGTCATCATCAACCATCCTCCATCACCAATTTCATGATGCTCACCGCCGTGCGTGAGTAATTCCATCGTAGGCTTGCTGGACGGTGATGGGTTGGATGAGATTTATCATGTAAGGGTTTGATCCCTAGTATCCACTATGTTCTGAGATTGATGTTGCTATGACTTTGCTATGCTTAATGCTTGTCACTAGGGCCCGAGTGCCATGATTTCAGATCTGAACCTATTATGTTTTCATCAATATATGAGAGTTCTTGATCCTATCTTGCAAGTCTATAGTCACCTATTATGTGTTATGATCCGTTAACCCCGAAGTGACAATAATCGGGATACTTACCGGTGATGACCATAGTTTGAGGAGTTCATGTATTCACTATGTGCCAATGCTTTGTTCCGGTACTCTATTAAAAGGAGGCCTTAATATCCCTTAGTTTCCATTAGGACCCCGCTGCCACGGGAGGGTAGGACAAAAGATTTCATGCAAGTTCTTTTCCATAAGCACGTATGACTATATTCGGAATACATGCCTACATTACATTGATGAATTGGAGCTAGTTTTGTGTCACCCTAGGTTATGACTGTTACATGATGAACCGCATCCGGCATAATTCTCCATCACCGATCCATTGCCTACGAGCTTTCCATATATTGTTCTTCGCTTATTTACTTTTCCGTTGCTATTGCTATCATCACTACAAAATACCAAAAACACTACTTTTACTACTGTTACCTTTTGCTACCGTTACCACTACTATCATATTACTTTGCTACTAAATACTTTCCTGTAGATATTAAGTTTCCAGGTGTGGTTGAATTGACAACTCAGCTGCTAATACTTGAGAATATTCTTTGGCTCCCCTTGTGTCGAATCAATAAATTTGGGTTGAATACTCTACCCTCGAAAACTGTTGCGATCCCCTATACTTGTGGGTTATCAATGTGAGACGAGAGAGAAAGAGAAGAAGGAGGGGAAAGGAGCAGGGCTGTCGGGACTCATCTCCGGCGAGGGTCCGGTCGTCGGTGTCGGCCGGACGACGAGGCGGGGTCGAGGTTGACGGGGAGCTGCGGGAGGAGCTCAGGAAGAGGATTGAGGAGGCAATCGGGTGAGGTGGAGTTGGATCGAGGGGAGGGGGCTGGTTGGCTCGGTGCTGAAAACAAGGAGAGTGGCGGCAGGGGGGATTGGACAGGGGAGGATCCCTAGAAATTAGGTCTTGATTTGGATAGAGGTGGACTATTTATAGGGACAAAAAGGAGTAGGTTTGGACCCTCCGATTGAAATTGGGCGGTCGAGAAAATAGGCTAGGGAGTCCAATTAACAAAATGGAGATGTTTTGTAGATGTTTGAGGATGATCCGGACCCAACGGTGACGACTGCCCGGGTCGGGTCCGGGGAAGTTTCGGACACGCACGCGAGGGGTCGGTTGCACTGTGCAAGGAGGGGTTTTCGAGGCCTGGCGGTAGGTAGTGTACTGTGTAGACGGTCTAGGGAGGAAAGAGAGGGAAAGCCCGGCAACAGTTTTCGGAGACCGAAAACGTCCGATGATTTGACCGACTATATTGTCGCTATAGTTATCCGTTGGGGCGTCAAACGGACTCCGAATGCGATGAAACTTGGCAGGCGGCCTATCTACACTCTAACAACACCGCACGCCAACTTTCATCCCACCCCAAGAACATTTTCTGGCCACTTATTAAATAATATTTCAGACGTGCCGCGGGCGCGTGCAGGTGTGTCTGGGCTCAGAGCGGACAACGGAAAGAACTTGGAGACTGGGACGGATGCAAGTTCTGAAAACATGATGATGCAATGCACATGATGACATGGCAAGACGCAACACGCAAACAAAAGACATGGAAACGACGGTGAAGAACTGGAAGACACCTGGCACATCGGTCTCGGGATATATTGCCATGTCATCATTCCTACCTATGTGAATGCCTCCGGCGATGTACCTGGATGCAATTAATCAAGAGTGACATGTACCTATTATGGCATTTCCATAGCCATTCCGAGATATATTGCCATGCAACCTTCCACCGTTCCGTTTATTATGACACGCTTCATCATAGTCATATTGCTTTGCATGATCATGTAGTTGACATTGTATTTGTGGCATGGCCACCATTCATAATTTTTCATACATGTCACTCTTGATTCATTGCATCCCGGTACATCGCCGGAGGCATTCACATAGAGTCATATTTTGTTCTAAGTATCGAGTTGTAATTCTTGAGTTGTAAGTAAATAAAAGTGTGATGATCTTCATTATTAGAGCATTGTCCCATGTGAGGAAAGGATGATGGAGACTATGATTCCCCCACAAGTCGGGATGAGACTTCGGACGAAAAAAAGATGCCATAAAAAGGAGAAGGCCCAAACAAAAAATGAGATAAAAAGAGAGAAGGGACAATGTTACTATCCTTTTCCACACTTGTGCTTCAAAGTAGCACCATGATCTTCATGATAGAGAGTCTCTTATGTTGTCACTTTCATATACTAGTGGGAATTTTTCATTATAGAACTTGGCTTGTATATTCCAATGATGGGCTCCCTCAAATTTCCCTAGGTCTTCGTGAGCAAGCAAGTTGGATGGACACCCACTTAGTTTCTTTTGTTGAGATTTCATACACTTATAGCTCTAGTGCATCCATTTCATGGCAATCCCTACTCACTCACATTGATATCTATTGACGGGCATCTTCATAGCCAATTAATATGCCAAGTTGATGTGAGACTATGTTCCTCTTTTTTTGTCTTCTCCACAACCATCATTCTATTCCACCTATAGTGCTATGTCCATGGCTCGCGCTCATATATTGCATGAAAGTTGAAAAAGTTTGAGAATACTAAAGTATGAAACAATTGCTTGGCTTGTCATCGGGGTTGTGCATGATTGGAGCATTTTGTGTGATGAAAATGAAGCATAGCCAAACTATATGATTTTGTAGGGATGAGCTTTCTTTGGCTATTTTATTTTGCTTGGTTAGTATGCTTGAAGTATTATTATTTTTATGTCAATATTAAACTTTTGTCTTGAATCTTTCAGATATGAACATTCATTCCACAATAATTAAAATTACATTGAAAATATGTTAGGTAGCATTCCACATCAAAAATTCTATTTTTATCATTTACCTACTCGAGGACGAGCAGGAATTAAGCTTGGGGATGCTTGATACGTCTCCAACATATCTATAATTTTTGATTGTTCCATGCTATTATATTATCTGTTTTGGATGTTTAATGGGCTTTAATATGCTCTTTTATATTATTTTCGGGACTAACCTATTAACCGAAAGCCCAGTGCCATTTTATGGTTTTTTTTGCCTATTTTAGTGTTTTGCAGAAAAGGAATACCAAACGGAATCCAAACGGAATGAAACCTTCGCGATGATCTTTCTTGGAATGAAAGCAATCCAGAAGACTTGGAGTTGAAGTCTGGAACTCGGCGAGGTGGCCACGAGGCAGGAGGGCGCGCCCCCACCCTCGTGGGCCCCACGGAGCTCCACCGATGTACTTCTTTTGCCTATATATACCCTTATACCCTAAAAACATTAGGGGGAGCCACAAAACCACTTTTCCACCGCCGCAACCTTCTGCACCCATGAGATCCCATCTTGGGGCCTTTTCTGGTGATCTGCCGGAGGGGGAATCAATCATGGAGGGCTTCTACATCAACACCATAGCCTCTCCGATGATGTGTGAGTAGTTTACCATAGACCTGGTCCATAGTTATTAGCTAGATGGCTTCTTCTCTCTCTTTGGTTCTCAATACAAAGTTCTCCTCGATGTTCTTGGAGATCTATTCGATTTAATACTTTTTGTGGTGTGTTTGTTGTGATCCGATGAATTGTGGATTTGTGATCAAGTTTATCTATGAATAATATTTGGTTCTTCTCTGAATTCTTATATGCATGATTTGATATCTTTGTAAGTCTCTTCAAATTATCGGTTTAGTTTGGCCTACTAGATTGATCTTTCTTGCAATGGGAGAAGTGCTTAGCTTTGGGTTCAATCTTGCGGTGCCCTTTCCCAGTGATAGTAGGGGCAGTAAGGCACGTATTGTATTGTTGCCATCGAGGATAAAAAGATGGGGTTTATATCATATTGCTTGAGTTTATCCCTCTACATCATGTCATCTTGCTTAATGCATTACCCTGTTCTTATGAACTTAATACTCTAGATGCATGCTGGATAGCGGTCGATGTGTGGAGTAATAGTAGATGCAGAATCGTTTCGGTCTACTTGACACGGACGTGATGCCTATATTCATGATCATTGCCTAGATATTCTCATAACTATGCGCTCTTCTATCAATTGCTCGGTAGTAATTTGTTCACCCACCGTAACATATGATATCTTGAGAGAAGCCACTAGTGAAACCTATGGCCCCAGGGTCTATTTTCCATCATATAAGTTTTTGATCTACAATTCTAGTTTCCTATTTATTTTATTTTGCAATCTTTACTTTCCAATCTATACAACAAAAATACCAAAAATATTTATCTTACTATCTTTATTAGATCTCACTTTTGCGAGTGACCATGAAGGGATTGACAACCCCTTTATCGTGTTGGTTGCAAGGTTCTTGATTGTTTGTGCAGGTACTAGGTGACTTGCGTGTTATCTCCTACTAGATTGATACCTTGGTTCTCAAAAACTGAGGGTATACTTATGCTAGTTTGCTGCATCACCCTTTCCTCTTCAAGGGAAAACCAACGCATGCTCAAGAGGTAGCAGCCCACTCCCGGTGATGACCGTAGTTTGAGGAGTTCATGTATTCACTATGTGTTAATGCTTTGTTCCGGTTCTCTATTAAAAGGAGGACTTAATATCCCTTAGTTTCCAATATGGACCCCGCTGCCACGGGAGGGTAGGACAAAAGATGTCATGCAAGTTCTTTTAATAAAGCAGGTATGACTATTTACGAAATACATGCCTACATTATATCGATGAACTGGAGCTAGTACCGTATCGCCCTAGGTTATAACTGTCTCATGATGAATACCATCCAACAAGTCACCAATCCAATGCCTACGAATTTATCCGTATTGTTTCTGCTAAGTTACTACTGCTATCATCACTATTACACTTGCTACAAATTACTGCTATCACTGTTATTGTTACCATTGCTACTGTCACTACTATCAAAGCTATCAAACTATTTTGCTATTGATCGTATTGCTGCAGATAATTGATCTCCAGGTGTGGTTGAATTGACAACTCAGCTGCTAATACCTTCATAAATTCTTTGGCTCCCCTTGTGTCGAATCTATAAATTTGGGTTGAATACTCTACCCTCGAAAACTGTTGCGATCCCCTATACTTGTGGGTTATCAAGGCCTTTTTCTGGCGCCGTTGCCGAGGAGCATAGCTATATTTGTTGAGTCACTTGGGATTATTATCATATTATCACTATGAAGAACCTGAAGGATCCAAAGACTAAGATTTATCCCTCTATAAGACGAGGGGAGGTAAGGAACTGCCATCCAGTTCTGTTGGCGTTCTGGGAACGGGGGTCCCCAGACTTGCCTGCCTGCGGCCTGCGGCGTGGCTCGAGTGGGGGCCTAGTGTGGCCCAGCCTCATCAGCTCAAGCTCAAGACCCTCGCAAGGGGCCAAGCCTTGCGGGGCGGACGACATGAGGCTTCCTCACGAGCAGCCTCATCAGGCAGGCTCGCGAGGAGGCGGAGAGATCAAGGCAGGGGTGCCTCGCGAGGAGCCCGTGATGCAAGCCATGATGATCGAGATTAGGAGGGCGCTGGCCTGCACAGTGTCCTTGTTTCCCCTTCGGTGCAAAGGGAGCAAGCACATGCCAAGGCATCGGGAAAAGGTTACCATTCCGGTGCAACGAGACCAAGACCAGCAGAGCGGCAGCACGGAGGTCACCGTGGAGCCCAAGACGGCGTCATCACCAGTGCTTTTGGCAGCCGAAGACCACCTTTGGTCAGGATAACTTGTACTAGATGTTCCCCTTCAAAATGGCCAATTGTTGGCGCCCTTCCCGCTCATTTTTTGGGAAGAGGACCAGGGCCTCTATAAATAGGACTAGCCCCCGAAAGAAGGGAGGGGAGAGAGGAGAAAGAAGAAGAGAGAGGTCCAGAGAGAAAGAAAGAGAGAAGAGAAAGAAAGAGAGAAAGGTCCGAACCAAGTAGAACACACTGCACCAGCTCAAGAACACCTCTCGCAAGGCCGTTCTTCCCCTGTATTGTTCATCATCAGCCCCTGAGGCAATCCACTACACCACACACTGGAGTAGGGTATTACACCACATCGGTGGCCCGAACCAGTATAAACCTCATGTCCCTTGTGTGTTCTTCTTTCTAGCCTAGATTTCTTGCGAGCCATAGAAGTGCGAGTCGGTAGGGGAAAGATCTCCGTGCGCACCCCAGAGTTCGAACCTTAAGGGCTGCCGGAACCCGAAATCCGACATTTGGCGCGCCAGGTAGGGGTGCGCCGGAATCCTTCTTCCTCCACGTCGCGTTCCATCGCCTCGCCGTTCATATGTCGAGTGACCCGGCTGCCAACGCCAACCACTGGGCGGTGTGGCCCGCCCATGCCGTGTTGCCGGCTCAGGGCGACCTCAACCTTGCGCCTCAGGCAGCCCATGCTCCGTAGGGCGCTGCGGGGCATGGGCGACGCGGCCAGATGCCGCCTGCCCTCACACCACGGCAGGTGCGGGCCGCAGCAAGGGCCTCAAACCACGCCACGGCCACAGCGCCGCACACCCGACGGGAACAGGCGAACTCCAGGGCCGCGCTCACGGTGGCCCGAGAGCTGCTACGGTGCCGGCTGCTGGAGGGTGGCCGCGACGTGTTGTTGGAGCGAGTAGCCGAGCTCCTGGACACCGCCGCCTCAAGAGCACCTCCCTTCTGCGTCCAGCTGCCGCCCCAGGTCCAGGGCAGGCTGTATGGCGGCATTATACATGCTCACGCAACTTCAAGCGGACTCCAGGGCCTGTTCAGCGCCAATGCCTTTGTCGGCACAGGGCGACAAGTCGCGCCAGCCCCACCTCCGGCCAGTGAAGGGGTGCACGCCGTGGCCTCCGGCTTCGGCGGACCGCCGTGCCATCACCCCCAAGACGACGCTCCAAGCTGGACTGCGTGGCGTGCGGGGCGCTACGACAAGGCCCATAAGGTGGTGGACCCAGAAGCTTATGTGCCCCTCATGGTGGATCAGGGGTGCGCGCTGGAAGAAGATCATGGCTCATTCCTCGGGCCAGGCTGGGGCGAGGAGGCGCCAGAAGCTGAGCTCTTTCAAGAACCCCAAGAGAGCCTCGACAACTGCACCAGCGGCATCAACTATCGGGTACCACTCATTCCTCAGGAGCAAGCTTATGCTAACCATGGGTCGCAGGAGATACAGGTCACCGCAGCAGATGGCTGCCCCAATGCTGCAGCCTCCTATCCCTCAGGAGGAGGGCGCAGGGGGCTGCAGGAGAGGGGCCGAGATCTGGGTTCTCCCCTGCGGCGGTCGGAGCAAGGCGCTCTTAGGAGGTAGGCCCTCTACCGGGAGGTGCCCTAGGGCCTGCCCCCGGCAGAGGACCCGTGGTCATCGGGGGAACCGCTGGCGACCACTCTACCCCATTGGCGTCATCCTTGGTCTCCGGCTGCTGTCAATGGCGGTAGAGTGTGGCGCAAGGCGGGGCCCTTGTCAGGTGATATGAAGAAAGGTTGGTACCTGTGAAGAAGGCCCAGTGCCTGTGAAGCTCGCCGCCCATGACACTCTCACGTAATAATGAGTAGGGCTGTACATGCCCCGGAGTCTCCGAAGATCCGCCCTCGGGCCTCGAGGGCTCCCGCCCACGCCCAGTGGCAGCACTTAGCTCCACGCTGGTGAGAAGACGTCGAAGACTAGACTAGGTGCTGGACACGGCCTTTTGCTTTTTCGCTTCTTCCTTGTTGACAAGTTTCTTCGGTTTGGATTTAAGTTGGATTTGAGCTCGAGACTTGCGTGCGTTTGGGGAAGGGGTGTTTAGTCTCGTTCGAGCAATCTCTCGTGTTCTGATTTCGGCTTTGCGTCCAAAGTTAGCGTCGGCTGCCCCCCCCCTCTCACGAGCCCCTCGCGAGCCGGGCCGGGCCAGGCATGACTACAGACGGGACTGTCATCGCACCCTCTCCGAAGGTTCTCATCGCAGGATCAACAGGATAATCAGAAGACACCCGAGACGCGGCGGCCCCCGCAAGCCCGCTCGGAACTCGCCGGAGTCGAAAGGAAAACAAGTCGGCTGACCCATCACCGGGCTAGCAGCTAAGCTCACACGCAACGTTATGTTTACCAGGATACTGATCGCAAACCTTTACATGAGGGGCCTCCCCTCCCAAAATGCTCTTACATTCTTCAGGGCCGAGCCCGAACCTTCTTCGTGCAGGGTAAACAGCAGCAACATATGGTCAGTCGGACATATCACTCACCGCATCTTCTGGGGCACCCCCGGAGGCATCATTGGCGTCGCTGACATCGTCTCCACCGCCAACACCTCCGATAGCGCCAGGCTTGTCCACAACGCCGCCTTCATCGGCGGCCACGATCACGCCGTCATCATCAGACGGAAAGTCCCTGACGAGGGCGTCCATGTTGTCCTCCACCCATTGTGCCAGGTCGCCTCGGACGGCTATGGGCACGGGTGCAATGGTAGCGTCGAAGTCGAAGTGGGGGTCCCTGTCCTGCAGATAGCTGAAGACATGGGAGAAGGCACGCCCGAGCAAGGCTCGGATCCTCTCTTCGACAAGCCAATGGGACCTCTCGGAGCGGTTCTCCAGAAGCGTCACCACGTCGGTGAAAAACTGGAGGTTGCCGGCGTAGCTGGCCTCATGCGGCTCCTTAGCGGCAGCCTCGCAAATGTTGCCCAAAGCTGTGTTGGCCCTCTCCCTGAGCGTTCGAAGCATGGGGACATGCACGTGTTCCAGAACCCACTGTCGACGGATCTCGTCCTCATTCCGCTGCGCGACGGCCTCGGCATCATCAACCCTCTGTTGGAGAAGAAGCAGCTTAGCCCGAGAAGAGGCCAGCTCCGCCTGCGCTGTGCCAAGGGCGGCTGTGGATGAGTCCGCATGCCGCGTCACTTCAGCCAGTTTGGCCCTGAGGGCCACAGTCCTATCCTCAGCCTCGGCCCTGATCAGCCCCAACCTCGCTTTGTATTCGCGCTCGAAGGTCGAGTGAGCTTCTGCCATGCGGCGGTTGACCTCTTCCTGGGCCCGGACTTCGCGCGCAGCAACGTCATCCTCCGCCTGGGCTACCAGGCGCTTCCTCATCTCCAACCGCTCAAGGTCAAGGTTGCGCTCGGCGGCCTCCAGCGTCAGCGCCTCCTCGCGCTTCAACAGCTCCGCCTGGTCGACGGAGGCCCCCTTCAGCGACTAAAGGGCTGCCTGGCGCAGTTCCACTTGCTGCTCTAGGGAGTTGCTCCAGGCTTGGAGCTCCCATGCGCGCTCCTCCGTAGCTCTGCACCGACGGTCTGCTTCCCGAGCCTCCTCGACGGCCTGGGAGGAGGCCTCTCGCGAATCCACCAGTGACGCTTCAGCCTTCGCGTTGTCAAGATCACGTTGGTGACGCGCGAGGGCGACGACTACCTTCAGTTTGCGCCTCTCCTCAGCAAGGCGCAAACCTTCGGCCTCGAGGCGCGCATCCTCGCCAGCAAGCTCTGCCCCGATCCGGCTCACCGCATCCGCCGCCCCCTGGAGGAACTCTTGGCGAAGGGCGCGACGCTCCCGAGCACGCCTGAGCACGTCTTCTGCATCACCCTCTTCCACCGGAGTATGCGGAGGGCCCCAAGGCGGCATGCCCCCTCCCGGCGCGGGGCTGGGGGCTGGCGCCCTAGCCATCACCGAATGGACCCCTTTGGGAATCCAGCCGGGCGTCGGTCCACCCACAGAGGAGGAGTTGAAGGCAGACTTCAACCATTCACCCTCTATGATCAGAGGAGGAACGCGGGGCAAGCCGGATGTGCCCCAGGGGGACTCATGAAGAATGGACAGCGGGCGCGTAGGCTCAAGGTGCCCGGTGGAATAGACCACTCCACCGACTGGTCCAACGGCGGGGGTGCCGCTCGAGCTCGGCGCGCCCAGAGCCAGCGAAGAAGGCGAAAAAGCTTTGGGGGCTGGCTCCTGGGCCGACTCGGTGAATTTGGCAGGACGGGGCCTGAAAGGCCACAATCAGCCGCAGGGATAGTAAAGTAAATGAGCAGAGAAAGAAGAGGACTTACTCGTCCATGGCGAAGTACTTCATGCACTTCAACAAGCGGCAAGGGCGGTCGTCGCCACCCAAGGCCTCCTTCCTCTTGTGGAGGGCCTCGAAATCTACACGGAACCGGCCTAAGCACCCGACGCAAGGGTCGGCCTGGGGCGCGGAAGAAGCATCAAGAAGATCAGTGACGAAGGAGCCGGCCTGGGGGACGCCATCAGGCAACGCCTCACGAGGAATGGCCGGGGCCTCGGGAGCCCCGGCCTCAAGAGCCAAGGGCCGCAACTCCGCGCCAGCCGCCGCTCCAAGGCGGGCCTCGGGAGGTGCCATCTTTAGAGCTTCTCGCGGCATTGGCACCTCGACATTAGTCGCCTCAGCTCCCGCCGATTCTCGTCTCCCCACTCTATCGCCTGAGGAAGGACCACTTTGGATGACAGGGGGAGCAACCATGGCGGCTGGGTTCTCACGGGTCCCCGTGAAGCCAGCTGGGCGCAACCCCCACTCGTCGAAGCTGGGCATCTGCCTCACAAAATCGGCCCTGCCAGAGTAAAGATACAAAAGGGCACCATCACGCCAAAGGCTGCTTGGGGAAGGATCGCCAGTCAAGACCCTGAGCACCTTCCGCAGCACTTCAGGTGCCAAGTCCTCCTCCTGAAGTCGCATGCGGTCTCTATGCCCCGCAAAGTCCCACATCCGGTGAGAGTGGCGCTGGAGAGGAGCAATGCGGCATTGGAGGAACTCCTTCACCACCTTGGGCGCAGCCACATTGAGCGCCCTCAAACTCTGGAAGCGGCGCCAGACGAAGGCGAGCCAGGGGTCACGAGCATCTCATGGTCCCAACCAGAGTGGGGAACAATAGGCGAGGTCGGGTGCGAGAGCAGAGGGTTGGGCACTCCAACGTCCACATACAGCCACCGCTCTCTGAACCTGGCCTCAGAAGGAGGAAGGCCAAAGTCGATCCCTGAAGCGGCCGTCTCTGACATGGCGAAGAAGCCCACTCACCCTGAGCACTGAGTGGGGTCGCTCAAGCACAAGGAAAAGAAGTGGCGCAACAAGGCAACGGAAGGATGAATGCCTACCATGGCCTCGCAAACAAAAGCAAAGACAGCCAGAAGGGTGATGGACTCAGGCCCGAGGTGCATCATGCGGATCTGATAATGGAAGAGCACCGCATTGAAGAAAGCGGAAAAGGGGGGAACCAGACCCGCCCACAGGGCATCGACGAAGAATCGGACCTCCGTGACGATCCTATCAAGGGAGGCATGGGACATAGGCCAGACTGTGGTCCTGCCACACTCATTTAAGATAGTAGCAAGGGCAGAGCGGACCTTGTTCAGGGCTTCTAGATTGAGTATGATCAACCGATCAACGGCGGGGGCCGCCACCGGAGATGAGCGGGGCGAAGGCGCGGGCTTCTTCCCCTTTCCTTTCTTTGTTGGCGCCATGGCGATGGAAAGAAGGAAGAGCTCGAGCAGGATTGGCGGCGGAGGTTGGAGCTCGAAGAGAAGGAAAGGTAGGAGGCGAGCGAGCAGCAGAAAAGGGAACAACTGTGTGCAACTACGGGTCCGCTTAGCCGGGCGCGTAACAAGGCATCGTGGGGAAGCGAAGACGCCCACGTCCAATCAATCGCCACACGGCGCCCAAGGCCGCAGGCTATTGGGGCCCGCGGCGCTTCGTGCTTGCCCCTTAGCTTCTCTGCCAAGCCAAGCCCGAGCGCGCCTTGGGCCCGGGGGCTACTGTCGGTGTTTTGGGAACGGGGTTCCCCAGACTTGGCTGCCTGCGGCCTGCGGCGTGGCTCGAGTGGGGGCCCAGTGCGGCCCAGCCTCATCAGCTCAAGCTCAAGACCCTCGCAAGGGGCCAAGCCTTGCGGGGCGGACGACAGGAGGCTTCCCCAAGAGCAGCCTCATCAGGCAGGCTCGCGAGGAGGCGGAGAGATCAAGGTAGGGGTGCCTCGCGAGGAGCCTGTGATGCAAGCCATGACGATCGAGATTAGGCAGGCGCCAGGCGGGCGCCGGCCTGCGCAGTGTCCTTGTTTCCCCTTCGGTGCAAAGGGAGCAAGCACAGGCCAAGGCATCGGGCAAAGGTTACCATTCCAGTGCAACGAGACCAAGACCAGCAGAGCGGCAGGACGGAGGTCACCGTGGAGCCCAAGACGGCATCATCACCAGTGCTTTTGGCAGCCGAAGACCACCTTTGGTCAGGATAACTTGCACTAGATGTTCCCCTTCAAAATGGCCAATTGTTGGCGCCCTTCCCGCTCATTTTTTTGGAAGAGGACCAGGGCCTCTATAAATATGACTAGCCCCCAAAAGAAGGGAGGGGAGAGAGGAGAAATAAGAAGAGAGAGGTCCAGAGAGAAAGAAAGAGAGAAGAGAAAGAAAGAGAGAAAGGTCCAGACCAAGTAGAACACACTGCACCAGCTCAAGAACACCTCTCACGAGGCCATTCTTCCCCTGTATTGTTCATCATCAGCCCCTGAGGCAATCCACTACACCACACACTGGAGTAGGGTATTACACCACATCGGTGGCCCGAACCAGTATAAACCTCGTGTCCCTTGTGTGTTCTTCTTTCTAGCCTAGATTTCTTGCGAGCCATAGAAGCGCGAGTCGGTAGGGGAAAGATCTCTGTGCACACCCTGGAGTTCGAACCTTAAGGGTCTGCCGAAACCCGAAATCTGACAAGTTCTGCTTTAGATTCACCTTCTATTATGAGTAAACTTGTAACACCACCACATGCAATTAATTCTGACATGTCGCGAGTTATTGATGATGCTACTTCTACTATGAATGATGCTTATGATGATGCTAGTACCTTGGTTGATAATGATGATGTACCACTTGGTGAATTTCTTGATAAACAAATTGCTAGAGTTATACAACATGATGTTGTTGAATCTGCTGATGACCTTGAAACTGAAACTCCTGAAACACCTGCTAGAACTAGCCTTGCTAGATATGAATTGCCTAAGGTATCGGAAGGTTATGCTATGAGTGAAGAAGCAACTAGAGATATTCTTGCTTTTAATGATAGAGATGATTTAGAGAAATTACTACAAAAGTATAAAGAAAAATCTCTGGATGCTAGAATGAAATGTGATCCTAAGTTTGCTACTTCACCTATCTATATTGATGATAATGATTATGAATTCTCTGCTGACCTAGAGTTAATTACTTTGGTTGAATCCGATCCTTTCCATGGTTATGAAACTGAAATTATTGTGGCGCATCTTACTAAGTTGAATGATATAGCCACCCTTTTTACTCATAATGAGAAAACACGTTATTACTTTATTCTCAAATTATTTCCTTTCTCGTTAATGGGTGATGCTAAAGCTTGGTGCAATACTCTTGCACCTAGTTGTGTGCCTAGTCCCCAGGATATGGTTTATTACTTCTTTGAAAAATATTTTCCTGCTCATATGAAACATGCTGCTTTACAGGAAATATTTAACTTTGTGCAAACTAAAGAAGAGAGTCTCCCACAAGCTTGGGTGAGGCTTTGCGTGATCATCCTCTTAAGAAAAATGAAATACTTGATATCTTCTATAATGGACTAATCGATGCTTCTAGGGACTTCCTAGATAGTTGTGCTGGTTGTGTTTTCAGGGAACGAACTATTGCTCAAGCTGAAGAATTATTGAATAACATATTGAAAAATTATGATGATTGGACTATTCCTGAACCACCGCCTAGACGCACTCTGAAGAAGAGGGGTATATTATATCTCAGTCTCGAAGATATGCAAGAGGCAAAGAAATCTATGAAGGAAAAAGGTATTAAAGCTGAGGATGTTAAAAATTTACCTCCTATAGAAAAATACATGGGCTTAATACACCACCAATGCCTAAGGTGGTAGAGGTAAATTCTCTTATGAAGTTTAATGAAAATGATAATCCTCACAATATGCATCCTAGTCAATGCCTTTATGAGTTTGAAAACTACATTAGGAAATAGGATCACTTCAATGCAAATGTTCTGAAACAATTGAAATACAATTCTGATATGATTGCTCGCTTGAGTGACTTGTTATTTAGAATATCTAATGATGTTGGAGGTGTTGAAAACATGCTTCTATGGTTCAAACTCAACTAGAACAAGTTGCTAAATCACAAAGAGAATTACTTGATGAAATGAATCATAATATGCATGACTTTGTTGTTAAAGTTGCAACTAGAGGAGGTAAAATGACTCAGGAGCCACTTTATCCTGAGGGACACCATAAAAGAATTGAACAAGATTCACAAAGAACCAACACTAGTGCACCTAGTTCTTCTAGAAAGAAAAATAAAAAGAAAAATGATAGGACTTTGCACACTTCTAGTGAACGTGAAATAGAAAAACCTCCTGACAATGAAAATGAAGCTTCCATCTCTGATGCTGAAACCCAATCTGTTAATGAACACTCACCTAGTAATAATGAAAAAGATAATGATGAGGTTCATGAAGACTCTCAACCAACCAATGATAAAGAACCAGATAATGATGTTGAGATAGAACCACCTGTTGATCTTGATAACCCACAACCTAAAATTAAAAGATATGACAAAGGAGACTTTGTTGCTAGAAAACACGGTAAAGAAAGAGAACCGTGGGTTCAAAAACCTATGCCTTTTCCACCCAAGTTAACTAAAAAGAATGATGATGAAGAATTTGAACGCTTTGCTGAAATGCTAATGCCAGTCTTTTTGCGTACTCGCTTGACTGATATCCTAAAAATGCCTCCTTATGCAAAGTATGTGAAAGACATCATCACAAATAAGAGAAAAATACTGGAAGCTGAAATCTCCACTATGCTTGCTAATTATACTTTTAAAGACGGAGTACCTAAAAAACTTGGAGATACGGGAATACCAACTATACCTTGCTCTATCAAAAAGAATTATGTGAAAACTGCTTTGTGTGATTTAGGAGCTGGTGTTAGTGTTATGCCTTTCTCTTTATATAAAAGACTTGATTTGAATAAACTCACACCTACTGAAATATCTTTGCAAATGGCTGACAAATCAACTGCCATACCTATCGGTATCTATGAGGATGTGCCCGTTGTAGTTGCTAATGTTACTATTTTGATTGACTTTGTTATACTTGAGATTCCCGAGGACGACAACATGTCAATTATCCTTGGTAGACCCTTCTTGAATACTACAGGGGCTGTTATTGATTGCAATACAAGCAATGTCACTTTTCATATTAATGGTAATGAGCATACGGTGCACTTTCTGAAGAAAAAATTCCAAGTGAATGGTATTAATGTTATTGAAAAAATCTCCTACAAACACTATTGGAAGTTTTCAAATACCTCTACCTACTGTCAAAAAGAAATATGAAATGGTTATTGTTGGGGAGATGCATATCCCCATTGAGGTAACTTAGTGATTTACGAAAGTTCTTCGATTTCATGCTAATTGAAAGTGGTTATTAATAAGACTTGATCAACCTTATTAATGAATCATTTTTGAACGGAATGAAGTTGATGAATTTAGTAAGCACTACTTTCTGTCCCTACCTTTTGTTTTTTGTTTTTATTAGTTAAATAAAATAAAATGCCATGTTTTGTCTATTTTCTGAATTTCCCATGCAATAAAAAATGACCCAAAAATAAAAGTTCTCAGAATGCCCTGAAAATTTTATATGATTTTTTCCTGAATATTTAAGAATTTTTGGTGCAAAAATAACCAGAGGGGGGGTGTGCACCATGTGGGCACAACCCACCTGGGCGCACCAGCACCCCCTGGCATGCTCTGGGGGGGGGGGGTTGTGGTCCCCACATGGGCCCCTCACTTATCTCTTTAGCCCACATTGTCACCTACCTCTAGAAAAAAAATCACTCTCCCTCTCTCTCCAGTGTTCTTGCTCATTTTGCTGCCAATTTCGATCTCTTTGCTCGAAGCTCCATTTCCGAAACTGTTTCGGGAGATTGTTGCTTGGTATGTGACTCCATCATTTGCCTAATTAGTTTTTGTTTTAGTGGTTTATACTTTGAATAAATAGCTACTCTTGGTGCTGCTGTAGATGTGCTTGCATGTTGAATTCTTAGTGTTCTAAGTTGTTTGAATGCTTGTTATGGCCTCTATGTATCCCTATGAGTAGTTGCTATCAATCTTAAAACGTTTTGTTGACAAATTTTTGTCACTCCAAAATTTTTATTTTCAGAAAATTGTTCGCGGACATGAATATCTTAAGGAAATATGGCCCAAGGAAGAACTCCAAGGGTGTCATTGGGGAGTCTTATGATAATGATCTCCACCCTCGGAGGTTGGCAGAGGTACGGCCGTGCGAATGGCTGCACATCCCATTCCTGCAATAAGCTAGAATTCACAATGAGTTCATGCAATTCATTGCCAATGCCGATCTCACCGACTTCATCGCACATGAGTGTGACCAGCACCAAATCCTCACAAATATGTTTGTTCAAAGCTTTACTTTCTTTCCTAGAAATAATCCTCCTGAAGCGAGCTTTGATCTATATGCTGAAAATCATCAGATACCACTTACTGAGTTTTGTGACATATGCTTGATCCCTTTTGACAGGAGCTTGGCCGAGCCTAGGCCGGCTGAGTCTGAGGATTTCTGTCGCACTTTGATAGTGGGTGATGAGAGGAAAGTGTCAGCCATCACTGCTGGTGGTTTACATTCCCCTGATGTCTGTTACTTTGCATATTTCATTACCAAATGCTTGCTTGCTAGGGAGAAGGTGGGTGCACTTAGTTCACCAGACCTTGCTGGTTTATGTCGTGCCATTGAGGGCGACAACACATATAGCTTGGGAGCTATCGTGGCTCGTTGCCTGCACCTTAATAAATCTTAGGGTAAAATACATGGTGGGATTTATGCTACTCGTTTGGCGTCTCACTTCGAGGTTGAGATATGCCCTCATGATTTCCCTTTGACCAAAGTTTACCTAAACCGTGCAGCCATGGATCACCATGACTTTCTTGCACATGATCATCCTGACATTGCCATTCCTTATAACTTGGTCTATAACATTGACACTCGTGATGTTATCCCCTTGCCTGCACCTGCTTTGTTTGATTCTGTTGCTAGGGGCGGATACCGGATTATGCCTGCAGAAATCCTCACCTACTGGAACGCTCATGTTGCTGCAGAGGCTGCATAGGCACCTCCATAGTGGGACGAGTGGATGCCTGCTCCTCAGTAGTGGGACGAGTGGATGCCTGCTCCTCAGGATCCATACTACCCTCCAGGCTACTGATTCACTACTAAGTTAGGCCAAAAGCCTAAGCTTGGGGGAATATGTGTTCTCACCGACTTTATATTCATGTTCACATACCATTTCATTTGTCGGTGTTCACACTTTTTCATTGTATCATCCATGCTTAGATTTATTTTCTTGCTTTCTACTTGTGTATTTGAATTTTTTTTAGAAAAACCAAAAAAAAATAGTTGTAGTAATTTACTTTCTATGCATGCTTAGTAGTATCACTAAAAAGAAAATCCAAAAAGATTTCCTTGTTCTTCTTTTGCTTGTTGCGAGCTTTCCATGTAAATAGTTTTTCTTGATTTTGCTTATTATTTTCTTGTTGAAGAAAAACCAAAAAATCCAAAAATATTTCAGTGGGTTTCTCTGAACTTCTTTTCTTTTATTCGAGTTGTACCAAGGAGAAGACCACGATGAAAATGTTGAGTGGCTCTCATTTGAATAACTGTTGAACTAATAAGAGCCCATTTTACCTTGTCTTCTCCTGTTGAATAAAATGTTTTGCAGATTCCATCTTAGTCCATGGCACTCTTGCACTATTATTATTTTCTTATCATTCGGTCGTGCGAGTGAAAGGCAATAATGACGACATTCGATGAACTGGCCGTGGCAAAGAGAAACTGGTATGAACTCGACTTGTATTGTCTGTGTAAATATGTTTAACCTAGTGCCCATGCTTCTGCCCATTATGATTAAACATGTTGCAATGACAATTAGAGATTATAGTTTTTCATGCCATGCATAAGTATCTGGGAGTTAATAATGATTTATCTTGGATATCAACATAGCGTTAAGATGATTGTGATGTAGTATGATGATATGGTATCCTCCTCTGAATGTTCAAGTGGCTTGACTTGGTACATGTTCATGCATGTAGTTGAATCAAAACCAACATAGCCTCTATAATGTTTATGTTCATGGTGTTCATATCCTACTCATGCTAGTGTCCAATGTTCCTTATGCATAATGCCTGGTTATGATCGTTGTTGCTCTCTAGCTGGCCGCTTCCCAATCTTAAAATTGCTAGCCTTTGCCTGTACTAAGTGAGGATTCTGCTTGTACATCAAAAACCTTGAACCCAAAGTTATTCCAGATGAGTCCACCATACCTACCTATATATGGTATTACCCTGCCGTCCTAAGTAAATTTGCATGTGCCACCTCTAAAAACTTCTAAAAAATTTATCCGTTTTGTGTGCCTGGATCGTTTATGGAATGACAGGAAGTGGTCGATATCTTCCGTGCTAAGCATGTTATCCTCAGGTCGAGTGTATTCACTCGCCATCGCACGAGGAAATGGGCGGTAATAGGGATGCCCGGTCCCAAACTGCAAAATAAGTGCTTAGCATGGAATATGTTGATAACTGATGGTCGTGAAGTCAATGAGAAGGGTGCATGTCTCAAAATATCCTTTATCTTTGTTTTAAAAATTGAGATCTGGCACCTCTGCAAATCACTGCTTCCTTCTGCGAAGGGACTTTCTATTTACTTTTCTGTTGTGCCATCACCTTCTATAAACAAGCGCCAGAAACTGAGTAGAGCACAACGGTCATGATTTATGCATTGTGTATAGATAATGTTGGGTGCATCATGACTGGATCTTTTCTACCATGAATTACAATGTTTAGCCGCTGCTTAAACTTCGGAGGTGCTCTGCATTTATGTTTTGCGGTCTCACAAAGGGCTAGCGAGATACCATTATTGTCATATTATATCATGATTGTTTTGACAATGTGTTGCTGTTTGAGATATCTTATTATTGCTCACTAGCTGATTATGCCATTGATATGAATCATTATAATCCTTAAGAGTTATTGTTGACATGGTTAGTTATAATGCTGGCTGAAAACCTGGGTGTTGTTTAAGCTTATTTATGCAAACAAGAGGAAAAGAGTTCGTAAAAGTTTTTCTTTCTCACTTTCAGTTTATCAACTGAATTGCTTGAGGACAAGCAAAGGTTTAAGCTTGGGGGAGTTGGTATGTCTCCAACGTATCTACTTTTTCTCACGCTTTTCCTCTTGTTTTGGACTCTAATTTGCATGATTTGAATGAAACTAACCCCAGACTGACGTTGTTTTCAGCAGAACTACCATGGTGTTGTTTTTGTGCAGAAATAAAAGTTCTCGGAATGGAACAAAACTTTTTGAGGATTTTTTATACTAATAATAAGAATTTCTCGAGCTAAGACCCACAGGAGAGGGGCCCCTGGGTGGGCACAACCCACCATGGCGCGCCCCCTCTCCTGGCGCGCCCAGGTGGGTTGTACCCACCTGATGGCCCCGCTGATGACCCCCCTGATACTATAAATTCACATTATTCCAGAAAAAATCAGGGAGAAAGAATTATCACGATCCACGAGACGGAGCTGCCGCCAAGCCCTGTTCTTCCTCGGGAGGGCATATCTGGAGTCCGTTTGGGGCTTCGGAGAGGGGGGTCTTCGATCTTCGTCATCACCAACCTATCTCCATCGCCAATTCCATGATGCTCCCCTCCGGGAGTGAGTAATTCCTTCATAGGCTCGCTGGTCGGTGAGGAGTTGGATGAGATTCATCATGTAATCGAGTTAGTTTTGTTAGGGCTTGATCCCTAGTATCCACTATGTTCTTAGATTGATGTTGCTATGACTTTGCCATGCTTAATGCTTGTCACTTTGGGCCCGGGTCCCATGAGTTCAGATCCAAACCGTTTATGAATTCATCATTATGTCCATGTTTTAGATCCGATCTTGTAAGTTATAGTCACCTGTTATGGTTATGATCGGGCAACCCCGGAGTGACAACAACCGAGCCTACTCTCGATGATGACCGTAGTTTGAGGAGTTCATGTATTCACTATGTGTTAATGCTTTGTTCCGGTTCTCTATTAAAAGGAGGCCTTAATATCCCTTAGTTTCCAATATGGACCCTGCTGCCATGAGAGGGTAGGACAAAAGATGTCATGCAAGTTCTTTTAATAAAGCATGTATGACTATTTACGGAATACATGCCTACATTTTATCGATGAACTAGAGCTAGTGCCGCATCGCCCTAGGTTATAACTGTCTCATGATGAATATCATCCAACAAGTCACCGGTCCAATGCCTATGAATTTATCCTTATTGTTTCTGCTAAGTTACTACTCTATCATCACTCTTACACTTGCTACAAATTACTGCTATCACTGTTACTATTACCATTGCTACTGTCACTACTATCAAAACTTCGAAACTATTTTGATACAACTCAGCTGCTAATACCTTCAAATATTCTTTGGCTCCCCTTGTGTCGAATCTATAAATTTGGGTTGAATACTCTACCCTCGAAAACTGTTGCGATCCCCTATACTTGTAGGTTATCATGGTGCCGCCCACTGCTTGAAACTGCCGGCGAGTCAATATGCCTGCTATAACTCCGACTTGGATGAGGGGTTGAATGAATCCGTTCATGGCTGTACAAATAAGCCGCCTATTGAGCCACCGCTGTCTGAAGAAGCTCTCCGGCCCTCCATATCTCCATCGCGGCTGGTGACTCGCCTTCAATGGGGAGAGCCGCCAATCATGTAGCCGCAACAATCATATTGTCCAGAGGGTGAGAATAATGACCCGGTGGTGTCGGAACATGCTGAGGCGGAGTTAAATTCAAACGAAGCGGGTCTACATCATGTAACTGAACCAACACTCCGGTCACGGGTGTCTCAATGGCCCGGTTCACCACGGGCGGATCAATGGTCCCTGCCCTAGGCGTGTTGAAAAGGTTCCTAGCCTCAAACTCTGTGGGTAGACGGGTCTGGTGCCTCCTCCTCATAATAGCGTTTGGGGCATTCTGGTCCAAGGTGAGCTAGAATGACTCTGCCTGAATCCGTTGTGATTGTGCGTCCAAGGCGGCTCACTCTATCGCCATCCTAGTATTCTCAGCAGCAAGTTCTTCCTTGGCTTGGGCTATCTCATCTCTCAGCTTCGCGACATCCACTTTGTGTTGTTCTTGAGTCTCCGAGGTTATCTCTGCCCCCATTAAAGTCACCAAAGCATCCAACAGCTCGGTCAAAACCTGAGCCAGCGGGTGCGCAAAGTCGCTTGCTCCAGCCGTTGCCGCAACTGTTGAACTGGTAGTCATGGCCGTAGTAGTTGACGAATTGAGAACTGGTTGCATACCAGCCATGAAGATCGCAACCCTATTCGGCGGCTCATAGGGGTCCGGAATACTGTCGCCATCGGAACAGCCCCCAAGCTACCGTCCTGCAGTTGATACATAGAATCGGTCTCACCAGTTGAAGACTCACCATCAGAACAGATTACCGTCTCTCCCATGGACACAGACCCTTCCTCAAGATCCGCCCCATGGATGAAACCAACAAAGGCATGCTTCACGGCCGCTTGAACCTTGGTGGGTCGTGCGCGCTGAGCCATCTCGACAATGTCGGTGCAGGTGTCCGGCTCAGGCTCCGACTCATTGATCTTGCCGATTAAGACATGGATTCCACCTAAGGGGACCCAGTACATGTACTCGATTGAGCCGGCCTCGGGGCCCCAGCCAGCGTCGTCTATGTAGAGCTTACCGCGGCGGCTTTTGGTCATCCAGCCGACGGCGTATCCCTTGATCCTTGTGAAGTTGTCCTTCAAGAACTCGAAACCACCATGCGCTGGCCCCATGGTGGGCACCAATTGTCGTGGACTTAACATGGTAGATTCCCTAGCGAAAGGACTTAGGTGTGGAGCCATCGCAGCTAGATTAGCTTGAAAGGGGCTAAACGGACAAAGGACATAGAGAGTTTACCCAGGTTCGGCCCCTCTCAACGAGGTAAAAGCCTACTCCTGCTTTAGGTTGTATTGCTTGGGTTTCTATTACCAGGGAGCGAATACGCTTGATCTAGTTCTTGATGAGTTGTTTCTTGAGTTAACCCGCTGCCGGGTAACCCATTTATATTCACAGGTTGATGCCCGACGGCTTTACAGAGTCCCAGCGGGCTCATACAAGACGTGCCTGGCTCGGTATCTAATTAAGCTTGCATCACAACATAAGTTAAACATATGGCGGTTCACACCCATGGGCCTCAAGTCGTCCCTGGGTCTTGGGCCATCAATAAGCTTGCTCTATGGACCGCCCTCTTCACATCTTCTTGGGCCTCCTCATCTTAAGCCGCCAGTGGCATGACCCGGCCCCTCCTGGGTGGGTCATACCCAGTAGTTATATCCCCAACACCATCTCCAATGCGTGGGCTTCGCACCATGTTGCCTCCAAGTAGCTCCATGTGATTATTCATAACTTTTTCCATCCTTTTATTGTGCGGTCATCTCTTTTAGAAATCGTGTATGCACAGTGGAGAACTGTAGGCAGACTTGGTCGTAAGTTCATGATATCGATGTCACCTTTCTATGCATCAGATGAGGCACACAATCCTTCGGGATTTTCTGTTGAAGAGCATAATAATAACGTAGTAATCATAGTTTAGATTTAATTAGAAGAATGTATGCAAAAGATGCACTGGTGTCATAATAGTAAAAAAAATATTACCATGCCATCTCCATGGATGTTGCCGTAGTTCAACACGTGGACTAGTGGCACACATTGACCATAATGTGGAGGAATTTCATAATTCTTATCGAAAGTCCCAACATCATTAATAAATGAGACAAGATGATCTTTCTCCTCGTAAGTTAGTTCAGAGCCATCAGTGTAGTAGGTTTTGTGTACTATTTTCCATACATTTTTTGAAGAATAGAAATCAGTTGTCAATGGAAATAAGATGGCAACTAGTTTTAAATAAACAATACAAATTACTTAATAAATATGTTTAAGAAACTCACATAGAGGTAGAAGTGGAAGCGTATCAACATCGACCCAAATGTCGATATTATCTTCGTCGATGTCATCTGCTTCAGGATCACCAAGATCAAAGGTGACATGCATATCCTCTTGAAAACCATACACCTTGCATAGTGCTGCCCAATTCGAGCAACCAAAATGGGAGTAGGTCGCCGCATTGAATAGCTTTATGTCAAAAGCATAACCATGATGGCTCCTAAGGTGAACTCTCTTTATCTCAATATTCTCATGATCTTCAAAATCCATCTTCTCTAAGACATAACGTCTTGCATGGCAGGGGATTGTGACGCCCTGAGACCGGAGCTTCAGATGCCTTCTAGGGTTTCTGAGATTCGTTCTGTGATTTGTTTTGTCTGTTGCATTCATCTTTGCATCATGTGCATTGCATCATGTCATCATGCCATCATGCCAATAATCTTTGCACCTCAACTCAACTAAATAAATTGCATAGATCTTTCTATCTATTTAAATCGAGGGAATTCACATGGTGTTTCTCTTTATAACATATCCTCCCAATATTTAGGGAGCTATATAAAACCATTCCATTATCTTGGAATCACCCATAACACATTTGCATCGTTCTTGAAATTTCTTTTATCCAACTCAACTTCATTTCTTCCTTTGGGGCCTTTTAGTAGAATTAAGTTGCAATTTTACTTCATCCATAAATGTCCCAAATTTGCCCATAAATCACATCTAATGTGTGGGATCATCTCCTCAAATCTCAGCCCGTTTAGAGTCTTTTCAAAGGGGCTTCAAAAATTCAAACATGTTCCTTTGTGTGAACTTTATTCTCTCAAAAATTCCTTTCGCCATTTTATTTAAATTCCTCATATTTTTATGAGTCCAGGGAAATTATCCACATGTCCAACTTTTCCCCCTAACCTCTATTTCTTTTTCTTTCATATCTCTGTTTTGTTTTTTTGTTCTTTAGAGTGAGAGAGAGCCCAGCCCAGCTACAACCTATGCCAGGCCGGCTCAAAGCCCAGCCAGCTCCCTGTTTTAACCTAGCGTGCACCTACCATCACCCTCTTCCTCTCGTCCTCCCACGCCGCCGCCATCTCCCTACTTCGTCCTGATCCCATCTCCTCCTCTCTTTCCCTCTGAAGTGCCACCCAACCGCACCGGGAAGGAGTCCCACTCGGCCCCTCGTCCTCCTCTCATAGGAGCCCTCACACTAGCGCCTGGCCGATCCCCTCCTTCCTCCTGGCGCCTTCCATCTCGCGTTCCACCAGCGCGCCGGCCTCCCCGCCTCTGGCAATGGCCGCCGCCTGTTCGTCGCCTCCGCCGCAGGTAGGGCTGGGCATTCTGTATAAAACGAAAATTCGGTTTCTACCGTTCAGTGTTTATTAAATTTCGGTTTGTAAAACTGGAAACTGAAAATGTTAGCTAAAACTAGCTAACCGAAAATTCGGCTAACCGAATATTCGGTATGGTTTTCGGTTTTGTACCGATGTACCACGCCAAGTATTTGTGCTAGGATTTTAGAAGTGGCACCCTCTTATATAGGCAGCAGATCCGAATCATCCCGTCCGTCTGGCGAGGTGGGACTAAAGGAGTTGATGCCTGGTCGGCTATGCGCGCGTGACTATCGGGAGACATTGCTGAGATGGGCCTTGCAACTTTGCATGCACATTGGTCAGGTAGGCCCATGTGATGTGCACGATGCATTGGTGGCCGATGGTGGGCGCGTGCGCACGTGACTATTGGGAGACGTTGTTGCGCGCCTGTGCCTGCATGTGCGTCGTTTCTTAAGCTAATTAAGGTTTCTTTGGTTTTTGTTCGGTTAACCGAGAAGAAAACCGAACCAACCGAATTCTGTTCGGTTAGTGCACTTGAAAACCGAATTTTGTTGTGACATGAGAAAAAACTTATAATTCGGTTTATTAGGTTTCGGCATCGGTTCGGTTTTTGGTTTGTCGGTTTTTATGCCCACCCCTAGCCGCAGGAGCCTCGTGCCTGATCCCTTGTTAAGGCCAAGGATGCCTGCAGCCGCCGCCGTCCTGCTGCCATCCTGCACCGCCCATCGCCATCAACTCCTCTGGCCGCCGCGTCCTCCCTCTCCTCCGTGGCCGCGCGCTGCCCGGTACCTCCTTCTCCTGCGAAGCCCGACGCCTCTCGCCGTGTCAGCGTCGACCCCAACCAAATGTGCCCGAGGAGCTCCCCGAGCGAGCTCTCCTACAGCTCCTCCGTTCCTCGCGACCTCCATTGCCTGCCGGCCCCTTCTCCGCCTCACTGTCACTTTGCTGCAGGAGCCGAGGCGTTGCCTCCTTCAGTTCGTCGGCCACCGTCGCGGCCTCAACCTCCATGGATGGCCTCCTGTACATCCAGCGGGAGGAGACCCGTTGCGTTGACTGGTTCGGTGCCGCTCCAGGCCACCGCACTGTACAACTACATTGAGAGAACCTGGATACGCCAAGACCCGGACCCACAAGCACCACGATGTCCGTTAACATGTACCACTACACCGCACTAAAACGCAAGACCGTCCCGGATATTGTCTAGTACCACTTAGGTTCCGGAACGCGACGAGTACCGCGACACCCATGTCTCGTCAAGTTCGACTACAACGGCTACAACATGTACCACTACCATCGTCAAAGACCCGTGTAACGCATGCGTCAAGTACCTCTTTGGAAGACCCAAACATCTATGAACCGTGTACGACTACCGTCGATGAAGACCGCGAGTAGAACCACTTCCCAATACGGCGCCAAGTTCCACCACCGACAACCGTGTTGGATTCGCCAAGTACCGCACCGGAACGCCAAGTACATGGATATGCCAAGTTCCCCTCCGAACATGTACGAATACGCCCGGTGATGCGACAAGTACCCCGATAACATGTACAACTACTCCGTCAAGGCTGGACCGATGTCGTGTGAACCACTACCGTCACCCCAAAGACGTTGGAGTCATCAAGTACCTCTCCGAACGAATGTGAACCACTACTCCCGCTACTATAGAACCCAATCCGCTTCGAAAATGAATGCTTCGAAGGTATAACCGCCGAGACGACCACCCGTGAACGATTGCTTGTGTAGTATGAGTTGCACCCTATGTTTGCACCATGTCCGAGTTGTCACTCGGTCCTCCTCGTTTGCCGCTAATCCGTGGGACACCCAGAGACCGGGATCACCCCACCATCCTTGCATGACATGCTCCCGTCACTTTTCCTTTTGCACCGGTATCTCCATGAGCTACCGGAACTGATATGTTGACGTGGCATCATTTCTGGATTCGTTGCCGTGGCACCCCTTTCATTTCCGCCATGATGACAAATGCTTAATAATGCTCATGTCAACTTTTAATAAAATTGCATAAACTTGCACATGTCATCTGCATCATGATAACAACATCAAGAATGCTTAAAATTGTTCTTTGCTTTAAATTGCTAAATGCATATGGGGATCTACCGGATTTGTTGTTTGATGTTTTCGGCCCCATTTAAATTTCTTAGATTGTGTAGTTTAATTTTGCTTCTTCTCTTGCCATGCTTAACAACATTTAATATTGTTGGGTACCTAAACGGGAGAGAACTAAATAATTGATGTGGTGTTCCGTCAATATGCAACCCGTTGCATATTGAGCTCCACTTAATTTGTAGTTTTGGTTGTTGCACTTTTCCATGTCGTGCATATTTAAATCGGACATGCATCATACTTGATTGTGCATTATGCCACGTTTATGTGATGGTTGTTTACTATGTTGCTTGCTTCTTTCCGGGTTGCCTCTCTCGTTAGCTTTCGTTTCACTCCGGAGTTGTGAGGATCCGTTTGACTGCATCTGTTTGTCTTCTTCATGGACTCATTCTTCTCCCTTGCGAGATCTCAGGCAATATGACCATACCCTCGAAATCACTTCTATCTTTGCTTGCTAGTTGCTCGCTCTATTGCTATGCCGCGATACCTACCACTTGCTTTATCATGCCTCCCATATTGCCATGGCAAGCCTCTAACCCACCTTGCCCTAGCAAACCGTTGTTTGGCTACGTTACCGCTTTGCTCAGCCCCTCTTATAGCGTTGCTAGTTGCAGGTGAAGATGGAGTTTGTTCCTTGTTGGAACATGGTTATTGTTGGGATATCATTATTATATCTTGTTTAATTTAATGCACCTATATACTTGGTAAAGGGTGGAAGTCTCGACCTTATGCCTGGTGTTTTGTTCCACTCTTGCCGCCCTAGTTTCCGTCATACCAGTGTTATGTTCCTTGAATTTGCGTTCCTTACGCGGTTGGGTGTTATGGGAACCCCTTGACAGTTCGCTTTGAATAAAACTCCTCCAGCAAGGCCCAACCTTGGTTTTACATTTGCCTAACAACCTAGCCTTTTTCCCTTGGGTTTCCGGAGCCCAAAGGTCATCTTTATTTTAAACCCCCAGGCCAGTGCTTCTCTAAGTGTTGGTCCAACCTGAGCGATGTCCGGTGCCCCCTGGGCAACCAGGGTCTATGCCAACCCGACGTCTGGCTCATCCGGTGTGCCCCTGAGAACGAGATATGTGCAGCTCCTATCGGGATTTGTCGGCACATCCAGACGGCTTTGCTGGTCTTGTTTTACCATTATCAAAATGTCTTGTAACCAGGATTCCGAGTCTGATCAGGTCTTCTTGGGAGAAGGAATATCCTTCGTTGACCGTGAGAGCTTGTGATGGGCTAAGTTGGGACACCCCTGCAGGGTTTTGAACTTTCGAAAGCCATGCTCGCGGTTATAGGCAGATGGGAATTTGTCAATATCCGGTTGTAGAGAACTTGACATTTAACTTAATTAAAATGAATCAACCCCGTGTGTAGCCATGATGGTCTCTTTTCGGTGGAGTCCAGGAAGAGAACACGGTCTTGTGTTATGCTTGAACGTAAGTAGTTTCAGGATCACTTCTTGATCAGTTCTAGTTCATGACCGATGCGTTGCTTCTCTTCCCGCTCTTATTTGCGTATGTTAGCCACCATATAAGCTTAGTGCTTGTTGCAGCTCCACCTCACTACCCTTTCCTACCCATAAGCTTAAATAGTCTTGATTGCGAGGGTGTAATATTGCTGAGTCCTCGTGACTCACAGATACTTCCAAACAGTTGCAGGTGCCAATGATACCAGTGCAGGTG
The DNA here is from genome assembly GCF_002162155.2 of Triticum dicoccoides. Lineage (NCBI taxonomy): Eukaryota > Viridiplantae > Streptophyta > Magnoliopsida > Poales > Poaceae > Triticum > Triticum dicoccoides. The sequence goes on along the minus strand of NC_041388.1, from coordinate 143,123,193 downwards.
GCGCAATTGAGCTCAAGAGGGAGCTCGATGAAGATCGTGTTCGTTGTGTTGTTCCGTTTCCAGTTGATCAGTAGTGCAGCCCAGTTGGGGTGATCGGGGATCTAGCATTTGGGGTTGTCTTTCTTTATTTCGTTCCGTAGTCGGACCTTGATTATATTCTGGATGATGTATTGTGATATTTATGTATTGTGTGAAGTGACGATTGTAAGCCAACTCTTTATCCCTTTCTTATTCAGTACATGGGATGTGTAAAGATTACCCCTCTTGCGACATGCCTACTATGCGGTTATGCCTCTAAGTCGTGCTCTGACACGTGGGAGATATAGCCGCATCGTGGGTGTTACAAGTTGGTAATCAGAGCCATCCCCGACTTAGGAGCCCCCTGCTTGATCGAATCACTGACGTTGTTGAGTCTAGAACAAAATGTTTTGAGTCTTAGAGGATTATATATATCGGAGAGTAGGATTATTTTTACTCCATAGTCCCTTCGTCGCTCTGGTGAGGCCTCTTGACGTAGAGTCTTGACTCTTCTCTCCTCAAATTTCACGATTTTTTTAGGATCACACGGGTATCTTGGAATCGTTTCCGATGGTTTTGTGACGAGAACATTGTTCTTGGTGCCTCCTGACATTTAGGGGTTGTGGCAGTGTCCCGGGGAGTTGAGCTCCGAGGTGTTATTGTCACAATTTTATCGTTGCACTGGAACACCTGAGTTCGCCGACATCGAAAATCTCTTTTATGCAGTTGGTCAGATAACCTCGACGTCACCCAGTACTGGGGCGGGAGTTCGGGAGTATTGCCATAACTCGTATAATGGATGCTTTTCGAAGGTTGAGGTAAATGATTTCCGAGGGTTTTCTTGGTTATGTGTTGAAGGATGGATACAATTGGATGTAGGATTTGCTAGTTTTGGGCGAGATATTATGCTTCCCCTGTATCCCCAACACCTGATTGCATAACCAGAAAGTTTCGGGAGTTTATAAGTGGGATTTCAAGTAGCTCCTAGGATACCTTTCCGACAGATGTATGATATGAAATTGGGTTTCGACGTCTAGTGGTCCGCCTATCTACGGTTGGTTTTACAGTGGTCTCGTTGTGTCTTAAAGAGTCCTTGGCTATGCTGACTTGGGGACGCTTCGTATGTCATGTGCACTGCCTTGTACATGATGGTGTTCTACGATCGAGCCCGTGTGGGCCCCACCACGAAAACTTCGGACGAAATCTCTATCATATATTTGTTCCGGCTTATTTTGCAAGCCAGTCCTTTGTTTTTGTTTTCAGTTGTGGTATTCGAGTTGCTTCAATGTCAAGTGTTGATTCCATACCTTTCCTAAGCATTGTTCTCATATTCCTATGTGAATACTAACCCTTCTTATTTATCGAGATTGTCATCTCAATTCTATTTCCAACCGGTGCGATCCTCTTCAAGTTGATCCTATCATTTTTCCCATTTGCAAGATCCAGTCTCAGCTTTCTCAACGGTGTTCGTTTCATCCATCCCAAGCTGTCTTTTGTTTTCCCGCCCTCCCACCCTTTTTCTTCAAGGACTCATATTTCTTAATCAAGTATCCATCTTATGGGTGTGAAGTCTCTCCACTCTTTTCCGTCAATGTTCTTATTTGGTGGTTCTCAGGAAGATTCTAACAGAGCTTCTAGTTCATCACTCTTTGTTCTCTTTCTTCTCTGGTGGATTCAATTCAAGCCTTGTTGATCATATTCCTTTCCTCATTTAAAATGCCTTCTCATGTCGGTGCACCTCTTAATCATCCACTTATCACTATTCAATTGATCCGAAGTGCTGAAGATATCTCAAAGATTCGTGTTTCCACTCTACTTTCGTTCAAGCTCTTTTTGAGGTTGTTATCTCATTCAAGCCATTTAATTCTTACAGGTGCAATTTCCCTTTCAAGTAATCGTTCAACGGTGTATCTTTTGAGTGGGCCCTAACCCACAGGTCTTTTCCCAGGATCTTACCTGACTCTTCTAGTTTTCTGGAGGTATTCCCAAATTCATTTCAAAGGTTGACGCAAGAATGAATTGTCATCAGTCATATGTTTTTCTCCAAGATCTTTCAAATTCTTTTCATTGCTGGTTCAACCTTTCTAATTTCCATTCCAGAGTGCCTCAACAATTCAAGGTGGTGTTTCTCATCATCATTCTCTGCATTTGAAGACTGAAGAAGAATTTCTCTTAAATCCGGCTCCATTCTCTTCAAGATTCATGGGTCTAGCTTGACGCCATCCTCTCATAATTGGTTTCGATTGTGAGAATTCTTTTCACCCATCTGAAGCAATTCAGGAGTATTTTTTCAGTTTGATTCTTCAGAGCCCATCATCTCAGAATTATTCATTCCAGCTTTCAGCTCTCGTTCTCCAAATCTTACCGGTGCATCATTCAAATATTCTCTAATCTGTTCGCGATCTATTCGTTGTCATGTATCAAATTCCCTCAAGTATCTTCATTCGTTTTTCCAATTCTACCTAGTGATTTGTGCCTTTGCTACTCTCTTTTTCAATTCTTACAGTGGTTCATTCAAGAGTTCCCTTCCTTGGTTATCATATCAATTTATTCGTTGTTTCAATCCTACCGGTGGTTCATCGAAGTCCTCTTCAAGTTTGCGCTATATCTATCTTAATCCTTTTGTACGAGAATAAGTAGAATGCTAAATCCATTACTTGTCATCAATCTAAATTGATGAAAGGATACGTATAACATAATTCTTATCCTTGCTTCATCCAAGTGATGGATTCATTCTTCCGGAGTGTAAGCTCCATCTAAATCTTTGCAAGGATTCACCTTGTGTTCTCAACTTCTCTTTCTTCTCGTTATCCTTTTATTACCGGAGTTCTTCATGGAGGCTCTACATGATGGCTCATCAAGGATTTAATTCCTTCTCGAAGTTCTCATCAAGATTCTTTTCAGAGGAGCTCAAGTATTCTTCATCTTGCATTCCGTAGTGCAATTCTTTCTACCTTATATTTTGAGGTGGTGTTATGTCATTCTTGACAATTTCCCTTCGTGTTTCATGATTCACAAGTTTTCAAAGAGTGACGTATTTAAATCCATCATTTTCTCTTCGCTCAAGACATCTCTTCAATCCATCAATCTCTTCATTGGAGTTATCTTGAGTTATATTTCACCTAAAGCTTTCCCTAAGGATTGTTGCTATTTATGGTGGTTATAAACGACCCAAGTTCTTCATTTATCCTTCCGCCCTCTTTTCAAGTTCTTCCCATCCTGTCAAGTTTTTGCCTCCACTCTCAACCGGAGTGCTGTCTGAAATCTTTCTCACCCATGGTGCCATTCTTTCAATAGTTCCAGAGGCAGTGTGTTCTTGATTTCATCAAGTATCCTCTCATCTTGTCAAGATCATGTTCGATTCCTTCCATTTACAGTTGGAATGCTGCCCAAATTATATCATCCTTATTCCTTCTCTATCTTGTTTTAACCGGAGTGTTCTGTCTATCATTCATCTTCTAACCGGAGTCCCATCCAAGTGCTATAATTTTGCCAAGTTCATATTCTATGCCTTCCATTTCCAACTGGAGTGTTGTCGAAATTGATCCTTATCGTTCCGTGTACATCTCGTTTCTACCGGAGTGCTTGCATGTACTTCTTGTCCATTGCAACCCTTTTCTTATGTCTTGCAACCTACAAAGTTCTCGTAATGTTCCTTGTTCCTCTTTTCTAATGGAGTGTTTTCAACTTCGTTCATCTCCGTTGTATTCTTCTTTCCAATTGTTTAACCTCTCAAGGTTCATTGGTTTCACTCTTTGTCAAAGAAGCAACTTTGTTTTACCTCTTCCTCTTCCATTTTCTATCCGGTGCCATCCTAGATCTCGGGACGAGATCCTCTCGTAGTGGTGGAGTGTTGTGACGCCCCAAGATCGGAGCTTCAGATGCCTTCGAGGGTTTCCGAGATTCGTTCTGTGATTTGTTTTGTCTGTTGCATTAATCTTTGCATCATGTGCATTGCATCATGTCATCATGCCATCATGTCATTAATCTTTGCACCTCAACTCAATTAAATAAATTGCATAGATCTTTCGATCTATTTAAATCAAGGGAATTCACATGGTGTTTCTCTTTATAACATATCCTCCCAATATTTAGGGAGCTATATAAAACCATTCCATTGTCTTGGAATCACCCATAACACATTTGCACCGTTCTTGAAATTTCTTTTATCCAACTCAACTTCATTTCTTCCTTTGAGGCCTTTTAGTAGAATTGAGTTGCAATTTTACTTCATCCATAAATGTCCCAAATTTTCCCATAAATCACATCTAATGTGTGGGATCATCTCCTCAAATCTCAACCCGTTTAGAGTCTTTTCAAAGGGGCTTCAAAAATTCAAACATGTTCCTTTGTGTGAACTTTATTCTCTCAAATATTCATTTCGCCATTTTATTTAAATTCCTCATATTTTTATGACTCTAGGAAATTATCCACATGTCCAACCTTTTCCCCTAACCTCTCTTTATTTTTCTTTCATATCTCTGTTTTGTTTTTTTGTTCTTTAGAGTGAGAGAGAGAGAGAGAGAGCCCAACCCAGCTACAACCTATGCCAGGCCGGCCCAAAGCCCAGCCAGCTCCCTGTTTTAACCTAGCGTACACCTACCATCACCCTCTTCCTCTCGTCCTCCCATGCCGCCGCCATCTCCCTACTTCGTCCCGATCCCATCTCCTCCTCTCTTTCCCTCTGCAGCGCCACCCAACCGCACCAGAAAGGAGTCCCGCTCGACCCCTCGTCCTCCTCCCGTAGGAGCCCTCATACCAGCACCTGGCCGATCCCCTCCTTCCTCCTGGCGCCTTCCATCTCGCGTTCCACCAGCGCGCCGGCCTCCCCGCCTCTGGTAACGGCCGCCGCCTTTTCGTCGCCTCCGCCGCAGGAGCCTCGTGCCCGGTCCCTCGTAGAGGCCATGGATGCTTGCAACAGCCGCCGTCCTGCTGTCATCCTGCACCGCCCGTCGCCATCAACTCCTCTGGCCGCCGCGTCCTCCCTCTCCTCCGTGGCCGCGCGCTGCCCGGTACCTCCTTCTCCTGTGAAGCCCGACGCCTCTCCTCGTGTCAGCGTCGACCCTGACCAGATGCGCCCGAGGAGCTCCCCGAGCAAGGTCGCCTGCGGCCCCTATGTTCCTCGCAACCTCCGCTGCCTGCCGGCCCCTTCTCCGCCTCGCCGTCATTTTGCTGCAGGAGCCGAGGCATCGCCTCCTTCAGTTCGTCGGCCGCCGTCGCGGCCTCAACCTCCATGGATGGCCTCCTGTACATCCAGCGGGAGGAGACCCGCTGCGTTGACTGGTTCGGTGCCGCTCCAGGCCACCGCACCATACAACTACATTGAGAGAACCTGGATACGCCAAGACCCGGACCCACAAGCACCACGATGTCCGTTAACATGCACCACTACACCGCACCAAAACGCAAGACCATCCCGGATATTGTCCAGTACCACTTCGGTTCCGGAACACGACGAGTACCACGACACCCATGTCCCGTCAAGTTCGACTACAATGGCTACAACGTGTACCACTGCCATCGTCGAAGACCCGTGTAACGCATGCGTCAAGTACCTCTTCGGAAGACCTGAACGTCTATGAACCGTGTACGACTACCGTCGCCGAAGACCGCGAGTACAACTACTTCCCAATACGGCGCCAAGTTCCACCACCGACGATGAAAGTGCAACTATCCCTAGGTGGTTTTGGTAATTCATAACAACATATAGCTCATTGAGCTAATGCTATTCCAAGATGACTATTTCAGGAAAGCTCAATGATTGGCATGGCATGGATGTGAAAGTGGAACCCTCAAAATGCTAAGGACAAACGATTGGCTCAAGCTCAAAAGCTCAAGACTCTTCTTTTCATATTTTAGTGATCCAAGATCACATTGAGTCTTTAGGAAAAGCCAATACTATCAAGGAGGGATGAGGTGATGCTTAATGAGCCTCTTGCTTCATGTGCTTAGTGATATGCTCCAAAACCCTCAACTACTTTCCCATATCCACATATGACCTAAACCCTAAGCCAAACTCGGTCCTACCGATTCTTCCTATCCGGCGCCACCGAGTTTCACTTGTCTTAAGCCACTGCCAAACCCTAGCAAATCGGTTCTACTGATAGGGATCTCGGTCTCACCGAGATGGGATTGCAAACTCTCTGTTTCCCTTTCGTAACTTTTCGGTCTCACCGAAAGAGCGAATTGGTCCCACCGAGATTGCAATGTAAATTCAGTGTTTCCTTTTTGTAACTTTTCGGTCTCACCGAAAGAGCAAATCGGTCCCACCGAGTTTGCCTGACCAACTCTCTGGTTAGCTAATTACCAAATTCGGTCTCACCGAGTTTGTGTAATCGGTCTCACCGAGATTACGTTATGCCCAAACCCTAACCATATCGGTCCTACCGAGTTGCATGTCAGTCCCACCGAAAATCTCTAATGGTCACTAGGTTTACATTTTCGGTCTGACCGAGTTTGTTGATTCGGTCCCACCGAGATTGGAAAACTGTGTGTAACGGTTGGATTTTGTGTGGAGGCTATATATACCCCTCCACCTCCTCTTCATTGGTGGAGAGAGCTATCAGAACACATACACAATTCCTACTCATATGTTCTGAGAGAGAACCACCTACTCATGTGTTGAGACCAAGATATTCCATTCCTACCATACGAATCTTGATCTCTAGCCTTCCCAAGTTGCTTTCCACTCAAATCTTCTTTCCACAAAATCCAAATCCTATGAGAGAGAGTTGAGTGTTGGGGAGACTATCATTTGAAGCACAAGAGCAAGGAGTTCATTACCTACACACCATTTGTTACTTCTTGGAGAGTGGTGTCTCCTAGATTGGCTAGGTGTCACTTGGGAGCCTCCGACAAGATTGTGGAGTTGAACCAAGGAGTTTGTAAGGGCAATGAGATCGCCTACTTCGTGAAGATCTACCGCTAGTGAGGCAAGTCTTGTGTGGGCGATGGCCATGGTGGGATAGACAAGGTTGCTTCTTCGTGGACCCTTTGTGGGTGGTTGCTTCTTCGTGGACCCTTTGTGGGTGGAGCCCTTTGTGGGTTGAAGTCTCCATCAACGTGGATGTAGGATAGCACCACCTATCCGAACCACGGGAAAAACATCCGTGTCTCCAATTGCGTTTGATTTCTCCAAACCCTTCCCTTTACATTCTTGCAAGTTGCATGCTTTACTTTCCGCTGCCAATATACTCTTTGCATGCTTGCTTGAATTGTGTGATGATTGCTTGACTTGTCCTACAATAGCTAAAATCTGCCAAGAACTAAAATTGGGAAAAGGTTAAGTTTTTATTTGGTCAAGTAGTCTAATCACCCCCCTCTAGACATACTGTCGATCCTACAGACGACCGTGTTGGATTCACCAAGTACCGCACCGGAACGCCAAGTACATGGATATGCCAAGTTCCCCTCCGAACATGTACGAATACGCCTGGTGATGCAACAAGTAACCCGATAACGTGTACAACTACTCGTCAAGGCCGAGCCGACGTTGTGTGAACCACTACCGTCACACCGAAGACGTTGGAGTCATCAAGTACCTCTCCGAATGAACGTGAACCACTACTCCCGCTACTATCGAACCCAATCCGCTTCAAAAATGAACGCTTCGAAGGTATAACTGCCGAGACGACCGCCCGTGAACGATTGCTTGTGTAGTATGAGTTGCACCCTATGTGTGCACCATGTCCGAGTTGTCACTTGCTCAGTCCTCCTCGTTTGCCGCTAACCCGTGGGACACCCAAAGTCCGGGATCACCCCACTATCCTTGCATAACACACTCCCGTCACTTTTCCTTTTGCACCGGTATCTCCATGAGCTACCGGAACCGATATGTTGCCGTGGCATCATTTCGGATTCGTTGCCGTGGAACCCCTTTCGTTTCCGCCACGATGACAAATGCTTCATAATGCTCATGTCAACTTTTAATAAAATTGCATAAACTTGCACATGTCATCCGCATCATGATAACAGCACCAAGAATGTTTAAAATTGTTCTTTGATTTATATTGCTAAATGCATATGGGGATCTACCGGATTTGTTGTTTGATGTTTTTGGCCCCATTTTAATTGCTTAGATTGTGTAGTTTACTTTTGCTTATTCTCTTGTGTAAGTGCATCTAGTGCCCCTTAGTGATTTTGGTGTATTGAAGACTTATAGGTTAAGGGACTAATGTGTTTATGAGTGTAGGCAGGTCTATAAGTCTATGTGGAGTTTGATATTTACAGAGAAAGTTGACCCCTAAAAATGAAGTTCTTCATCTGAAGACCTTGGTATTCTGAAGAATTTTTGAAGACTTTGAAAGTGAAGAAAATGGTGTGACCTTGAAGACTTGGTATTCATTCGAGGAATATAAAGCATGAAGACTTTTGTTTTCATAGTTTCATTTTCTCTTTCTCGAGTCATAGGAAACACCGTACTGTTAAAGGGGGTCGAGGAAATACTAAGGAAACATTTCCAAGTGATGCTCAACTCAAAATCCTACACCTACCAATCGCTTCGAGTGAAGCCATTGGAAATCTCATACAGTCCAATCATATTCTTTAGTGACAGAGACGAAGTTCTTCTGGTCTCTGAGGAATTTGTTCTGACTGAGGAGTTAGGAATTCGCTAGTGCGGATTTTCTACACAGTGAGGAACATGATAGCCCTGAGGATTTTGCTACTCAAAATTCCGACCGTTGCTATGCTATGCGCCAGCTGTCCCAAAATATCTATCCACCTAACGGTCATATCATTGAAGGGCATTTATGTCTTATCATGTTGGGCTGCTCCCTAGGCTATAAATAGCCGCCCCCTACAACCACTAGCTGGTTGGCTGCTCCGAGAGAAACTGAAACTTGTCATTTGAGAGCAACCCATCCTCTAAGGACTTTGAGCGAAAATCATCAAGTGAGGAAAAACCAAAAACCCAAAACCCAAACACCTATTGTCGGTGTCAAAACCGGCGGATCTCGGGTAGGGGGTCCCGAACTGTGCGTCTAGGCGGATGGTAACAGGAGGCAGGGGACACGATGTTTTACCCAGGTTCGGGCCCTCTTGATGGAGGTAAAACCCTACGTCCTGCTTGATTAATATTGATGATATGGGTAGTACAAGAGTAGATCTACCACGAGATGAGAGAGGCTAAACCCTAGAAGCTAGCCTATGGTATGATTGTCGTTCGTCCTACGGACTAAAACCCTCCGGTTTATATAGACACAGGAGAGGGCTAGGGTTACACAGAGTCGGTTACAATGGTAGGAGATCTACATATCCGTATCGCCAAGCTTGCCTTCCACGCCAAGGAAAGTCCCTTGCGGACACGGGACGAAGTCTTCAATCTTGTATCTTCATAGTCCAGGAGTCTGGCCGAAGGTATAGTCCGGCTATCCGGACACCCCCTAATCCAGGACTCCCTCAGTAGCCCCTGAACTAGGCTTCAATGACGACGAGTCCGACGCGCAGATTGTCTTTGGCATTGCAAGGCGGGTTCCTCCTCCAAGTACCTCATAGAAGATTTTGAACACAAAGGTAGTGTCCGGCTCTGCAAAATAAGTTTCCACATATTGCCATAGAGAGAATAATATTTACACAAATCTAATCTTCTGACATATTCCATAGCGTGACATCATACCACGGCCTAGTCTTTATTCGAATCGTTTCATTGTCCCACCTCAGCGCGTTTAGCGAGGCGGTTTCCTTGGCATGTCTTGTCAAAGCAGAGATTGTGTCCCCTTATTCCGGGATTCTCATCAATACGGGCGTGGGTAACCCAGTCGTACCCATTGGTATGTTTTCTCGATCAAAGGTGAGTCCCAAACGGTCACGGGGAGGGCCCTTGGTATTCAACCTCTTATAAAGAGACCAAGGCCTTACTCCTTTCTTTCAATCTCAAACGAGTTCGCCATTCGCCTCGAGTTCCAACACCCAAGGCTCCAGATTTCAGGCGCTTCGGACCTTCGACAATGTCCGGTTCCGACCTTCGAGGCCGATGGATGCCCTCCTCCGTCACGGAGGAGGACGTGCTGAAGTTGAGAGAGGCCAGGTTCTTGACCGGTGAAATCTGGCATAGGCTGCCTGCTCAAGGGCAGGTCATTCCCACTCCCAAGCCTGGTGAGAGTGTGGTGTTCATGTCTCACTTCCTTCGGGGGCTAGGCTTCCTGACGGATCCCTTCGTGAGGGGGCTCATGTTTAATTATGGGCTGGAATTTCACGACTTAGCCCCAGAGTCCATCCTCCATATTTCCTCATTCATCATCGTGTGTGAAGCCTTCCTCCGTATTACTCCTCACTTCGGACTATGGCTCAAGTCATTCAAAGTAGAGCCGAAGATGATCGAGGGACGGCACGCGGAGTGCGGAGGTGCTTTTATAAGCAAGAATGCTGGTGCTCCATGGCCCGAGGGCTCTTTTCAAGAGGAGTCCAGCTTATGGCAACAAGAGTGGTTTTATATCACCGCTCCCAGGAGCACCAAGTGGGTGGCGCCACCTGCCTTTCGCTCGGGTCCCCCACCACAGCTAGTGTCATGGGTCAATAAAGGACTGGACTGGGGGCCATCCAAGGACATGGCCTTGTTGCAGGGCCGCATTCGAGATCTCTTAGAAAGAGACATTAGCCTGGTCGTGGTGACGCAGGTCATGTTGATCCGCCGAGCCTTGCCCGGCAAACGTTGCCCCCTTCGCCTGTGGGAGTTCAATCCGGAGGGACCACGAGCTCTCCAGCATTTCATGGGCGCAACGCCCGTGGAGATGTACAAATTGTTCTTCGGATCACAAGCAATGTGTCTAGACTTGACCGAGGACGCATGCCTGAGCTGCAATCGCCCGGATACTCAAGTAAGTAGCCTTGTGCCCGGACTCACTATCCGTGTATTTATCATAAAATTGCCCCTAAAAGAGTTGTCCTTTAAACAGGAGTGGATAGCGAAAGCAAAGCTAATCAGGTGTCCGGCCCCCTCCCCGAGACCATGCCGGATCCCGTGCTGGTCAGGATGTTGGAGGTTGTGCCTTCGGAGGAAAGCGAGGGAGGGGACAAGGAAGCTACATCCTCCTCGAAGAAGGTTGTATGGAAGGGAGGAATCGAAAATTCCTCTCCTCAGGGGAAGAAGAGGACCGCCTCTGACGACCCGGAGACCATGGCCTCAAAGCAGGGGAAAAAAATCTTCGTCAGAGGATCCTGCGCCGGGGGATACTTCGGCCGAATTATGCCCTCAAGGGGATCAGCCCTCCACCGAGCCGTAAGTAGAGAGGAGTTTTTCTTTTTAAGAAATGAGAGAAATCCTTGCGTTATATCTGAGAAGAGTAATCGAAAATTTACCTTGTAGCTCGGACCTTAGCCCTTCCCAGCAGAGCTCGTCTTTGGGGGATCTTCTTCCGGAGATGATGGAGAGTGGAACACCTCCCCTTGCCGTACCGCCTTGCGAGGCAGGCGACCCTGAGGTATCGTCGCGGAGGGTTTCTCCGAATCTGGCAGGGCCGGAAGGTAGTCATATGGCCCCCCAAAGCCCTCCGAGTCCAGCCTTCGAAAAGGGCCATCGGACGAGTCTGGCACCGTCTGGTGCACGGTCGGAGGAGCTGAAGGATCTGCTAGGGCAAGCATCTATCTCAGAGGAGCACCGTGCATTGATGGGTACAGTGATTTAGAGGATTTCATCCACGGATAGCGGATTGCACAAGGCTGTCAGGAGTTTACTGACAGGTTTTGAGGTACGCAAAATAATGTACCCTTTTTGGACAGTTGCACATAAATAAGATGCGCCCTGTGTAGATAGTAGCCCCTGAGACTCTGTGCGTTGTCAAAAGTGACGGCGCGCAGAGGATCATAATCCCAGGTCTAATATGCTTCCTTCATACGTAGGTGGCGAAGTGTCTGGTGGCCAGCCGAACTGATGAATTTGCCGAGCTAAAGCGGTAACTTGACGTGGCGGATGCCGACATCGCGCTTGTCAACAAGCGGCTTGACGAGGCACAAGGTATGTAATTACTCCGGCGGCACCTAGTAAGAGGAGCTTTATGGCAGTATCTTACAATGTGTGCGCTTGATGCAGATGGTGCTGCTGCCATGGAGAATCTTCGGGCGGAACTTGCCCGAGCCAAGGAGCAATCCAGAAAAAGTGATGCGGCTGCCGGAAAGGCAATTGAAGAGCTGAAAGCCAAACAGGCTGCTCACTGCCGAAGCAAGAAGGAAATGGCCGAGATGGCTGTGAAGCTGAAGAGGGCTGTTGACCGTTGCAAGCTTCTTGAAAAAGAAGAGCATGCGGAACAGACGGACCTGGAGAAGGCCGTTGCTGATGCCAAGGATGCTAGCTCTGCGATGAGAGCTATGAAGGAGGAGCTGCGTCAGGTCGGAGAGATCACGGCTGGAAAGCCCTTTATGTTGCGGAGGAAGTTCTGTGATCCTAAACATGCTCCGTTAAATCGGATGTGGAGTACGGCGGACACCTATCTGGATTTGGCAGCGAGTGCCGCAGATGCGGCCGAACACTTCCGAGATCAAGAAGATCGCGAAGTGGAAGAGCTCTTTTGGTCGCAGTTCCACAATCCAGAGCGTCCACTGTCATTAGCCGATCGTTTGGCCGAATGGGCCGAGCTAAATAGGTTGTCCAGACTCGCCATGAAGTATGTCATGAGTCATCTGTGGCCAGAGAGGCCAGAGCCGAAAAGTTATTTCAACTTGGTGCAGCAGTTCCTTGGTGCGGCGCCGCATATCAATGCGATGAAGAGGTCAGCGTGCATAGAGGGTGCGCGGATGGCTCTTGCCCGTGTCAAGACATACTGGGCGGAAATGGAGGCCACCGCTATTGCATCCCCAAAATTGGATGGAAGCCGAGTACCCGCCGAGCACTATTTTCAGGAAGTTCTGCAAGGCACTCGTTTAATAGAGACGCAGTGCTCGAAGGATACTATATTCGAATAGCATATATTATTGTAAAATAATATTTTGATAAATTGTAGAAGCTTTTTATATTTGTGCCTGCAAGTATTATAATACCTTCTATGCGGCCATTTAACATATATGTATATATAATCTGAAAGATGGCAGTCGTCGGCTTCAGCCCCCACGCACATAATGCGGGGGTGTTCGCAGAAGGCGCATTTTCACACTTGATCCAACGTCTTGGTCCTACAAAGGAGGTGATAGCGCAGCGAACTAGGCAATCAGACTATGATGCTTTATCACTTTCACTTAGCCATAGGAGTTTGACAGTGAGGCTACTTATATAGCCCCTGGTGGCGCCTGCACTCGCCCGAACTCGGGGCGCGTATGTGCCTGGCTGGGAAACGGCCCTTCGTTAATGCGGAGGAATCCTAAAGATTCCGGTAAGTCATCGAGTGGTTGACCAGTCTCACGCTATGTCATGACAGTCAGTTTTCGGCTTTCTCTACCGAGGTGCTCGCCTGGCCGAACCGGGGCACAATTGCAGTAGTTCTCCTGGTGCCGCCTTAGCCGATAGAGTGGAACGTAAGGCAGCAAAACACAGGAGCCGGGCAAACCCAACATTTGAGCAAAGACATGATTCAGAGCTGATGCATATAAGGCCAAACTCGCGACGCCGTCGAACACTCCCTAAGGTATTCAGTCTTTATGAGGGCGGGCGGGATAGCGCCCTTAGTAATAAGCCCCTAGTGTCCAGGTACACGCAAAAACTCTAACGTGGCCACATGCCAAAACGCCAGCCTCCTCCTTGGTTATACCAAGAAACCATGGGATGTGTATCAACAAGAGACAGTAAGAAAGGTTTACGCAGGGTCTTAATCTGAAAAGAATCCTTGGAACGGGTCCCTGCTGCATGTCTGCGCCTGTGTCTCCGTTGTGCCGTATCCTGGACGGGCGTAGCACGGTGTTCATCTGTAAAAGAGAGGAACTTAGTTGAAGAAAGATTGTGCCGAACATAAGTTATACTAAATAAACAAAGTATAAATCGAAATGGGTAAAATTGAGCTTTATTATCTCTTGTTTTATATGCACGGAGCCCCTAGTATAGGGGTATACGGCTATTAAGCCTTTATCTATTTTATGTTTATGCCGGACTCGTCTAGCCGTGTCCGTGGTCTTAACGACCTGTTTAGGTGCTTTGGCTGGTGAAGCCGCTTTATTGTGGGGTTGTCAAGGCAGCCGCACTGTCTTCCGCGCGTGAGGAACACTCAATTTTTCCCTTTAATGAGATGATGCCTCGTGGACCGGGCATCTTAAGCGTAAGAGATGCATAATGCGGTATTGCGTTAAAGCGGGCGAAAGCTTCACGTCCCAGCAGTGCTTGATGGCTACTTGAGAATGGGGTGATGTGGAAAGTTAGCTGTTCGCGACAGAAGTTATCGGGGGAGCCGAACATAACTTCTAGCCGGAGAGAACCCATGCAGCGGGCATCCGGGCCTGGCGTTACCCCTTGAAAGGAGGTTTTTCTATGGCGAATTTTTGTTGGGTCTATCCCCATGTTGCAGATTGTGTCCTGGTATAACAGGTTTAGACCACTACCGCCGTCCATCAGGACATTTGTAAAGTGGAGTCCGCCGATTATTGGATCTAATACCAAGGCAGTCCAGCCCGCGTTCCGGATACTTCTAGAGTAATCCTGATGGTCGAAGGTGATCGGTTTTGACAACCATTGGCGAGACTCCTTTGGGATAGGCCATATGGCGCGTATCTCTGGTGGCGCCATTCTGTTCGTCACATGAAGTAAGTTTACTGTTTTGACTTCTTGTGGGAAATCCTTTTGTTTCCTGGTGCTTTGCTTGTGGGGTTCGTCGTCGTCCTCACTTGGTGTGTCGAGCCCCTTGTGTTCGGCATTGAGTTTGCCGGCTTGCTTGAAAGCCCAACAATCTCTGTGGGTATGGTTCGCAGGCTTCCCGGGAGTACTGTGTATTTGACATATCTTGTCCAAGATTTTGTTTAAGTTGGATAGCTCGTCCCTGTTATCCTTGAGGGGCGGCTTTCTCTGATTCTGCCACGAGCTTTTGAATCCGGCGTTGAGCGCCGTGCTCTTTGGGCTGTTTCCCTTATTCTGGCGCTGGTCCTTGCCGCGTCGGGGTTTTCCATTTCCATCCCTAACTTCGGATGTACTTGGGTCGCTGGTGCTACATCTTGCCAACCAGCTGTCCTCTCCTGCGCAAAAGCGGGTCATGAGGCTTATTAATGCGGCCATTGTTCTTGGCTTTACTTGGCCGAGGTGTCTGGCGAGCCATTCGTCTCGAACGTTATGCTTAAAAGCTGCTAGGGCTTCGGCGTCCGGACAGTCGACTATCTGATTCCATTTAGTAAGAAATCTGTTCCAGAATTTCCGGGCTGACTCTCCGGGCTGTTGAGTTATGTGACTGAGATCGTCTGCATCCGGAGGGCGGACATAGGTCCTTGAAAATTTGCCCGGAAAGCATCCTCAAGCTCTTCCCAACTTCCAATGGTGTTTTCAGGAAGGCTTTTGAGCCAATGCCGGGCTGGCCCTTTAAGCTTGAGGGGTAAGTATTTTATGGCGTGGACGTCATCTCCTCTGGCCATGTGTATGTGGAGGATATAATCCTCGATCCAGACCCCAGGGTCTGTTGTTCCATCGTACGCCTCTATGTTTACGGGCTTGAATCCCGTTGGAAATTCATGGTCCAGCACCTCATCGGTGAAACATAGGGGGTGTGCGGCACCCCTGTATTTGGGTGTGCCGTGATATTTGGATATTTGTTGTGTTGCATTGCTTACTAGAGCTTGCTTTCTTGGCCCATAGATAGATCTGGCTGGACCATCTTTTTGATGCGGATCCTTTGGTGGATCGTGTGCCGGCTTGTGTGCGGCGCCGCTTGCCGCTCCATGCTGGCCATGCGGTCGTCTATCCGACCGGGTGGCTTTCCTATTTTTTGACTGCGGGGGCTCTAAGGCCTCCTCGTCAAATTCAGGCAGTAGCTTTAGCTTTGATAGCTTTTTGTGCGGCGACTCCCGCCATATTTGTCTGCGGTGTTGCGTACTTTGCTCCATCTGATTCTGAGTGCATCTTCCGCAGTTTTGAGCTTCCGCTTCTGCTTTTTCAGGCTACGCGCAGTGGCGACGAGCCTTTTGTGGAGGTTCTTCTGCTCCATGAGCCTATCCGGCGTAAGGTCGTCCGGACTGTTGTTTTCGCCGGGGACGGAGTGTTCAGTTTGTTTATCCAAGTTGCCCTGTTCAGACGTTTGCACGAAGGCATGTTCGTCGTCCGCTGGCTCGTCCTGCTCTATGGCTGGGTCTGTATGGCTGCTGTTTCTGTCGAGGCGGGGCTTGGAGCGGTGCTTACGTCGCCGCTTTGATTGCTTTTCGAGTGAACGATCCCTCGTTGCATCCCTGTGTTCCTCGTCGTCGCTTCCTTTGGGTGTGTCCACCATGTATACATCATGAGATGAGGTGGCTGTCCAGTGCCTTTTAGGCGTTGGTTCATGTTCATCTCCTACATCGTCGTCCATACCGTCGATGTCTTCGGAGTCGAAGTCGAGCACGTCGTTTAAATTATCTGTAACACCCAAATTTTCAATTTGGGATGTTATACATAGATCATCCATGCATATCATAATTTAGTGCATTTCCGTTCTGCAATCCTCGAAATCCTAAGAAACTCAAGGACCCACGAAGAGAGTTGGGGATTTTCCGGTTTTCATATTTGATTTTTATCAAATAATGAAACGAGGATTTTGATTTTTATAATTTCTCTCTCCGAAAAATATTTCATATTAAATCAAATGAGTGGAGATAATAGGACTTCTCCAAAATAATTGAAATATTGGAGGAAAAATATTAAAATCATTTATTGGATTTTATTTGGTTTTATTCGGATTTTATTTGCATTAGAAAAATTGCACGTTTTCAAAATTGCATTTTAGGGCCAAGAAAATGTTCAACTCGTCCTAAATATTTTATTTAGACGGTGAAAATTTGTTTTGGCATTTTTAGATTTTTATTTTAATTTCTAGGATTTTATTTCTGTCGACGAAACTGTTTTTTTAAAGGGGGTTCCCGCGCCGACTGGGCCCAGCCGCCGCCACCCCCGCGCGCGAGCGCCGCCGCCGCCGCCGACTCGGACAGAGTCTGAGCCGGACTCCGCCTCCGCCGCCGCGCCTTGCCCCCTACT
>NC_041388.1:143097517-143105690 GCF_002162155.2 Triticum dicoccoides | reverse complement strand
CCGCTGCTGCCGAGCCCCGCCGCCGCCCGCCGCGCATGCCGCCGCCGCACCCCGCCGCCCAAGCCCTCGCCGGAGGTAGCCGCCGGTTCCAACCGCCGGTTTTTCTAAAAAAAACCGTTCGGTTTTAAAAAAAAACCTAGTTTTCGTTTTTTTAATAAATCGGTTTTTCTCCGGTTTATTTTTTTAGCGAGTGTTCGCGCGTTTGTTCGTTTTAGCGAACACGTTCTTCATTTAGATCCAGTTAACGAACGTTCGTTCGTTAATCTGTTCGTTGTTTTTCTTTTTCTCGGATTTATTCCGCAATTTTTCTGATCGTGATTTCTGATCCGATCTTAATTTCTGTTTATCTTTTCGCTCGTTTATCGGAATCAGACGATTCAAGCGCTTGGAGTTTCTTCTCGAAACTCTCTTTCCGGTTAACCAACTCAAACAAGTTTTTGTTACTGTAAAATTGGACTTAAGTTCAGATTAGTAAACGAAGCTTCTTTCTTTCGCCGTTTGACTTTCTTTGCTTCGTTTGATTTGATTCTTTTGCGTACCAGAGTTCTTAAGTTGAACTTTCTGGTCAACCTCTCTTATTTGAGTTTTGCTTGTGCATCGTTGATTGTTACTTATGTATGTTATTGTTTGCTTGCGATAGAATTCTCGGAGTGCGAAGCGTGTTACTACGAGTCTCTAGGATTCGCGGATCGTCAGCAAGGTAAGTAACACTTTGATCATATCCCATTATTACCCAATTTTTATGCATTAGTTCCAATCCTCAAACATTGCATGATTAGGATGTCATTAACTTGTGGGTTGGGAAGTAGTTGCTGAGGTAGAACCTATTGCCCTGTTATATTCAAACCCTTGGGAGTTACTTCTACGTATTGCTTATATTGCTATGCTATGCTCATAGACGTGGTTTGGGTTTGAGTGAGATTCATGATAGTTGTGAGATTGCTAAATAATGGTTCAACTTAAGGTGGTAACTTAATCAAACAACTGGGTGGATTGAGGCACCTGGGGAACCCAGTGTTTTCTGTATTTTTTTGGAATTCCCGGGGTACCCGTGTGATCTTCCTATGGACCGCCACCCAGGCTCAAAGGGAACTGGGATGATTCATGCTAGAAACTTCCGTGTGCAGCCACAAGCTATTATGGGCTCTAGCATAGTTGAGTAAGTTACGTGAAGCTCTTGAAGAGGTAGATCAGCAGGTAGTGGGTTTTATAGGTTTGGTATGGTCTACCCGGAGTAGAGAGTTAAGTTTCTGACAGACTGTGTCTCGGTCATCCGTTTCTCAAACACCATGTACTGCGAGAAATCCAACGGAGGCGATCGAGTCTTGTGGGGAAAACTGCACAAACCTCTGCAGAGTGTACAATCTAATCATGGTTAGCCATGTCCCCGGTTATGGACAATTCTTGAGTATCTAGTACTTGGGTTATCACATGTATCTCACCATGTTTAATTAATACTGTTGGGTTGTTAATCATTTTAATTGGGATTGAGTTGGGGGTACCTTCTCAATGATGTTTCAACCACCATGATAGTTAAATAAAAATCTATTCCTTTGTTGTAGGGAAAAATTGGCTTTTCGCAAAAACTATAACCATAGAGCTTTCCACCAGCCATATATGCATGTAGTGATAACATTATTCTGTTTCTGCTCTACTGTGTTATATTGCCAGCATATTCCATGTGATGACCCGTTTTCGGGCTGCAACGTATTATGTTGCAGACTTTTCAGACGAGGAGTAAGGTTCGTTAGGTCGTTACCGTGCAGCTCAGCTATGTCGTTGGAGTTGATGGACTCACCTTATCTTCCAAGCCTTCCACTGTTATCGCATTAGATGGCCTTAAGCCATATTATTGTAATAAGTTCTCTTTGGAGACATTCGATGTAATAGTGTGTGATTGCTACTCTGTTATAAATCCTTCGAGTACTGTGTGTGTCAGCATTACCGATCCAGGGATGACATTGAAGCACAGAGACTTGACCATCTGAGGTCGGGTCGCTACAAGATAGTATCAGAGCACACGCTGAGTGTAGGACACGACCGCTAAGATAAACCCTAGGTCACACTTCTCTTCTCATTTCTGACTCCTCTCCATTTTCTACTCTTTAGGATGACGGAGATGAAGAACAAGTTTGCACAACCGGATGAAGACACACCTTTTGGACGCCACTTGAAGGAAGTCACTAGGTACTTGAACATTGGAATACCAAGCTTCGCCGGGACGTACAACGCCACCTTACCAGAAGAAGAGCGCTGGATGATTCAAGTACAAGTTCCAGCAAGGACGTTCTCGCCAACCTCTAAACCCATAGAATTTTCCTTCGACGCACCAACCTGGAGTTTAGGAAAGAGTATGGAAGCCCACATCACCATGGGACGCATTGGAGAAGTTTACAACAGTGAGCTTAAGGACACTATTTACCAAATATGTGGGCGCTGAAACGAGCAATGGGAAGTAACCAGCACTAAGAAGGATAGATCCATTGCAGCTTTCATCCAGGAGTTAAACAAGCACATTCAACGTCAGGAGAACCAGATGTGTGCGGACATGATGGATTTGAAGAAGGCGAAGACTAGGATCATCGAGCTGGAGGAAGAACTCAAGTTTACCCGTGATGGATATAATCAAGACCCTACTAGAGAAGAATGATGACCTAGTCAAGAAGATCGGAGTATTCATGGGAGGACCAGCACCAATAGAAGAAGAACAACCCAAGGAAATACGCCCCGAGGACTACATCATCATCGACGACACCGATTCCGACCCTAGTGATGATGACTTTGAAGACGAAGCTGGAACAGACATCATGGAGTCTTCCACCGATCAAAATTTCTAGATGACCACCAACTATTAGTAGTATTTCCCCCATGTATATAGTAGTAGTGAGCACTTTTGCGATAGTTCTAGACCGTTTGTATGCCCTTGCTTGATTGATTGAGTGAAATGATTGTGTTTGTCTCATGTGCATATGGGTAGTGCCTTCTCATTAGACCCCTTTTCTATTGTAAATCTCTTCCATCTAAACCCATCAGATGCCTCCGAGACGTGACACCGGTTTTGCCTTCCCGCCGGAGCTCACCCAGTTGATCCAGCAGCAGAATGCCTTGATGCAATTGCTAGTTCAGAACTAGGGTAACAACAACAACAACAACAATCCACCGCCAGTGGACAACCTAGCCCGTTTTCTAAGGTTACAGCTGCCGGTGTTTTCCAGTAGCACCGAGCCTATAGTTGCTGATGATTGGCTACACCGTATTGGAAGGGAGTTGACCACCGTAGGTTGCACATATGCTGAGAGGGTGTGCTTTTCCGCACACCAATTGGATGGACCAGCAGCCTCACAGTGGGAGAATTACACGGCCACTTTTCCTGTAGCCAATGTCACTTGGGACCAGTTTCAGCAAGCTTTCCGCACTGCCCATGTCTCAACTGGAGCTATGCAGATGAAGAAGCGGGAGTTTCGCAACCTACGCCAGGGGAACCGTACTGTGGCTCAGTACGTGGATGAGTTTAGCAAGTTATCACGCTATGCCCCTGATGATGTGGCAACAGATGCCGCAAAGCAGGAGAAGTTTATGGAAGGGCTAAATGATGAGATGAGCATGCAGTTGATGGTAGCAACCTTCAACAACTACCAGGAGTTGGTAGATAAGGCTCTTATGATTGAAGGGAAACAACAGCAGATTGAGAGCCGCAAGAGAAAGTATGGACAAGGGAAGTATAACTCAGGAGCTCAGCAGAAGCCTCGCCTAACCCCAAACTCGGGAGGACTTGTTCATAACCATGGAGGTCACAACAACACTGGAGGAGGATCACATAACCACAGTGGTGCTAAGAATGGGAATGGGAACAGAGCTAACAACAATCAGAACCGCTCCAACCCGTCCACTCCCGCCAAAAGAGACTTAAGTCAGGTTACCTGTTTTAAGTGTGGGAAGACAGGGCACTATGCCAATGATTGCCTCGAAGGAAGGAATGGAAACGGAAAAGGAAGCGCTGGGAAGAAGCCCAATCCATTCAACAAAGGACAAGTGAACCACATTAACGTGGAGGAGGTTGAAGAGCAGCCGGACGCGGTAATAGGTAAGTTTTTGGTTAAGTCATTTACCGCTCTTGTTCTTTTCGATACTGGTGCATCGCATTCATACATATCAAGGGGATTTGTGGATAAGTTTAAACTACCAACCCAAACCCTTAGGACCCCTCTTTTAGTGAGTTCACCCGGAACAGAATATATGGCTAGCCGATGGTGTGACCAGATACCCTTAACCATTGGCACACATGTGTTTCCGTCCGACCTAATTATCTTGGAGTCGCAAGGATTGGATGTGATATTGGGTTTGGACTGGATGTCAAAGTATGGAGGAAGCATTGACTGTGCGAGTAAGTCGATTTATCTCACCACCCCGGAGGGAAAAAGGATTAAGTATGTGTCTAGGCATGTGCCTAAAAGGAGCCAAGTGAATGCCCTTACGGGAGTTGTTCAGGAGGAAGTGCCGGTAGTAAAGGATTACCCGGATGTTTTCCCAGAGGAGTTACCAGGCATGCCACCGGACAGAGATATTGAGTTTTTGA
Source organism: Triticum dicoccoides (assembly GCF_002162155.2). Taxonomy (NCBI): domain Eukaryota; kingdom Viridiplantae; phylum Streptophyta; class Magnoliopsida; order Poales; family Poaceae; genus Triticum; species Triticum dicoccoides. The sequence continues at coordinate 143,101,114 of NC_041388.1, read as the reverse complement.
TAGAGTTGTTACCAGGAACAGGACCAATATCCAAGAGACCCTATCGGATGCCCGCGAATGATCTGGAGGAAATTAAGAAACAGATCAAGGAGTTATTGGAGAAAGGATACATCCGAAGGAGTTCATCACCTTGGGGAGCCCCAGTACTTTTGGTTGAGAAGAAAGATAAATCCCTAAGGATGGTTGTTGAATATCGAGCCTTGAATGAAGTGACAATAAAGAACAAGTACCCACTACCGATGATCAACGATCTGTTTGATCAGTTGCAAGGAGCTAAAGTGTTCTCAAAGATCGATTTACGATCAGGGTATCATCAGTTGAAGATACGAGAGAAGGACATACCAAAGACGACGTTCACAACGCGATATGGATTATACGAGTACACGGTCATGTGGTTTGGACTGACTAACGCCCCTGCCTATTTCATGAGCATGATGAATAAGGTGTTCATGGAGTATTTGGACAAGTTTGTTGTGGTGTTTATTGATGATATCATGGTATACTCGAAGAACGAGGAGGAGCACAAAGAGCATTTGCGTTTAGTTCTCGAGAAGCTCAGGGAACACCAGTTGTATGCTCAGTTTAGCAAATGCGAGTTTTGGCTGAAGGAAGTCGGATTCCTTGGACATGTTATATCAGGAGAAGGTATAGCAGTAGACCCCAGCAAGGTTCAGTCAGTCACTGAATGGTTGGCACCCACCTCAGTTAGCGAGATCCGCAGTTTTCTTGGACTCGCAGGATACTACCGGAAATTCATTGAGAATTTTTCCAAGATTGCAAAACCAATGGCTGAACTGTTGAAGAAGGATACCAAGTTTAAATGGACAGAAGATTGTGAAGCAAGTTTCCAGGAGTTGAAGAAACGTTTGAGTACAGCCCCAGTGCTAGTACTGCCAGATATACATAAGGAGTTCCCAGTGTATTGCGACGCCTCTCGCTTAGGACTTGGATGTGTGCTTATGCAGGACGGAAGGGTTGTTTCGTATGCCTCACGACAACTAAAACCTCATGAGTTAAATTATGCTACGCATGATTTGGAGCTAGCATCCGTAGTGCATGCGTTGAAGACTTGGAGACATTACCTTATTGGAAACCGTTGTGATGTGTACACGGATCACAAGAGTTTGAAGTACATCTTCACCCAGAAGGAGCTGAACCTCAGGCAGAGGAGATGGTTGGAGCTTATAAAGGATTATGACATGATGCTACACTATCATCCAGGAAAGGCCAATGTCATAGCAGAAGCATTGAGTCGGAAGAGTTATGCTAATATCCTTGAAAGTAAAGGACTGCCGAAGGAATTAGCAAAGGACATCATGGAACTTCGATTAGAGATTGTACCTAGAAGGTTCATTGCCATAATGGAGGTTCAGTCGACATTGCTGGACAAGATTCGGGAAGCTTAGAAAGATGATAAAGAGATTCCCGAGATAAAGGAGAAGATGGGCAAAGGAAAGGCCAAAGGTTTTCATGAGGATGAGCACGATACCCTATGGTTTAAGGACCGAGTTTATGTGCCCAACAACCAGGAGATCAGGAAGTTAATACTTCAAGAGGCCCATGACTCACCATACTCGATACACCCCAGAAACACCAAGATGTATTTGGATTTGAAGGAACGTTTCTGGTGGACTGGTATGAAGAAGGATATTGCCGAGTATGTAGCCATATGTGATGTATGTCAGAGAGTTAAGGCAGAACATCAGAAGCCAGCAGGACTGTTACAGCCTATGCCGATACCCGAATGGAAGTGGGATAAACTTGGCATGGACTTTATCACCGGATTACCCAGGACTAAAGCAGGATATGATTCCATATGGGTAGTAGTTGATCGTTTGACCAAAGTAGCTCACTTCATCCCAGTGAAAACCATCTATACAAGTGCAAAGTTGGCCAAGATCTATATGTCCAGGATCGTATGTCTGCATGGAGTTCCGAGGACCATCGTATCGGATCGAGGAACACAGTTTACTTCAAAGTTTTGGCATCAGTTACACCAGACTTTGGGAACGAGATTGGAGTTCAGTACAGCGTTTCACCCGCAGACAGATGGACAGACTGAGAGAGTCAATCAAATTTTGGAGGACATGTTGAGAGCCTGTGCGCTAGATTATGGATCTAGTTGGGATGAAAATTTGCCGTATGCAGAGTTCTCGTACAACAATAGCTACCAAGCCAGTTTGAAGATGGCACCGTTTGAAGCCCTGTATGGACGCAGGTGCATAACACCGTTGATGTGGGATGAGGTAGGAGACCGACAGTTGTTTGGACCAGACTTGATTAAAGAATCTGAGGAGAAGGTAAAATTGATCCGAGACCGACTGAAGATTGCTCAGTCCAGGCAGAAGAGTTATGCAGACTCAAAACGCAAGGAGGTAGCCTACGAAATTGGAGATAGAGCTTATCTGCGAGTATTGCCCTTGCGAGGAGTGAAACGTTTTGGAGTTAAGGGAAAGTTAGCCCTGAGATTTGTAGGACCGTATCACATTTTGGAACGGATGGGAGAAGTTTCCTACAAGTTGGACTTACCTGAGGGATTGTCAGGAGTCCACGATGTGTTCCACGTTTCACAGCTGAAGAAGTGTCATGCTAAGATGGCTGATATACCATTAAGAGATACAGTACCCTTGGAGGCGATTCAGTTGGAAAGTGATTTGACTTACGAGGAGAAGCCAGTTAAGATTCTTGAGTTTGCCAGCAGAGTCACCCGCAGTAAGGTTATCAAGTTTTGCAAAGTTCAGTGGAGCCACCATACCGAGGATGAAGCCACCTGGGAACGAGAGGATGATCTCTGCAAGGACCACCCATACCTATTTTCTAGCCAACCCGAATCTCGAGGGCGAGATTCATCTTAAGGGGGGTAGGTTTGTAACATCCCAAATTTTCAATTTGGAATGTTATACATAGATCATCCATGCATATCATGATTTAGTGCATTTCCGTTCCACAATCCTCGAAATCCTAAGCAACTCAAGGACCCACGGAGAGAGTTGGGGATTTTCTGGTTTTCATATTTGATTTTTATCAAATAATGAAACGAGGATTTTGATTTTTATAATTTTTCTCTCCTGAAAAATATTTCATATTAAATCAAATGAGTGGAGATAATAGGACTTCTCCAAAATAATTTAAATATTGGAGGAAAAATATTAAAATCATTTATTGGATTTTATTTGGTTTTATTCGGATTTTATTTGCATTAGAAAAATTGCACGTTTTCAAAATTGCATTTTAGGGCCAAGAAGATGTTCAACTCGTCCTAAATATTTTATTTAGATGGTGAAAATTTGTTTTGGCATTTTTAGATTTTTATTTTAATTTCTAGAATTTTATTTCTGCCGGTGAAATTGTTTTTTTAAAAGGGCTTCCCACGCCGACTGGGCCTAAGGCCCAGCCGCGCCAGGCCGCCGCCCTGCCTCCCCCGCACGCGAGCGCCGCCGCCGCCGCCGACTCGGACAGAGTCCGAGCCGGACTCCGCCTCCACCGCCACGCCTTGCCCCCTACTCCAAGTCGCCCACCTCCTATATATACGCGCCACCCCGGCCCCCCCCACCACACCGCCACCGCCGCCCGCGCCGCCGCCGAGCCCGCCGCCCG
>NC_041388.1:143051944-143096883 GCF_002162155.2 Triticum dicoccoides | reverse complement strand
ACCCCGCCGCCCCGCTGCCCAAGCCCTTGCCGGAGGTAGCCGCCGGTTCCAACCGCCGGTTTTTCTAAAAAAAACCGTTCATTTTTTTAAAAACCCGAGTTTTCGTTTTTTTAATAAATCGGTTTTTCTCCGGTTTATTTTTTTAGCGAGTGTTCGCTCGTTCGTTCGTTTTAACGAATGCGTTCTTCGTTTAGATCCAGTTAACGAACGTTCGTTCGTTAATCTGTTCATCGTTTTTCTTTTTCTTGGATTTATTCCGCGATTTTTCTGATCGCAATTTCTGATCCGATCTTAATTTATGTTTATCTTTTCGCTCGTTTATCGGAATCAGGCGATTCAAGCGCCTGGAGTTTCGTCTCGAAACCCTCTTTCCGGTTAACCAACTCAAACAAGTTTTTGTTACTGTAAAATTTGACTTAAGTTCAGATTAGTAAACGAAGCTTCTTTCTTTCGCCGTTTGACTTTCGATGCTTCATTTGATTTGATTCTTTTGCGTACCGGAGTTCTTAAGTTGAACTTTCTGGTCAACCTCTCTTATTTGAGTTTTGTTTGTGCATCATTGATTGTTACTTATGTATGTTATTGTTTGCTTGCGATAGAATTCCTGGAGTGCGAAGCGTGCTACTACGAGTCTCTAGGATTCGCGGATCATCAGCAAGGCAAGTAACACTTTGACCATATCCCATTATTACCCAGTTTTTATGCATTAGTTCCAATCCTCAAACATTGCATGATTAGGATGTCATTAACTTGTGGGTTGGGAAGTAGTTGCTGAGGTAGAACCTATTGCCATGTTATATTCAAACCCTTGGGAGTTACTTCTACGTATTGCTTATATTGCTATGCTATGCTCGTAGACGTGGTTTGGGTTTGAGTGAGATTCATGACAGTTGTGAGATTGCTAAACAATGGTTAACTTAAGGTGGCAACTTAATCAAACAACTGGGTGGATTGAGGCACCTGGGGAACCCAGTGTTGTCTGTATTTTTTTGGAAATCCCAGTGTACCCGTATGATCTTCCTATGGACCGCCACCCAGGCTCAAAGGGAACTGGGATGATTCATGATAGAAACTTCCGTGTGAAGCCACAAGCTATTATGGACTCTAGCATAGTTGAGTAAGTTACGTGAAGCTCTTGAAGAGGTAGATCAGCAGGTAGTGGGTTTTGTAGGTTTGGTATGGTCTACCCGGAGTAGAGAGTTAACATTTCTGAAAGACTGTGTCTCGGTCATCCGTTTCTCAAACACCATGTAGTGCGAGAAATCCAACGGAGTCGATCGAGTCTTGTGGGGAAAAGTGCGCAAACCTCTACAGAGTGTACAATCTAATCATGGTTAGCCGTGTCCCCGGTTATGGACAATTCTTGAGTATCTAGTACTTGGGTTATCACATGTATCTCACCATGTTTAATTAATACTGTTGGGTTGTTAATCATTTTAATTGGGATTGAGTTGGGGGTACCTTCTCAATGATGTTTCAACCACCATGATAGTTAAATAAAAATCTATTCCTTTGTTGTAGGGAAAAATTGGCTTTTCGCAAAAACTATAACCATAGAGCTTTCCACCAGCCATATATGCATGTAGTGATAACATTATTCTGTTTCTGCTCTACTGTGTTATATTGCCAGCATATTCCATGTGCTGATCCGTTTTCGGGCTGCAACGTATTATGTTGCAGACTTTTCAGACGAGGAGTAAGGTTCGTTAGGTCGTTGCTGTGCAGCTCAGCTATGCCGTTGGAGTTGATGGACTCACCTTATCTTCCAAGCCTTCCGCTATTCTCGCATTAGATGGCCTTAAGCCATATTATTGTAATAAGTTCTCTTTGGAGACATTCGATGTAATAGTGTGTGATTGCTACTCTGTTATAAATCCTTCGAGTACTGTGTGTGTCAGCATTACCGATCCAGGGATGACACTGAAGCATAGAGACTTGACCATCTGAGGTCGGGTCGCTACATTATCGACAGTGGCTACGAAGTGGGTGGTGGGTGGGCATAAAATTTCTTCGTCGTCCACATCCCAATCCTGCCGGTCATAGTTCGGCCAGGACTCTCCTAACAAAGAGAGAGACCTGAGTGAATTCAGAATGTCGCCGAAGGGCGAGTGCTGAAAGATGTCTGCGGCGGTGAACTCCATGATCGGCGCCCAATCGGATTCGATCGGTACGGGCGCGGAGGGATCGGAGTCCGGAGAGGAGTCCGACACCTTGGAGTCACGGGCTTCGCCGAGGACAAGGCTGGTGTTTGGCTTGATCGCTGTAGAGATTGCAGCCCCCGAGGCGGTGTCTAACCACCCATCCTCGATTGGTGTGATCGGCTCTAAGCTAGGGGTCAGAGCAGACACAGGTGTGGCCTCCAGGGCACTGTTCGGCGGCAGAGCTAGATCATGCCCATCATGACAGTGCGGCGCGCTCGGCTGTGGCTCGAATCCGTCGAAGATCAAGTCTTCGCGGATGTCGGCCGTGTAGTTCAATCTTCCAAATCTGACCTGATGGCCAGGGGCGTAGCTTCCGATCTGCTCCAGATGACCAAGCGAATTGGCCCGCAGTGCGAAGCCGCCGAATACGAAGATCTGTCCAGGGAGAAAAGTCTCACCCTGGATCACATCATTGTTGATGATCGGAGAAGCCATCGGGCCTAAAAGTGACGACACAGAGGAACTCTCAATGAAAGCACCAATGTCAGTGTCAAAACCGGCGGATCTCGGGTAGGGGGTCCCGAACTATGCGTCTAGGTGGATGGTAACAGGAGGCAGGGGGCACGATGTTTTACCTAGGTTCGGGCACTCTTGATGGAGGTAAAACCCTACGTCCTGCTTGATTAATATTGATGATATGGGTAGTACAAGAGTAGATCTACCACGAGATCATAGAGGCTAAACCATAGAAGCTAGCCTATGGTATGATTGTCGTTCGTCCTACGGACTAAAACCCTCCGGTTTATATAGACACCGGAGAGGGTAGGGTTACACAGAGTCGGTTACAATGGTAGGAGATCTACATATCCGTATCGCCAAGCTTGCCTTCCATGCCAAGGAAAGTCCCTTCCAGACACGGGACGAAGTCCTCAGTCTTGTATCTTCATAGTCCAGGAGTCTGGCCGAAGGTATAGTCCGGCTATCCGGACACCCCCTAATCCAGGACTCCCTCACCTACAAACCTCAAGTGATTGAGCATCAGTTAAGAGATTGATCCTGCATGGATCCGACGCTTGTTACCTTTGAAGACTGTGCTTCTTCCAGACGTATAGGCGTCATGGTCTAGAGCATCCAAGAGGAATTGTGGATCGCCGAGTGACCGAGTTTGTGAAGGTTTGGAAGTCACCTGAAGACTTACCATGAGTGATTGGACGAGGTCTGTGTGACCTTAGTTCAAGGAGAATACGGTGAGGACTGGGTGTCCCGAGCTGCGTGTTCAGGACTGGGTGTCCGGGACTGTGTCTCCTTGAGTTTAAATACTCAGGCGCTCCAACCAGGCATACAACTGAGACAACAGTTGGAACTAGTCTACCAAATCATTGTCTTCACCAAGCTTACTGGTTCTATTTCCTCAACTCTTTCATTTCCTCATAACTGTGTTGTGTGCTTGTTCATATCTGTGTTTGAAGACTTTGACTGAAGACTTTCTCAATTTCCTCAGTTCAATTTCTTCAGTCTGTTTGTCTTCATCCTGTGTTATCCTGTGTTTACGCTTCTGTACTCTGTGCCTGTCTTCATTTCATCATGATGACTATGCTTGTATTCTGTTATGTTTACTTTTGAGTACTCATTTCGCTGCTGGTAGTTCTTCGCTAAGGAATTTCCTCACCAGCAAATTCCTCAGTGAAGAATTTCATAAAAAATTCCTATTCACCCCCCCTCTAGTCGATATAACGCACTTTCATCTTGCCATGCTTAACAACATTTAATATTGTTGGGTACCTAAACAAGAGAGAACTAAATAATTGATGTGGTGTTCCATCAATATGCAACCCGTTGCATATTGAGCTCCACTTAATTTGTAGTTTTGGTTGTTGCACTTTGCCATGTCATGCATATTTAAACCGGACATGCATCATACTTGATTGTGCATCATGCCATGTTTATGTGTTGGTTGTTTACTATGTTGCTTGCTTCTTTCCGGGTTTCCTCTCTCGTTAGCTTCAGTTTCGTTCCGGAGTTGTGAGGATCCATTTGACTACGTCCGTTTGTCTTCTTCATGGACTCGTTCTTCTTCCTTGCAGGATGTCAGGCAATATGACCATACCCTCGAAATCACTTCTATCCTTGCTTGCTAGTTGCTCGCTCTATTGCTATGCCGCGATACATACCACTTGCTTTATCATGCCTCCCATATTGCCATGTCAAGCCTCTAACCCACCTTGTCCTAGCAAACCGTTGTTTGGCTATGTTACCGCTTTGCTCAGCCCCTCTTATAGCGTTGCTAGTTGCAGGTGAAGATGGAGTTTGTTCCTTGTTGGAACATGGTTATTGTTGGGATATCATTATTATATATTGTTTAATTTAATGTACCTATATACTTGGTAAAGGGTGGAAGGCTCAGCCTTATGCCTGGTGTTTTGTTCCACTCTTGCCGCCCTAGTTTCCGTCATACCAGTGTTATGTTCCTTGAATTTGCGTTCCTTACACGGCTGGGTGTTATGGGAACCCCTTGATAGTTCGCTTTGAATAAAACTCCTCCAGCAAGGCCCAACCTTGGTTTTACATTTTCCTAACAACCTAGCCTTTTTCCCTTGGGTTTCCGGAGCTCAAGGGTCATCTTTATTTTAACCCCCCGGGCCAGTGCTTCTCTAAGTGTTGGTCCAACCTGAGCGATGTCCGGTGCCCCCTGGGCAACCATGGTCTATGCCAACCCGACGTCTGGCTCATCCGGTGTGCCCTGAGAACGAGATATGTGCAGCTCCTGTCAGGATTTGTCGGCACATCCGGGCGGCTTTGCTGGTCTTGTTTTACCATTGTCGAAATGTCTTGTAACCGGGATTCCGAGTCTGATCGGGTCTTCTTGGGAGAAGGAATATCCTTCATTGACCGTGAGAGCTTGTGATGGGCTAAGTTGGGACACCCCTTCAGGGTTTTGAACTTTCGAAAGTCGTGCCCGCGGTTATGGGCAGATGGGAATTTGTTAATATCCGGTTGTAGAGAACTTGACATTTAACTTAATTAAAATGAATCAACCGCGTGTGTAGCCGTGATGGTCTCTTTTCGGCGGAGTCCGGGAAGAGAACACGGTATTGTGTTATGCTTGAACGTAAGTAGTTTCAGGATCACTTCTTGATCACTTCTAGTTCATGACCGATGCATTGCTTCTCTTCTCGCTCTTATTTGCGTATGTTAGCCACCATATAATCTTAGTGCTTGCTGCAGCTCCACCTCACTACCCTTTCCTACCCATAAGCTTAAATAGTGTTGATCGTGAGTGAGTAATATTGCTGAGTCCTCGTGACTCACAGATACTTCCAAACAGTTGCAGGTGCCGATGATACCAGTGCAGGTGGCGCAACTGAGCTCAAGTGGGAGCTCGATGAAGATCGTGTTCGTTGTGTTGTTTCGTTTCCAGTTGATTAGTAGTGGAGCACAGTTGGGGCGATCGGGGATCTAGCATTTGGGGTTGTCTTTCTTTATTTGGTTCCGTAGTCGGACCTTGATTGTATTCTGGATGATGTATTGCGATATTTATGTATTGTGTGAAGTGGCGATTGTAAGCCAACTCTTTATCCCTTTCTTATTCAGTACATGGGATGTGTAAAGATTACCCCTCTTGCAACATGCCTACTATGCGGTTATGCCTCTAAGTCGTGCTCCGACACGTGGGAGATATATCCGCATCATGGGTGTTACAAGGATGCACTAGTCGAATTATAGAAAACGGAAACTACACGTTGAAGAAGCAAAAGACCTACTTAATTACGAAAAAAGACTTCTCGTTGTGGCGTATCGTATAAACATCAAAGGCCTCCTCGAGCTTAATACTGAAGCGCCGACCGTCTTCCAGGTGTGGCCTGTCGCACATGCACCGTTCGTCACCGCAGTAGTTGCACTCAGGGATCCTATCGTCGTCAGACATTTCCTATGTTCATAATTTAAAGATTAAACTTATGAAATTCAATATATGTACTACAAAAACTAAATTAGATCATTATTATTCATCACGGGTTGACTATCGGTCTGTCGAGTCTTTTCTTGAAAACTCTCAGCTCATGTGGTGTATATGGCAGGCACTCCCTCTTTGATATATTCGACCATCTGTATTCTCCCTTCGTCCTCGAGTGCATTACACAAAAATGTCTAGCACATGGGAATGAAGGAGAAGTGACCCCCACGACAATAGTCGGGATTCTTTCTCTCTAACATTTTGCGACCGTCGTTGATGGAAGCTCCTACATTCATTCAAAATTGCATTACACCAAAATGTCTAGAACCTTTGAATGAAGAAGAAGCACCCGTCACAACAACTGTCGGGATTCTCCCTCTCTTATATTTCGACAGTATATGGTGGACACTCTCTCACTTTTAGATCTCTTATATTTCGACAGCATCCCACCTTTCTTCTTCAACAATTATCGGTTAGTATTGGTTGAGCCTAAGTTTTTGCTTCTTCACTTGAGTTGTGCTATTCTTGGAATGTCATTTTGTCTTGTTTTGCTTACCTAGATCTGAAAGTTTTTAAATAAGAGAGAGTCCTCAAATAGCTACCCATTTACTTAACTACTCGTTTGATCTTCACTTATACCTTTTTGGAGTAGCTTGTCGTTTACTCTTGTGCTTCACTTATATCCTATGAGTAAATTGTTGAATGAATTGAATATCATGAAGTTGAAATTATATGTTCATATTGTCGGAGTTCTGGAAATGGGGTTACCCAGATTTGCCTGCCTGCGGCCCATGACGTGGCTCCATCGACGGCCTGGTACGACCTGGTTTCATCATCAGCAACTCAAGACCCTCACGAGGGGCCAAGCCTCGCGAGGCGGATGACACCAAGACCTCCACAAAGAGCGGCCTCCTTAGGGTGGCTCCCGAGGAGTGGAGATTTCTATGCAAGGATCACCTCGCGAGGCTCGAATGACGTCAGCCATGATGACCAAGGCCAGGCGGGCGCCAGTGGGTGCAGTGTACCAGTGTCCTTTTTGGTGCTAAGGAGGCAGGCGGGGACGCGGAGTCCCGAGGAATCAGGCAAAGGTTTCCATTCCGGTGCAACAAGACCAAGACCGCCAGGATGGCAAGACGGAGGTCATCGCCGAGCCCACCATGGTGTCACGACCAAAGGCTTTCGCAGGAGAAGACTACTTTTGTCAGGATAGCATGTACGAGTTGTGTCCCTTCGAATTTGGCCGTTGTGGGATCCCTTCCCGCCTTCATTTGGGACGAGGACCAAGGTCACTATAAATAGGACTTAGCCACCACCATAGAAAGAGAGATCGGGGAGACCACCCTCACACCCACCAGCTCATCAAGCACAAGAATACTCCTCCTCTTGAGGTTGTTCTCCCATTGTAATAGTTCATCCTCGGCCCCTCGAGGCCAATCCACCACAAAGCAGGAGTAGGGTTTTACACCGCAAGGTAGCCTGAACCTGGATAAACTGCTATGTCTCTTTTCGATTCTGTTCGTCGAGCTAGGCCGTGAGATTAGCGAGTAGGCAGACTAGGGAGGATGAGTTCTTCTCATGCACCCTAGAGTTCGAACCTCTCAAGGGTCTGCAGAACCCGAAATTCGACATTTGGCGCGCCAGGTATGGCTGCGTCGATGACCTGCCGCTCTGCCCGCTGCGCTCCGCTGTTGGCTCTCATGGCGGAAGCTCCTCCATCGACCGGATTGGTGCGCTCCTTCGAAGGAGTTGAGTGCCTCTGAGCTTTCACCCTCGCCCTATGACGGGTGCAGTGGCCACCCAAGTTCAGGCCGGAACTGCAGCCCCGATATGACACAGTGCGGCGGATCCGACAAGTTTTCTCTAGGCATACGAGGAGGCTGTGTTGGCAGCCAGCGGCAATGACAAGGTCATGGCCAACTGGCTGCCTATGGCCCTCGCAGGAGCGTCGCGAGCTTGTCTGCTCGACCTGCCAGGATCTTTTATGGCCTCCTGAGAGGAGCTGCGCTGCCTCTTCATTGCGTGCTTCGCAGCGCCGGCGCCCCACGCCGCCACGACCCTCCTCAGTGGTTCACAAGCGCCGCCCTCCGACCGCCACATCAAGAAGTTCTTTCGCCAGGTGGGTGCCGCCCGCGTAAAACAGGGGGCTCCTCCGGGCTGGGTGGCACCCAAGGCGGACCTCACCTTCGACTCAAGGGACCACCCCGCGAGCACCATGGCCGCTGACACGCTCCCAATGTTCTACACCCCCGCCATCTGCAATATGGCGGTCACCAAGACCCTAATCGATAGTGGAGCCAGCCTCAATGTGATCTCTATGGAGGCATTTGGCTTGCTTCACGTGCCTCATGGTCGGCTCTGTCGGATTACGGGTTCCGGCAAACCCTTGAGGTTCGAACACCGGGGTGCGCACGAAGATCTCTCTCCCCTAGCTCACACTCTCACAATGATCTCAAAGCATAGCTCGCCGAACCCGAGGAACAATGGACACAAGAGTTTATACTGGTTCAGGCCATCAATGTGGTGTAATACCCCACTCCAGTGTGGTGTGGTGGATTGCCTTGTAGGCTTGGGATGAACAAGTATAAGGGAAGAACAACCTCCTGAGGAGAGGTGTTCTTGAGCTCGATGAGCTTGTGTGTGTGTGGATGGTCTGGTTCCTCTCCACATCTGATGAGGTTCCCCCCTCTCCTATGGTGGTGGCTAGTCCTATTTATGGAGGCACGGGTCCTCTTCCCAAATATTAGGCGGGAAGGGATCGCACAACGGCCAATTTGAAGGGGGACAACTAGTACAAGCTATCCCGACAAAAGGTGGTCTTCGCCTGCCAAAGGCTCTAGTGGTGACGCCGTCGTGTGCTTCGTGATGACCTCCATCGTATTGTCCTGCTGGTCCTGGTCTCATTGCACCAATGTGGAAACATTTGCCTGATGCCTCGGGACTCCTCGCCTGCCTCTTTAGCACCAAAGAGGCAACTGGTACTCTGCGCCCGCTGGCGCCCGCCTGGCCTTGGTCTTCATGGCTCACATCACGGAAACCTCACGAGGTGCCCCTCGCCTTGATCTCTCCGCTCCTCGCGAGCCAGCCTAGTGAGGCTGCCCCTGAGGAGGTCTTGTGCCATCCGCCTCACGAGGCTTGGCCCCTCGCGAGGGTCTTGAGTGTTTGTTGATGAAGATGGGCCACACCAGGCCGCTGGATGAGCCACGCCCTGGGCCGTAGGCAGGCAAGTCTAGGTACCCCCGTTCCCAGGATGCCGATAGTAGCCCCCGGGCCCAAGGCGTGCTCGTACTTGGCTTTGAGGCGAAGCCAAGGGTCATGTGCGGAGCGCCGCAGGCCCTAATAGCCTGCGGCCTTGATTGACACATGGCGATTGACAGGACGTGGGCGTCTCCGCTTCCCCATGCTGCCTCGGCAACCGCCCGACTTCACGAGTCCCTGTTGCATGCAGAAAAATGTCATCATTACCTTAGATCGTGGAGGCCAGCGGTTGGCCTGCCCTTGGCTATAAATGGGAAGGGGGAGCCCCCATCGCTCATCTCTTCCTCCATTCCGCCCGCTTCTTCTTCTTCCTTCTTGCTCCGCTGCCCGGCAGCGACACTCATGGCGCCGGTGAAGAGGTTCTCGGCTGCCGAGAAGGGGAAAGCTCGCCAGGAGGGGCCTAGCTCGCCACCACCTAAGAGGGGGCATGGTCGCCCCTGCAAGTGCGCCGCGACCCCTACTGTGGTCCCTCGTGGATGTTGGCAAACTCCCCCAAGGTCTGGCCCCATTGCTGGTGGCCGCGGTGATGCCTCTTCGCGCGGCGGGTGCCGCCTAGGGCGCGGCAGCCCTGTCAATGAAGTGAGGCGCACCATGGTCGCACGGCCTCCTCGGCCACGCTTCCACTCGGCGGAGGTGCTGCCGGAGTTTGTCGTGTGTTCGGAGAACCCGGCCGGCACTTGGCTTCAACTTCTGCCCTCCTTCGTCGGTGAACTGCCGGCCCTAGGTCCCGGTGGCCTCTGGTTGCACGCCGACGATTGGTGCAGCAAGGCTTCGTGGGTCGCGGTGGAGATCTCTACGACGGGCAACGTAGCCCTGGCCCGCGGCTAGCAGACGTTCGCCCCCGCACGCGGCCTGGGTAGGCGGTGCACCCTCCACTTCAAGTACGACGGCGCAACGACCCTCTTCGTGAGGGTGTTTGGGGAAGACGGTCGCTGCGCCGGATGCTGCCCTGAAGACGACGACGGTGGAAAGGTGCTTGGCCTTGGTGATGGCCGTGATGAGCTTGAGGGCGACCTAGCCCTCGGCGGCGGCCACGATTCGCCCAGCTACGGCAGCTCCTCCTCCAAGGAAAGCTCCAGCAGCAGCGGCTACGACCAGCGGCCACACCGTCGGGCTCGCTTGTAGGAACGGTGTCGGGTCATCGCATCGTCGCGCCCTGGTGAAGCGCGAGGAGGGCTCTGGCTGAGTACGAGGGGATGATCCTCGTGAGCAACCGCGTCGTAGGAGCCGCTTTTTCTTGTCCTCTCCTTCCCTTTCCCCTGCATTGTTAGAAACGAATATGGGGCCCTACGAGGGCGTGTAATGAACCATTGTGCTTATGTTGCTTTTGTGGTGTGTTTATTGCTTCCGGGTTGTGTTGTGAGATCCATGCCTTATACGGATGTAGAGGGGTAACTTAGCTCGATGCGTCCGGGATAGTTTTGACCTCATGAGGGCGCGCGTCTCTGGGCACCTGGTGGGGCTTCCCCACTGTTGATTCGGGTGATATAGCAAAGCTGCAAAAATTCGTTAAGAGATCCTTAACCCTTCTTGCGCGAGGCCTCGAGTATGGTCTGGTTATGGCCAAACGGACCACGTCACGGTACCCGTGGGGCATGGACTAAAAGGGGATGCGCCGATCATAAGCTCAGACGAGAACGCCTCACGAAGACCAGGGGAGTGTGCACGCGCATACTACCTGTCCAGCCCCCTCGTGGGGCGTGCGGGGGAGAGCGTCGGGCAACTGCCGCCCTCCTTGGCGAAAACCAAAGAACTGAGGGAAGAATCAGAAAGAAAAAGGGGGCTTCAACCAAACCATCGAGAAATTCCAGAACTCCAAATTTCATTAAAGGAAAAAGGGGCAAGCAAACTATAGAAAGCAAATGAACAGTCGCATCTCGCACCTAGTCTAGTCTTCTCACCAGCGCGGAGATAGGTGCTGCCACTAGGTTGTGAGAGGGAGCCCCCGAGGCCTGAGGGCGGCACTCCGGAGACTCCGGGGAGTATACAGCCTCACTCATTATTATGTGGAAGTGTCACGAGCAGAGAGCTTCACAGGCACTAGGCCTTGCTTCATGGGTAGAACTTCCACAGGTGCTGGATCTTCCAGGCGTTCTGGATGGGGATCCCGTCCCACGTTTCCAGGCACGCGGCGCCAGGACTAGAGATGCGGGAAATCCTAAATGGGCCCTCCCACATGGGTGAGAGCTTATGCAGCCCTTCCCTGGAGAGCACCTGCCTCAAGACGAGATCGCCCACCTCGAGCGTCCTAGAGCGGACACTGCGACAGTGGTACCGTCGTAGCGCCTGCTGGTATCTTGTCACTTGGAGCGAGGCTTCACGGTGGCGTTCCTCCCCTAGCACAAGATCCATCCCCCGCATGGCGTCCTGCTATGTCTCATCAAACGCCAGGACCCGCGCGGAGCGATGCCTGACCTCATGAGGGAGAACCGCTTCTGCTTCGTAGACGAGGAAGAACGGGGTCTCGCCTGTTGTCTTGGTGGCGGTGGTGCGGATGGACCACAGCACAGACTGGAGCTTGTCGTGCCAGCCCCTGCCGCAGGTTTCGAGCTTCTTCTTAAAGGTCCGGGTCTTGAGGCCTCTCAAGACCTCGGCGTTGGCGCGCTCAGCTTGGCCATTGCTCCTGGGGTGTGCCACCGAAGCGTAGCAAATCTGCGTTCTAAGGTTAGCACAATAGGTCTTGAAGAGATTGCTAGTGAACTGCGAGCTGTTGTCGGTGATGATGCGGTTAGGGACCCCGAACCAGCTTACGAGGCCCTTGATGAACTTAACTACTGACCCGGCCGGGATGGTGCAGACGGCTTCCACCTCTGCCCATTTGGTGAACTTGTCAATGGCGACGTAGAGGTAGCGGTAGCCCCCAGGCGCTCGCGGGAACGGACCCAGGATGTCCAGCCCCCAAACCGCGAATGGCCACATGAGCGAGATAGTCTGGAGGCCCTGGGCCGGCTGGTGAATTTGCTTGGCATGGAACTGGCAGGCCTCGCAGGACCTTAGCAGCTCAGTCGCGTCGTTGAGTGCCGTGGGCCAGTAGAACCCGCTGCGGAACACCTTGCCAACCAGGGTACGTGACGATGAGTGATGCCCGTAGTCTCCATCGTGTATGTCAGCCAACAGCTCGTTCCCCTGCTCCCTAGAGATGCATCGCAAGGAAACATCATTTGGTCGTCTTCTGTACAGCTCACCATCGTGGATGCAGTACGCCGTAGCCTGCCGGGCCACACGCTCCGCGTCCTCCTCCTTTTCCGGCAGCGTCCCATGCACCAGATATGCCCTGAACTCCTCAGTCCAGCACCCCTCCTGAGGCTCGAGCGCCAGGAGCAGACGTGCTCCTGAGGTCGGACCGCAAGCGGGGGCTCCCGAGGCTGGTGGCTGGGGGAGTTCCTCTCGAGATTATGTAGTTTCCACGGCCGCGGGGGTCGCCGAAGGCTTGAAGAGTCGCTCTTCGAAGACACCTGGTTCTTGGGGTAGATGCCTGATGCCCTCTTGGCGATTTCGTCGGCCTCCTTGTTGGTGCCGCGTGGCACATGCTCTAGCTCCAGGCCTAGGAATTGCTTCTCCATCTTGCGCACCTCCATGAGGTATGCCTCCATATGCTCGTCCCTTGGTTCGTACACCTTGTTGGAGAAGTTGACGAGAAGCTGCGAGTTACCCTTGATGGTGAGACGCTTCACCCCCAAGGCTGCGGCGGCCTTGAGGCTAGCGATCAACCCCTCATATTCCGCAATGTTGCTGGATACCTTCTCACCCCGCCAGAAGGAGAGCTACACGAAATAGTATAGCTTGTCTTGGGTGGGCGAGATGAGCACAGCGCCAGCCCCCGTGCCTTGTCGTGCGAAAGCACCGTCGAAGTACATGACCCAACCCTCTGGTGCTTCACCTCCTGGCGAGAGAGATAGGCTTTTGCCAACTTTAGGTTCCGGGGCATCGGTCCATTTGGCTACGAAGTCGGCTAGGGCGGCTCCCTTGATGACCCTGGTTGTGCTGAACTCGAGCTGAAATGCTTGTTGTTCAATGTTCCATTCAGTGACTCTCCCCGCGGCATTGGGGCTCCGGAGCACCCTCTCTCAAGGGGGTAGGCTGAGACGACCTTGATTGGGTGGCCTTGGAAATAATAGCGTAGCTTGTGTGAGGTCACCTGGAGTGCGAGTAAGAGCTTCTACGACATTGGGTACCGTGCTCTCGCGTCCCATAGCACAATGCTGACAAAGTATACTGGGTGCTCGATGAGGGCGAGAGCATCGATGGAACATGTGTCCTCCAGAGGCTGTGGTGCCCCCTGAGGTCAGGGAACCTCAGGGGCCCGGTCGCCCATCAGGACCTCCTCAGGCCTGAGAGTGCCGTCTTGCAAGACCTGATCGTCAGCTGATGCCGTCATGGCTTTGGTGGCACTGCCTTGGTGCCGCATCGTACCCGCTGAAGGTGCAGCATTGCTCGGCGGCCTCTTGGCCTGGCGCTCCTCCTGGGCAGCCACAAGAGCCACGCTGGCGGAGTGGGGCGTGGCAGCCAGGTAGAGCACCAGGGGCTCGTGGGGGCGAGGCGCGACCATCACTGGCGGGCTGGTCAAGTATCTCTTGAGGTCTTGGAACGCCAGATCGTCCTCTGGGGTCCATTCGAACGGGCCCTTCTTCTTCATCAGCTTGAAGAACGGGAGGTTGCGCTCCCCCAGCTTGGAGATGAAGTGCCCCAGCGAGGTCACGCAGCCTGCAAGCTTCTGCATTTCCTTGAGAGTTTGTGGTGGGCTCATTTCTTCTATTTCCTTGACCTTTTCAGGGTTATCCTCGATCCCCTTGTGAGACACGAGGAAACCCAGTAGCTTGCCGGAGGGGACACCGAACACGCACTTCTTCAGATTGAGCCACAAATCCACCCGTCGCAGGCTAGCGAAGGTCTCCTCCAGGTGCTGAACCAGGGTTCTCGCTTCCCGAGATTTTACCACAATGTCGTCGACATAGGCTTTAGTGTTTCTCCCGATCTACTGACCCAGGGCGATGTGCATCAGCCGATGGAAGGTCGCCCCAGTGTTGCGCAGTCCGAACGGCATGCATGTGTAGCAGTACACCCCACACGGGGTCAGGAAGGCGGTTTTATCCACATCCTCCACTGCCATCTTGATCTGGTGGTAGCCTGAGAACGCGTCCAGGAAACACAGCAGGTCGCACTCGGCGGCGGAGTCAATGATCTATTCGATGCACGGAAGCGGGAATGGGTCTTGGGGACATGCCTTGTTGAGGTTGGTGAAGTCAACACACATGCGTTCCTTCCCGCCTTTCTTTGGCACGAAGACAGGGTTTGCCAGCCACTCCGGGTATCAGACCTCATGAATGACACCTGCCGCCTCCAGCTTGTGAGTTTCCTGGACGATGAAGGACTGCTTCTCCATGGACTGTCGATGCACCTTCTGCTTCACAGGGCGCACATTGGGGCACACCCTTAAGTGATGCTCGATTACCCCCATTGGGACCCCTACCCGCTGCTTGGGTTCCCAGGTGAATACCTCCTTGTTCACGTGCAAGAACTTCACCAATGCCTCCTCTTGATCCGGGTCGAGGTTGGCGCCTATGGTTAAGGTGGCTCCCGAGGGTCCACCTTCCTCGACCGGCACTTACTTCGTTTCGTCCTGGTCTTGAGTGAACAACTACTTCTTCTTCACCGGCGCGACCTCCTTAGCCCCCGGGGTGGCTTCGCCGGTCGGGCGCGCTACCGCTGCGGCCCTGAAGGTAAGCTTGAGGGCCGCTAGAGCTTCCTTGGTGTCTCCGGCCAGGGTGAGTACGCCGCTGCTGCCCGACATCTTCATGAGGTTGTAGGCCGGATGGGCCGCTGCCATGAACTGAGCCAAGGCAGGGTACCCGAGGATGGCATTGTACGAGAGGTTGATGCGGGCGATGTCGAAGTCGATGAGTTGGGAGCGGTAGTTGTCCCGGGTACCGAAGGTGATCGGAAGGTGTATTTGCCCCAGGGGGCTGGTGGACCCGCTGCCGACTCCGAAAAAAGGCTTGGTGAGGCGGAGCCGGCTGTACGGTACGTGAAGTAAGCTGAAAGCTTCCACAGAGATCATGTTGAGGCCCGCTCCACCGTCAATGAGAGTCCTGGTCATGGCGACGTTGTAGATGGTGGGCGTGCAGAGCATTGGGAGTGCACCCGAGCTAGTAGTGGTGGTGGGGTGATCCGCTGAGTCGAAGGTGAGGTCGGCCTTGGGCGCCGCCCATCCCGGAGGGGCTCCCCGCTGCACAGAGGCGGCACCGATCCGGCGGAAGAACTGCTTGGTGTGGCGGTCCGAGGGCGGCGCTTGCGAGCCGCCTAGGAGAGTCGCAATGCGACAGGCACCAGTGCCGCGAAGG
This sequence comes from Triticum dicoccoides, assembly GCF_002162155.2. NCBI lineage: Eukaryota > Viridiplantae > Streptophyta > Magnoliopsida > Poales > Poaceae > Triticum > Triticum dicoccoides. The sequence goes on along the minus strand of NC_041388.1, from coordinate 143,081,194 downwards.
GTGCGACGAAAAGGCCGCGCAGCTCCTCCCAAGAAGCCACAGAGGATCCTGGCAGGTTGAGAAGCCAGGCATGTCACGCGCCAGTGAGGGCCATGGGGAACCAGTTGGCCATGACCTTGTCATCGCCTCCAGCCTCCAGGACAGCCTCCTCGTATGCCAGCAGGAAGGCCGACGGATCCGCCGCGCCATTGTAGCGAGGCGGCATCTCCGGCTTGAACTTGTGTGGCCATCGCACCTGCCGCAAGGCGGGGGTGAAGGACCTAAGCCCCCTGGCGCCGCCGTGGTCGCCCGTCAATCCAGTTAGAGGAGCAGCGCTGGCCATGGGGATAAAGCGGAGAGGTGGAGCCAGTGAAGGGGCAAAACTTCAGCGCACCCCTACCTGGCACACCAAATGTCGGATTACGGGTTCCGGCAAACCCTTGAGGTTCGAACACTGGGGTGCGCACGAAGATCTCTCTCCCCATAGCTCACACTCTCGCAATGATCTCAAAGCCTAGCTTCCGAACCCGAGGAACAAGGGACACAACAGTTTATACTGGTTCGGGCCACTGATGTAGTGTAATACCCTACTCCAGTGTGGTGTGGTGGATTGCCTTGTACGCTGGGGATGAACAAGTACAAGGGAAGAACAGCCTCCCGAGGAGGGGTGTTCTTGAGCTCGATGATCTTGTGTGTGTGTGTGTGTGGATGGTCTGGTTCCTCTCCAGATCTGATGAGGTTCCCCCCTCTCCTATGGTGGTGGCTAGTCCTATTTATAGGGGCCCGGGTCCTCTTCCCAAATATTAGGCGGGAAGGGATCCCACAACAACCAATTTGAAGGGGGACAACTAGTACGAGCTATCATGACAAAAGGTGGTCTTCGCCTGCCAAAGGCTCTGGTGGTGACGTCGTCGTCGGCTCCGTCTATCGTCCTGCTGGTCTTGGTCTCGTTGCACCAATATGGAAACCTTTGCCCCATGCCTCGGGAATCCTCGCCTGCGCCTGCCTCTTTAGCACCAAAGAGGCAACTGGTACTCTGCGCCCGCTGGCGCCCGCCTGGCCCTGGTCGTCATGGCTCACGTCACGAAAACCTCACAAGGTGCCCCTTGCCTTGATCTCTCCGCTCCTCACTAGCCAGCCTAGTGAGGCTGCCCCTGAGGAGGTCTTGTGTCGTCCGCCCCGCAAGGCTTGGCCCCTCGCGAGGGTCTTGAGTGTTTGCTGATGAAGATGGGCCACACCAGGCCGCTGTATGAGCCACGCCCTAGGCCGCAGGCAGGAAAGTCTGGGTACCCCCGTTCCCAGGACGCTGACAGGCTCCGCCCCACCAAGCCCTTCTCCGGGGTCATCAACGGTTCCACCTGCCCCCTGGGGCAGATCCGCCTACCCGTCACCTTCAACACCCGCGACAACTACTGAACCAAGCTCATCGACTTCGACATCGCTCGCATCAACCTCCCTTACAACGCCATCCTCGGGTACCCGGCCTTGGCCCAGTTCATGGCAGCGACCCACCCCGCCTACAATCTCATGAAGATGCCCGGGAGCAGCAGCGTCCTCACTATGGCCCGGGACACCAAGGAAGCCTTGTTGGCCCTCAAGCTTGCCTTCAGGACCGCGGCTTCCGCGCGGCCAGGTGAGGAAGGAGCCCTAGAGGCTTCGGGGGCTGCATCAGCAAAGAAGAAGCAGTTGTTCTCCCAAGATCACGCCGAGACGAAGCAAGTATCAGTTGATGAGGACGGGGCGTCGGGCGCCACCTTCACCATAGGTGTCGACCTCCCTTCAAATCAAGAGGAGGCGTTGGTCAGCTTCTTGCGCAAGAATAAGGATGTGTTCACATGGGAGCCTAAGGATTTGGTCGGGATCCCGAGGGGGATAATCGAGCACCACCTGAGGGTGTGCCCCAACGCGTGCTCAGCGAAGCAGAAGGTGCGGCGGCAGTCTACAGAGAAGCGTCATTCATCGTCCAAGAACCACGCAAACTATAAGAAGCTGGTGTCATTTGGGAGGTGCGGTACCCGGAATGGCTGGCGAACCCAGTCGTTGTCCCCAAGAAAGGCGGGAAGGAACGCATGTGCGTCGACTTCACCAACCTCAATAAGGCTTGCCCTCAAGACCCCTTCCCGCTTCCGTGCATTGACCAGATCGTCGACTCCACCGCCGAATGCGACCTGTTGTGCTTTCTGGACGCCTTCTCAGGCTACCACCAAATCAACATGGTGGTGTAAGACGTCGAGAAGACAGCCTTCTTAACCCCATGCGGGGTGTATTGCTACACCTGCATGTCGTTTGGGCTGCGTAACACTGGAGCGACTTTCCAGTGGCTGATGCACATCGCTCTAGGCCGACAACTTGGGAGGAACGCCGAGGCCTATGTCGATGACATAGTGGTGAAGTCTTGCGAGGCAAGGACCCTTATCGAGGAACTGGAAGAAACATTTGCCAGTTTGTGCAGGGTGGATCCGCGGCTCAACCCAGAGAAATGTGTGTTTGATGTCCCCTCCGGCAAGCTGTTGGGCTTCCTGGTGTCGCACATGGGAATCGAGGCAAACCCAGAGAAGGTCAAGGCAATAGAAATGATGAGCCCGCCACAAACTCTGAAGGAAATGCAAAAGCTGGCAGGCTGCGTAACCTCGCTTGGGTGCTTCATCACCAAGCTGGGGGAATGCGCACTCCCATTCTTCAAGCTGATGAAAAAGAAGGGGTCATTTGAGTGGACTCCGGAGGCTGACGCGGTATTCCAAGACCTCAAGAAATACCTCACCAGCCCACCGATGATGGTAGCGTCGCGTCCCCTTGAGCCCCTGGTGCTTTACCTGGCCGCCACGCCTCACTCTGCTAGCACAGCGCTGGTGGCGGTCTGGGAGGAGCATCAGGCCAAGGGCGCACCCGGTCAAGACGGCACATCCTCAAGACGGCTCCCCTGAGGCCGCAGCGGCACCAGCAGATGACCATGCTCCTCAGGACAGCGCTCCTAAGGCCCTGGCTGCCCAAACAGATGACCAAGCTCCTGATGTCCCCAGCCTAAGGAGGTACAGGACCTCACTGAGGGAGTCCTGGATTAGGGGGTGTTCAGATAGCCGAACTATACCTTCAGCCAGACTCCTGGACTATGAAGATACAAGATTGAAGACTCCGTCCCGTGTCCGGAAGGGACTTTCCTTGGCGTGGAAGGCAAGCTTGGTGATACGGATGTTCAGATCTCCTACCATTGTAACCGACTCTATGTAACCATAACCCTCTCCGGTGTCTATATAAACCGGAGGGTTTTAGTCCGTAGGACAACATACACATCAACAATCATACCATATGCTAGCTTCTAGGGTTTAGCCTCTCTGATCTCGTGGTAGATCTACTCTTGTACTACCCATATCGTCAATATTAATCAAACAGGACGTAGGGTTTTACCTCCATCGAGAGGGCCCGAACCTGGGTAAAACTTCGTGTCCCTTGCCTCCTGTTACCATCCGGCATAGACGCACAGTTCGGGACCCCCTACCCGAGATCCGCCGGTTTTGACACCGACATTGGTGCTTTCATTGAGAGTTCCTCTGTGCCGTTGCTGTCAGGCCCGATGGCTCCTACGATCATCAATGGCGATGCAATCCAGGGTGAGACCTTCCTCCCTGGACATATCTTCGTCTTTGGCGGCTTCGCACTGCGGGCCAATTCACTTGGCCATCTAGAGCAGATCGAAAGCTACGCCCCTGGCCGTCAGGTCAGATTCGGAAGTTTAAACTACACGGCTGACATCCGCGGGGACTTGATCTTCGACGGATTCAAACCACTGCCAAGCGGGCCGCACTGTCACGACGAGCATGATGTAGCTCTGCCGCCGAACAGTGCCCTGGAGGCCGCACCCGCATCGGCTCCGACCCTTAGTTCGGAGCCAACCGCACCGATTGAGGATGGGCGGTTGGACGCCACCTCGGGGGCTGTGATCCCAACGGCAGTTGAGCCGAACACCAGCCCCGTACTTTGCAAGACTCATGACTCCATGGAGCCGGATTCTTCGCCGGACTCCGAACCATCCGCGCCCCTTCCGATCAAATCCGATTGGGCGCTGATCATGGAGTTCACGGCCGCGGACATCTTTCAGCACTCGCCTTTCGACGATATCCTGAAGTCACTAAAGTCTCTCTCTTTATCAGGAGAGCCCTGGCCAGACTACAGTCAGCAAGGTTGGGGTACAGACGATGAAGAAATTCAAAACCCACCCACCACCCACCCACTGTCGACGACTTAACCGACATGCTTGACTTCGACTCCGAAGACATCGACGGTATGGACACCGATGAAGGAGATGATGAAGAACCAGCGCCTACTAGGCCCTGGAAAGCCACCTCGTCATATGACATATACATGGTGGACACCCCAAAAGAGGGAGATGGCGATGGAACAGCGGAGGATGACCCCTCCAAGAAATAGCAAAAGCGTCGGCGTCAGCGGCGCCGCTCAAAATCCCGCCAACACAAAAACGGTGATTCCAGCACGGGAGATAATAATACTCCAGAGAGTGCCGAAGAAAACCCCCTCCAACAAGGTTTAGCACAGGAGGATGGAGAAACCAGCCCTCATGAGAGAGCGGTAGATAGAGAGGTCGAGGACGATAATTATATGCCTCCCTCCGAAGACGAGGCAAGCCTCGACGACGACGAATTCGTCGTGCCAGAGGATCCCGTTGAGCAAAAGCGTTTCCAACGCAGGCTTATCGCCACGGCAAGAAGCCTCAAGAAAAAATAGCAACAGCTCAGAGCCGATCAAGATTTGCTGGTCGACAGATGGACTGAAGTCCTTGCGGCCGAAGAGCATAAACTCGAACGCCCCTCCAAGAGTTACCCAAAGTGCAGGTTGCTACCCCGATTAGAGGACGAAGCACTTGATGTGGCTGAACGGCCACCTCGTGGCCGCGACAGAGAGGCCTCCCGGCCCTCCACTCAAGCCGCACCCCGTACCAAGGCACGGGAATATGCGCCAGACTTACGAGACATGTTGGAGGACAAGGCAAGGCAAACACAATCGATCTACGGATCGCGTGGGCACCCCACGGCTCGAGACGGTAACTGTCACGCCAGCCACAAATTCGGCAGGGCCGAACACAGTAGACAAAGCTCATTGGAGCTACGTCATGATATCGCCCAGTATAGAGGCGCCGCACACCCACTGTGCTTACAGACGAAATAATGGATCATCAAATCCCCGAGGGTTTCAAACCCGTAAACATCGAACCATATGATGGCACAACATACCCTGCGGTATGGATCGAGGATTATCTCCTTCATATCCACATGGCCCACGGTGACGATTTTCACGCCATCAAATACCTCCCACTCAAGCTTAAAGGACCAGCTTGGCATTGGCTCAACAGCTTGCCAACAGGATCAATCAGTTGTTGGGAGGACCTGGAAGCCGCATTCCTCGACAATTCCCAAGGCACTTATGTGCGACCCCCAGACGCCGATGACCTAAGTCACGTAATTCAGCAGCCAGCGGAATCGGCCAGGCAATTCTGGACATGGTTCCTAACAAATAAAAATCAAATAGTCGACTGTCCGGACGCTGAGGCCCTAGCAGCCTTCAAGCACAATATCCGTGACGAGTGGCTGGCCCGGCACCTCGAACAGGAAAAGCCGAAATCTATGGCAGCACTCACGACACTCATGACCCGCTTTTGCGCGGGAGAAGACAGCTGGCTCGCTCGTAGCAACAATATGACCAAGAACCCTGGTCGTTCGGACACCAGGGACATTAGTGGCAGGTCGCGTCGCAACAAGCAGAAGCGCCGCATTAACGGTGACAATGCTGAGGATACGGCAGTTAATGCCGGATTCAGAGGCTCTATATTCGGTCAGCGGAAGAAGCCATTCAAAAGGAATCCTAGGGGCCCGTCCAGCTTGGACCGAATACTCGACCGCTTGTGCCAAATACATGGCACCCCCGAAAAGCGGGCCAATCACACCAACAGGGATTGTTGGGTGTTCAAGCAGGCAGGCAAGTGAAGCACCGACAATGAAGACAAGGGGCTGCATAGCGATGACGACGAGGAGCCCCGGCCGCCGAACAACAACGGACAGAAGGGTTTTCCCCCACAAGTGCGGACGGTGAACATGATATACGCCACCCACGTCCCCAAAAGGGAGCAGAAGCGCGCGTTAAGGGATGTATACGCGGTAGAGCCAGTCGCCCCAAAGTTCAACCCATGGTCCTCCTGCCCGATCACCTTTGATCGAAGAGACCATCCCACTAGCATCCGTCATGGTGGATTTGCCGCATTGGTTCTAGACCCAATTATTGACGGATTTCATCTCACTAGAGTCCTCATGGACGGCGGCAGCAGCCTGAACCTGCTTTACCAGGATATAGTGCTTAAAATGGGCATCGATCCCTCGAGGATTAAGCCCACCAAAACGACCTTTAAAGGCGTAATACCAGGTGTAGATGCCAACTGTACAGGCTTAGTCACACTTGAAGTGGTCTTCGGATCCCCGGATAATTTCCGAAGTGAGGAATTGATCTTCGACATAGTCCCATTCTGCAATGGCTATCATGCACTGCTCAGACGAACCGCATTCGCCAAATTCAATGCGGTACCGCACTACGCATACCTTAAGATCAAGATGCCAGGCCCTCGTGGAGTAATTACGGTCAATGGAAACACCAAACGCTCCCTCCGAATGGAGGAGTACACGGCGGCCCTTGCAGCGGAAGTACAAAGCAGCCTCTCCAGGCAGTTCTCCAGTCCGGCCATTAAACGTCCGGACACCGTCAAACGCGCCCGGAGTAACCTACAACAAGACCGCCTGGCACGTTTCGAGCAGCCGTAGCAATGCGGCCCCAACCCCAACCCTCGCAAAAAGGCGACGCCAGTACTTCGCGTACATAACTACGCTCTGGAAATACCATGGGCATAGGGGGAGGGGCACCATCACGGCACGCCCAAAACACGGCTTAAACCGGACCAGGGGCTGCCGATTTTTTACTTTTCTCTTACCTCCAGGACTCTACTCTTCGGAAGGCCTGTTCGGTAGTTCAATTTCCGCACAAACGACGCAAGAACCAGGGAAGTAGACAAGCCATGCCGCGTTATGGAAATCCCAGGTGGTCTCTATCACGAGCAGTATACCCGTTTCGCATACTATTCCGCAGCTTGCCCCTAGAGCAGACATGTTAAATAGTCCAACTTTTCGTTTGTCGCATTGCTTGTATCGTTCCGCTTTGATCGCAGCTATTTTTAATAAACAATGCATAGCTTTTGTCTATTTTTGCATTATCTTTTTATAAATAAATGTTCCTTAACGACATGTTGCACCCGTACAACTTGGTACGGCCAAAATACGCCAGGGGCTTTTAGCACCCCTCGATATGGTGTGAGAAGTCCGAACACTTTCACAAGTGCGGCACCCCGAACTTATAGCACTATATGCATCGGCTCCGAATCATGTCTTGGGTCAATAGTTGGGTTTGCCCGGCTCCTATGTTTTGGTGCCTTACGTTCCGCTATATCGGCTAAGGTAGCACTAGGAGAACCACTGCGATTGTGCCCCAGTTGAGCTGGGCCGAGCACCTCAGTGGAGAAAGCTAAAACTGACTGTCATGATGAAGCGAGAGCTGGTCGCTGTTCGAGAGGTTTTTTCGAGTCCCTAAAGACTTATGCCGCTTAGGGCGAGGAGTCGGCTCTGTCTGGCCAAGGCGTGGATAGCGCCCCGAACTCGGTCTTTCGAATACTAGGGGCTTCGCCGAAATTTAAAATTATAGAATTCTATGGCTAAGTGAGAGTGTTCACACATTATAGTCCTATTGCCTCGTTCGTTGGGCTGAGCGCCTCCCTCGAAGGACCCAAATATGGGAAAAAGAGCGCCCAGGTTTATCCCCAAACACCCCAGCACTAGCGGCAAGGGGGCAGAAGCCGACGACTCGCCATCTCTCAGTATTGATAAACAGCCGCACAGAAGGTAATATTTTAAATTCAAGCAGCATTGCTCAGCGCATACGAACAATTTTTCAGCGCACAAGACAAACACGAGCGAGTTTTACTCAGAAATTACATCCCTAGTACATTCATCCGCCACAAGGCGGGCACCCTTCAGAACATCCTTATAGTAATTTTCGGGCTTGCGATGCCCTTTCCCCGCTGGTGGCCCGTCCTTCACAAGCTTCTCCGCATCCAGCCTGCCCCAGTGCACCTTAGCACGGGCAAAGGCCCTACGGGCACCTTCAATACAGACGGAGCGCTTGATGACTTCGAGCCTTGGACAGGCCTCCACCAGCCGCCGCACCAGCCCGAAATAGCTCCCAGGTAGAGCCTCTCCAGGCCACAGCCGAACTAGGAGGCCCTTCATGGCCTGTTCAGCCGCCTTGTGGAGCTCGACCAGTTGCTTTAGCTGGTCGCTCAGGGGCACGGGGTGTCCGGCCTCAGCATACTGAGACCAGAACACCTTCTCCGTCGAGCTGACCTCCTCGGCTCGATAGAATGCGGCGGCATCGGATACACTTCGGGGAAGATCTGCAAACGCCCTTGGAGAAATTCGGATTTGGGTAAGTGTCAAGTAACTCACGTTTATGTGTTTACTTTGCATAAAGAATGCCTTACCCGCTGAGGGAGTCCTGGATTAGGGGGTGTTCGGGTAGTCGGACTATACCTTCAGCCAGATTCCAGGACTATGAAGATACAAGATTGAAGACTTCGTCCCATGTCCGGATGGGACTTTCCTTGGCGTGGAAGCCAAGCTTGGCGATGCGGATATTCAAGATCTCCTACCATTGTAACCGACTTTGTGTAACCCTAACCCTCTCCGGTGTCTATATAAACCGGAGGGTTTTAATCCGTAGGACAACTTCATCATACAACAATCATACCATAAGCTAGCTTCTAGGGTTTAGCCTCCTTGATCTCGTGGTAGATCTACTCTTGTACTACCCATATTATCAATATTAATCGAGCAGGATGTAGGGTTTTACCTCCATCAAGAGGGCCCAAACCTGTGTAAAACATTGTGTCCCTTGTCTCCTGTTACCATCCGCCTAGACGCACAGTTCGGGACCCCCTACCCGAGATCCGCCGGTTTTGACACCGACATTGGTGCTTTCATTGAGAGTTCCTCTGTGTCGTCGCTTTTAGGCCTGATGGCTCCTTCGATCATCAACAACGATGCAGTCCAGGGTGAGACTTTTCTCCCCGGACAGATCTTCGTCTTCGGCGGCTTCGCACTGCGGGCCAATTCGCTTGGCCACCTTGAGCAGATCGAAAGCTACACCCCTGGCCATCAGGTCAGGTTTGGAAGCCTAAACTACACGACTGACATCCGCGGGGACTTGATCTTCGACGGATTCGAGCCACAGCCAAGCGCGCCGCACTGTCTCGACGGGCATGATACAGCTCTACCGCCGAATAGCGCCTTGGAGGCCGCACACGCATCGGTTCCAACCATTGATTCGGAGCCTACTGCGCCGATCGAGGATCGGCGGTTGGACGCTACCTCAGGGGCTGAAATCTCAGAGGCGATCGAGCCGAACTCCAGTCCCGCACTCCGCATGGCCCGTGACTCCGAGGAGCCGGATTCCTCTCTGAACTCCGAGCCCCCCGCGCCCCTGCCGATTGAATCCGATTGGGCGCTGATAATGGAGTTCACCGCCGCGGATGTCTTTCAGCACTCGCCCTTCAGCGACATCCTGAATTCCCTAAAGTCTCTCTCTTTATCAGGAGAGCCCTGGACGGACTACGGTCAACAAGGTTGGGATATGGCCGATGAAGAAATTCAAAACCCACCCACCACCCACTTCGTAGCCACTGTTGACGACTTAACCGACATGCTTGACTTTGACTCCGAAGACATCGATGGCATGGACGACGATGCAGGAGACGAACAAGAACCAGCACCTGTAGGGCGCTGGAAGGCCATCTCGTCATATGACATATATATGGTGGACACTCCAAAGGATGGAGATGGCGATGAAACAGCGGGGGACGATACCTCTAAGAAACAACCCAAGCGCCGGCGTAAATGGTGCCGCTCTAAATCCCGCCAAAGCAAAAACAGTGATTCCGGCACGGGAGATAATACTACTCCGGATAGCGCCGAAGGACACCCCTCTAGCAAGTTCAGCATAGGAGGACAGAGAAGCCAGCCCTCACGAGAGGGCGGCAGACCAAGAGGTTGAGGACGATAATTATACGCCTCCCTCCGAAGACGAGGCAAGCCTCGACGACGACGAATTCGTCGTGCCAGAGGATCTCGCCGAACAAGAGCATTTTAAACGCAGGCTTATGGCCACGGCAAGCAGCCTCAAGAAAGAGCAGCAACAGCTTAGAGCTGATCAAGATTTGCTAGCTGACAGATGGACTGAAGTCCTTGCGGCCAAAGAGTATGAACTCGAACGCCCCTCCAAGAGTTACCCAAAGCGCAGGCTACTACCCCGACTAGAGGAGGAAGCACCTACATCACCAGCGCATGACGTGGCCGACCGGCCACCTCGTGGCCGCGACAGAGAGGCCTCTCGGCCTTCCACTCAAGGCATGACCCGGCGCCGCGTCAAGCATACTAAGGCACGGGAAAATGTGCCCGACCTGCGTGACATACTGGAGGACAAGGCAAGGCAAACAAGATCAATCTACGGATCGCGCAGGCGCCCCACGGCACGTGACGGTGATCGTCACTCCGGATGCAATGAATCCGGCCGGGCTGAACTCAACAGACAAAGCTCCTTCGAGCTACGTCGTGATATAGCCCAATACAGAGGCGCCGCACACCCACTATGCTTCACAGATGAAGTAATGGATCATAAAATCCCTGAGGGCTTCAAACCCATAAACATCGAATCGTACGATGGCACAACAGATCCTGCGGTATGGATCGAGGATTATCTCCTTCATATCCACATGGCCCGCGGTGATGATCTACACGCCATCAAATACCTCCCACTCAAACTTAAGGGACCGGCCCAGCATTGGCTTAACAGCTTTCCAGTAGACTCAATCGGTTCTTGGGAGGACCTGGAAGCCGCATTCCTTGACAACTTCCAGGGCACTTATGTGCAACCACCGGACGCCGATGACCTAAGCCACATAACTCAGCAGCCAGAGGAATCGGCTAGGCAATTCTGGACACGGTTCCTAACAAAGAAAAACCAGATAGTTGACTGTCCGGACGCAGAGGCCTTAGCGGCCTTCAAGCATAATATCCGTGATGAGTGGCTGGCCCGACACCTGGGACAGGAAAAGCCGAAATCTATGGCAGCCCTCACGACACTCATGACCCGCTTTTGCGCGGGAGAAGATAGCTGGCTAGCTCGCAGCAACAACTTAACCAAGAACCCTGGTAATTCGAATACCAAGGACAAAAGTGACTGGTACCGTTGGAACAAACAAAAGCGTCGCGTTAACAGCGATAGCAACGAGGATACGGCAGTTAATGCCGAATTCCGAGGCTACAAATCCGGTCAACGGAAAAAGCCATTCAAAAGAAATACTCAGGGCCCGTCCAGTTTGGACCGAATACTCGACCGCTTGTGCCAGATACATGGCACCCCCGAAAAGCCAGCCAATCACACCAACAGGGATTGTTGGGTGTTCAAGCAGGTAGGCAAGTTAAGAGCCGAAAACAAAGACAAGGGGCTGCATAGCGACAACGAGGAGGAGCCCAGGCCGCCGAACAACAGTGGACAGAAGGGATTTCCCCCACAAGTGCGGACGGTGAACATGATATACGCAACCCACATCCCCAAGAGGGAGCGGAAGCGTGCGTTACGGGACATATATGCGATAGAGCCAGTCGCCCCAAAGTTCAACCCATGGTCCTCCTGTCCGATCACCTTTGATCGAAGGGACCACCCCACTAGCATCCGTCACGGCGGCTTCGCCGCATTGGTTCTAGACCCAATCATTGACGGATTTCATCTCACAAGAGTCCTCATGGACGGCGGCAGTAGCCTGAACCTGCTTTACCAGGATACAGTGCGAAAAATGGGCATAGATCCCTCGAGGATCAAGCCCACCAAAACGACCATTAAAGGCGTCATACCAGGTGTAGAAGCCAACTGTACAGGCTCAGTCACACTGGAAGTGGTCTTCGGATCTCCGGATAACTTCCAAAGCGAGGAGTTAATCTTCGACATAGTCCCATTCCGCAGTGGCTATCACGCACTGCTCGGGCGAACCGCATTCGCAAAATTCAACGCGGTACCGCACTATGCATACCTCAAGCTCAATATGCCAGGCCCTAGAGGAGTAATCACGGTCAATGGGAACACCGAACGCTCCCTCCGAACGGAGGAACACATGGCAACGCTCGCAGCAGAAGTACAAAGCAGCCTCTCTAGGCAGTTCTCCAGTTCGGCCTTCAAAAAGCTGGACACTGTCAAGCGCGCCTGGAGTACCCTACAACAAGATCGCCTGGCACGTTCTGAGCTAGCGTAGCAATGCGGCCCCAACCCTCGCCCTCGCGATATAGCAAAACCAGTGCTTTGCGTACATAACTACGCTCTTGAAATACCATGGGCACAGGGGAAGGGGCACTATCATGGCACGCCCGAAAAACGGCTTAAACCGCACCAGGGGCTACCGGATTCCTTTTTTTCTCTCTCTTACTCTCAGGACTCCATACTTCGGACGACCCGTTTGGCAATTCAACTGCCGCACAAATGATGCAAGATCCAGGAAAGCAGACAAGCCACGCTGCATTATGGAACTCCCAGGTGGTCTCTATTACGAGCGGTATACCTGTTTTTTAATACAATTCCGCGGCCTGCCCCTGGCCAGGACATGTTAAATAGTCCAATTTCTTTTGCTTATCGCACTATTTGTATCGTTCTGCTTTCATAGCAGCCTTTCTATAAACAATGCACAGCTTTTTGTCTATTTTTTGCATTACCCTCTTTTTATATATATGTTTATTAATAACATGTTGCATCCGTACACTATGGTACGGCAAAAATACGCCAGGGCTTCAGTACCCATCAATATTGCGTGAGAAGTCCGTACACTTTCACAAGTGCGGCACCCCGAACTTATAGCACTATATGCATCGGCTCTGAATCATGATTTGGGTCAATAGTTGGGTTTGCCCGGCTCCTATGTTTTGGTGCCTTACGTTTCGCTATATCGGCTAAGGTAGCACTAGGAGAACTACTACGATTGTGCCCCAGTTGAGCTGGGCTGAGCACCTCAGTAGAGAAAGCTAAAACTGACTGTCATGATGAGGCGAGAGACCGGTCGCTGTTCGAGAGGTTTTTCGAGTCGTTAAAGATTTACGCCGCTTCGAGCGAGGAACCGGCTTTGTCCGGCGAAGGCGTGGATAGCGCCCTGAACTCGGTCTTCCGAATACTAGGGGCTTCGCCGAAATTTAAAATTATAGAGTTCTATGGCTAAGTGAGAGTGTTCAAGCATTATAGTCCGATTGCCTTGTTCGTTGTGCTGAGCGCCTCCCTCGACGGACCCAATCATGGGAAAAAGAGCGCTCAGGTTTATCCCAAACACCCCAGCACTAGTGGCATGGGGGCAGAAGCCGACGACTGGCCATCTCTCAATTTTTTGATAAACGGCCGCACAGAAAGTAATATTTTAAATTCAACAAGCATTGCTTAGCGCATATGAACAAGTTTTCAGCGCACAGGATAACACGAGCGAGTTCATTCAAAAATTACATCCTTGGTGCATTCATCCGCCATAAGGCGGGCACCAGCCAGAACATCCTTGTAATAGTTCTCGGGCTTGCGATGCTCCTTCCCCGGTGGCGGCCCATCCCTCACAAGCTTCTCACCGTCCAGCTTACCCCAGTGCACCTTTGCATGGGCAAGGGCCCTACGGGCACCTTTGATGCAGATGGAGCGCTTGATGACCTCGAGCCTTGGACAAGCCTCCACCAGCCGCTGCACCAGTCCGAAGTAGCTCCCAGGCAGGGCCTCTCCAGGCCACAGCCAAACTATGAAGCCCTTCAGGGCCTGTTCGGCCGCCTTGTGGAGCTCGACCAGCTGCTTCAGCTGGTCGCTCAAAGGCACAGGGTGTCCGGCCTCAGCGTACTAAGACCAGAACACCTTCTCCGTCGAGCTGCCTTCCTCGGCTCGGTAGAATGCGGCGGCATCAGATGCGCTGCGGGGAAGATCTGTGAATGCCCCTGGAGAGCTCCGGATTCGGGTAAGTAACAAGTAGTTTACTTTTATATGTCTGCTTTGCATAGAGAATGCCTTACCCGCCGCTATCTTTTTCACCGCATCCAATTCTTGGAGGGCCTTCTGGGCTTCGACCTTCGCAGATTTGGCAGTTTTAAGGGCCGCAGCAAGCTCGGACGCTCACGTCTTCGAGTCGAGCTCCAAACTCTCATGTTTTTTCATGAGAGCCTGAAGGTCTTGCTGCACCTCGCCGACCTGCGCCTCAAATTTCTCCCGCTCGGTGTGCTCTGTGGCCACTTTCTTCTCGGCCTCGGACAGCGCCTGCTTGAGGGTCGCCACCTTAGTTGTGGCCCCTACAAATAAGCAGTATACTCCTGTCATTTTTTGCAATTGCATCTTCTTATAGGCATTTTTTCTATAAGGTATCTCTTACCTTCTTTCTCCTCGAGCTGCCGTTTGGCAAGGCCGAGCTCTTGCTCGGTCCGCTCGAGGCCCTGCTTCAGGGCACCCACCTCCGCAGTCAGTGCGGCGGTGGCTAGCAGCGAAGCCTGCATACGTATATTGACTCCTTTTTAGTTAGACTCCTGAGATATTTAATAGATCCTCTATTCGGCTTTTCTTTCGAACGCCAAACAGAGCATCAGGGGCTACTGTCTATGCGGTAATATTTTTACATATTTTTTACTTACCTCGAAGCCTGTTAGAAGGCTAGCACAAGCTTCAGTCAGTCCGCTTTTGGCGGACCGAACCTTCTAGACCACCGTAATCATGATGGCACGATGCTCCTCGTCGATGGAGGCGCCCTTAAGCACCTCCAGCAGATTGTCCGGCGCCTCCGGTTGGACGGAGGACGCCGGCTCAATAGGCTTGCTCCTCTTGGCCGGAGTTTGCCTGCCATGGTCCAGAACCGTTGATGATCCTGGTGCGGTGTCCGGCTTAAAGCCGGACTTGGAGCCCTAGGGGGTCTTGTCCCCTTCACTCCTGGAGTCCGGGAGGTCGCCTCGCGGCTCCTCCTGGACCACCTCCTCTTGCCCCGGAGCTTGTCGCGACGCCACTTCGGCGTCATCCGCGGCACAGGGGGAGGCAGCGGGCGGAGCTGAATTCACGTCCGATGAATCCAGGGAGCCGCTCGACGACTCGTCGAGCCCGTCCTTGGGCGGGCTGCATGATCATATTCGACATTAGGGAAAGTTGTGCAACAAAAGGAATATCATGAGTTACTCTGGTATCCGAACACTTACGATTTCGCTGGACGCTTGGCCCTGTCCGGCCACTCCTCTTCGTCCTCATCGGCGTCGGGGGCGTAGTCCGGCGGAGGGGTTTTCCTCTTCTTGGACCCTTCGGCCTCCCCTACTGGGGCGGCCTTCCTCTTCTTTCCTCCCCCCACTGGAGGGGGAGAGGTTTCTTCTTCCTCCTCCTCATCTTCATGGGAGGAGAGCGTCTCGGACTTGTCGGACGACGAGTCCGACACCACCATATGCCAGGAACTCTTTTGAGTCCCCGTGGCCTTCTTCTTCTTGGCCTTCTTCTCCGGCACCACGTAAGGTGCCGAAACCAGCAGCTTCACTAGGAGAGCAGGGGCTGGGTCTTCGGGCAAGGGAGCCGGACAGTTAATCAGTCCGGACGTCGCCTGCCAATCCTGTCAAAGGCAAGGGAGTTTAGATCCCGCATAGAGTCAAACTATGAATAATACTTAACATCCTGTAAAAGATGAAAATATCTCACCTCGCCAGCAGGACGCTGCGAGCTGAATCCGCGGTCTTTGATGGCGGATGTGGGAGCCTCGGCGCCTTTGGGTAGCCCCTTCCAGACATCTTCGTACGTCGTGTCGAAGAGCCTGCTCAGAGTTCGGTGCTGCGCCGGGTTGAACTCCCACAAATTGAAGTCCCGTTCTTGACACGGAAGGATCCGGCGGACGAGCATGACCTGGTCTACGTTGACAAGCTTGAGCTGCTTGTTCACCAGGGACTAGATGCATTTTTGCAGTCCGGTCACCTCTTCCTCGTCGCTCCACGACAAGCCCGTCTCCTTCCAGGACGTGAGCCACGTAGGGGGTCCAGATCGGAATTCAGGGGCTGCGATCCACTTCGGATCGCGTGGCTCGGTGATGTAAAACCACCCTGACTGCCACCCCTTCAAGGTCTCCACGAAGGAGCCCTCGAGCCATAGGACGTTGGCTATTTTGCCCGCCATGGCACCTCCGCACTCCGCCTGGTTGCCGCGCACCACCTTTGGCTTGACGTTGAAGGTCTTGAGCCAGAGGCCGAAATGGGGGCGGATGCAGAGGAAGGCCTCGCACACGACGATAAACGCCGAGATATTGAGGATGAAGTTCGGGGCCAGATCATGGAAATCCAGGCCATAGTAGAACATGAGTCCGCGGACAAATGGGTGGAGAGGAAAACCCAGTCCGCGGAGGAAGTGGGGAAGAAATACTACCCTCTCATGGGGTCTTGGGGGCGGGAGAAGCTGCCCCTCCTCGGGAAGCCGGTGCGCTATGTCTTTGGACAAGTATCCGGCCTTCCTTAGCTTTTTGACATGGCCCTCCGTGACGGAGGAGGCCATCCACTTGCCACCCGCTCCAGACATTGTGGGAGAAGGTTGAGGTAGGAAGTGCGGGCTTGGGCGCTGGAGCTCGGGTGTGCAGAAGATGGATAGGCAAAGGAGGAAGAAGGCGTAGGTAAAAAGGTGGATCCTTATCCCCTTATATGGGCGGACGCGACTATGCGTCCCCACCAGCCTAGTAAAACTCGCTTGCCTCCCAAGCGCCATGATAAGTGGCGCGGTTGGGTTACCCACGTCCGTATTGATGAGTGAGGGAGTCCTGGATTAGGGGGTGTTCGGGTAGCCGGACTATACCTTCAGCCGGACTCCAGGACTATGAAGATACAAGATTGAAGACTTCGTCCCGTGTCCGGATGGGACTTTCCTTGGCGTGGAAGGCAAGCTTGGCGATGCGGATATCCAAGATCTCCTACCGTTGTAACCGACTTTGTGTAACCCTAACCCTCTCCGGTGTCTATATAAACCGGGGGATTTTGGTCCGTAGGACAACTTCATGATACAACAATCATACCATAGGCTAGCTTCTAGGGTTTAGCCTCCTTGATCTCGTGGTAGATCTACTCTTGTACTACCCATATCATCAATATTAATCGAGCAGGACGTAGGGTTTTACCTCCATCAAGAGGGCCCAAACCTGGGTAAAACATTGTGTCCCTTGTCTCCTGTTACCATCCGCCTAGACGCACAGTTCGGGACCCCCTACCCGAGATCCGCCGGTTTTGATACCGACATTGGTGCTTTTATTGAGAGTTCCTCTGTGTCGTCGCTTTTAGGCCCGATGGCTCCTTCGATCATCAACAACGATGCAGTCCAGGGTGAGACCCTTCTCTCCGAACAAATCTTCGTCTTCGGCGGCTTCGCACTGCGGGCCAATTCGCTTGGCCACCTTGAGCAGACCGAAAGCTACGCCCCTGGCCATCAGGTCAGGTTTGAAAGCCTAAACTACACGGCCGACATCCGCGGGGACTTGATCTTCGACGGATTCGAGCCACAGCCAAGCGCACCGCACTGTCTCGATGGACATGATATAGCTCTGCCGCCGAACAACGCCTTGGAGGCCGCACACGCATCGGTTCCGACCATTGATTCGGAGTCTACTGCGCCGATCCAGGATCAGCGGTTGAACGCTGCCTCAGGGGCTGCGATCTCAGAGGTGATCGAGCCGAACTCCAGCCCCGCACTCCGCATGGCCCGTGACTCCGAGGAGCCGGATTCCTCTCCAAACTCTGAGCCCCCCGCACCCCTGCCGATCGAATCCGATTGGGCGCCGATAATGGAGTTCACCGCCGCGGACATCTTTCAGCACTCGCCCTTTGGCGACATCCTGAATTCGCTAAAGTCTCTCTCTTTATTAGGAGAGCCCTGGCCGGACTACGGTCGGCAAGGATGGGATTCGGATGATGAAGAAATTCAAAACCCACCCACCACCCACTTCGTAGCCACTGTCGACGACTTAACCGACATGCTCGACTTCGACTCCGAAGACATCAACGGTATGGACGACGATGCAGGAGACAACCAAGAACCAATTCCTATAGGGCATCAGACAGCCACCTCACCTCACGATGTGTACATGGTGGATACCCCTAAAGGAAGCAACAACAAGGAAAACGGGGATGGAAAGAGGGATTGATCTCTCGAAAAACAATCAAAGCGTCGGCGTAAACGCCGACCCAAGCCCCGCCTCGATAAAGACCCAGCCATAGAGCAGGAAGAGCCGGTAGACGACAAGCATGCCTTAGAGAAACCGTCCCAACAGGACAACCTGGATAGAGAAACCGAACATCCCTCCCCCGGCGAAAATGGCATTCCGGACGACCCTACGCCGAACAAGCCGACGAATCAAAAGAACCTCCACAAACCGCTCGTTGCAACAGCACGCAGCCCGAAAAAGCAGAAGCGGAAGCTAAAAACTGCGAAAGATGCACTCAGGATCAGATGGAGTAAAGTAATCAACACCGCGGACAAATACGGCGACAGTCGCCGCACTAAAAGCTATCCGAAGAGAAAGCTACTGCCTGAATTTGACGAGGAGGCCTCGGAGCCCTCGCATTCCAAAAGTGAGAAAACCACATGGTCGGATAGACGACCCCATGGCCAGCATAAAGCGGAAAGTAGCGCCGCACTTAAGCAGGCATGCGACCCGCTTAAAGATTCGCATCATGGCCCAGCCAGGTCCATTTACGGGCCAAGAAAGCAAGCTCTCGTAAGCAATGCAATAAAGCCATTATCAGAATCCATCACACCCAAATACAGGGGTGCCGCACACCCCCTATGTTTCACTGATGAGGTCCTGGATTATGAATTTCCAGCGGGATTCAAACCCATAAACATAGAGGCATATGATGTAACAACAGACCCCGGAGTCTGGATCGAGGATTATATCCTCCACATACATATGGCTAGAGGAGACGACCTCCACGCCATAAAATACTTACCCCTCAAGCTTTAAGGGCCAGCCCGGCACTGGCTCAAAAGCCTTCCTGAAAACACAATCGGAAGCTGGGAAGAGCTCGAGGACGCTTTCCGAGCAAATTTTCAAGGAACCTATGTCCGCCCTCCGGATGCAGACGATCTTAGTCACATAAGTCAACAGCCCGAAGAATCAGCTCGGCAATTCTGGAATAGATTTCTTACTAAAAAGAATCAGATAGTCGACTCTCCGGACGCTGAAGCCTTAGCGGCTTTCAGGCATAATGTCCGAGACGAATGGCTTGCCAGACACCTCGGCCAAGAAAAGCCAAGAACAATGGCCGCACGAACAAGCCTCATGACCCGCTTTTGCGCAGGAGAGGACAGCTGGTTGGCAAGATGTAGCACCAGTGACCCAAGTACATCCAAAACTAGGGATGGAAACGGAAAACCGCGACGCAATAAGGACAGTCGCCGAACCAAGGAAAAAAGTCCGAAGAGCACGACAGTCAACGCCGGATTCAAAAGCTCACGACAGAATCAGAAAAAGCGGCCCCTCCAAGATAACAGGGACGACCTATCCAACCCAAACAAAATCTTGGATAGGACATGTCAAATACACAGCACTCCCGGAAAGCCTGCTAACCATACCCATAGAGATTGTTGGGTTTTCAAACAATCCGGCAGACTCAACGCCGAACACAAGGGGCTCGACACACCAAGCGAAGACGAGGACGAACCCCAAAAGCAGAGTACCAGGAAACAAAAGACTTTTCCACAAGAAGTAAAAACAGTAAACTTACTCCACATAACAAAACGTGCG
Source organism: Triticum dicoccoides (assembly GCF_002162155.2). Taxonomy (NCBI): domain Eukaryota; kingdom Viridiplantae; phylum Streptophyta; class Magnoliopsida; order Poales; family Poaceae; genus Triticum; species Triticum dicoccoides. The sequence goes on along the minus strand of NC_041388.1, from coordinate 143,061,315 downwards.
GCGCTCATAAAGGTACGTGCCCCACGGCCTATCCCAAAGGAATCCCGCCATTGGTTGTCAAAACCAATCATCTTCGATCATCTGGATTATTCTAGAAGTATCAGGAACTCAGGCTGGACTACCCTGGTACTCGATCCAATAATTGGCGGACTCCAGTTTTCAAATGTCCTTATGTACGGTGGCAGCGGACTCAACCCGATATATCAGGACTCAATCCGCCACATGGGGATCGACCCAAAAAGAATTCGCCACAGCAAAACCTCCTTTCAAGGAGTAACGCCAGGTCCGGACACCCATTGCATGGGCTTTCTCCGGCTCGAGGTTATTTTCGGCTCTGCCGATAACTTCTGTCGCGAAAAGCTGACTTTCCACATCGTCCCATTCTCAAGTCGATACCAAGCACTACTGGGACGCGAAGCTTTCGCCCGCTTTAACGCAATACCGCATTATGCATCTCTTACACTTAAGATGCCCGGTCCACGCGGCATCATCTCCTTAAAGGGGAAGTAGTGAGAACACCTCCCCCAAGCGGAGGATTGTACGGCCGCTTTAACAGCCCCACAATACAACGGCTTCACCAGCCAGAACATCGGAACAGGTCATTAAGACCACGGACACGGATAGACGAGTCCGGCACAAACATATCGTTGATAAAGGCTTAGTGGCCATATACCCCTGTACTAGGGGCTTCACACGTATAAAATAAGAGACAATAAAGCTCAATTTTTCATATTTTACTTTACACTTTGTTTATTTCATATAACTTTTTGTTCGGCACGCCCCTTTTTCAACTTAGTTGCTCTCTTTTTACAGATGAACGTCGTGCCGCGCCTGTCCAGGATACGGCACAACGGAGACACGGGCGCAGACGTGCAGTAGGGACCCGTTACAAGGATTCTTTTCAGATTAAGACCCTGCGTAAACCTTTTTTTACTGTCTCTTGTTGATACACATCCCCTGGTTCTATGACCAAGGAGGAGGCTGGCGTCTTGGCATGTGGCCACGTCAGAATTCTTGCGCATACCTGGACACTAGGGGTATACCTCAGGGCGTTACCTCGCCCGCACTCATAAAAGACCGAATACCTTAGGGAGTGTTCGGCGTCGCGAGTTTGGCCTTATATGCATCAGCTCCGGGTCATGATTTTGGTCAAATGTTGGGTTGCCCGGCTCCTGTGTTCAGCCGCCTTACGTTCCGCTCTATCGGCTAAGGCGGCACCAGGAGAACTACTGCGATTGTGCCCTGGTTCGGCTAGGAGAGCACCTCAGTAGAGAAAGCCGAAAACCGACTGTCATGATATGGTGTGAGATTGGTCAACCACTCGATGACTCTCCGGAATCTGTAGGATTCCTCCGCATTAACGAAGGACCGTTTCCCGGCCAAGCACACACGCGCCCCGAATTCGGGCGAGCACAATCGCCACCAGGGGCTACCTAAATAGTCCCATCGTCAAGCTCCTATGGCTAAGTGAAAGTGTTAAAGCATTATAGTCCGGTTGCCTAGCTCGCTGCGTTATCACCTCCTTTGTAGGACCAAGACGTTGGATTAAGTGTGAAAATGCGCCTTCTGCGAGCACCCCCGCACTATGTGCGTGGGGGCTGAAGCCAACGACTGCAATCTTTCAGATTTTGTATATATATCTTAAAACGGCCACACAGGAGGTGTCCCAAATACTTGCAGGCACAAGTATAAAAGGCTACTACAATTCTTCCAAATATGGCTTTATAATTACATATGCTATCAGAACATAGCATCCTTCGAGCATTGCGCCTCTATTACACGAGCGCCTTCAAGGACTTCCTGAAAATAGTGCTTGGAGGGTACTCGGCTTTTGTCCGAATCTCGGGATGCAACAACGGTGGTCTCCATCTCTGCCCAGTATGTTTTGACACGGGCAAGAGCCATCCGTGCGCCCTCTATGCATGCTGACCTCTTCATCGCATTGATACATGGCACCGCGCCAAGGAATTGCTGCACCAAGCTGAAATAACTCTTCGACTCCGATCTGCCCGGCCACAGATGACCCATGACGTACTTCATGGCGAGTCCGGACAATCTATTCAGTTCGGCCCATTGAGCCAGACGATCGTCCACTGCCAGCGGACGCTCTGGATTGTGAAACTGCGACCAGAAAAGCCTTTCCACTTCGCGATCTTCTTGATCTCGAAAGTGTTTGGTCGCATCAGCAGCACTCGCTGCCAAATCCAGATAGGTGTCCTCTGCACGCCACATCCGGTCCAACGGAGCAAACTTCGGATCACAAAACTTCCTCCGCAGCATAAAGGGCTTTCCAGCCGCAATCTGTCTGGCCTGACGCAGCTCCTCCTTCGCAACTCTCATCGCAGAGCGAGCATCCTTGGCATCAGCAATGGCCTTCTCTAAGTCTGTCTGTCTCGCCCGGTCTTCTTTCTCAAGAAACTTGCAACGGTCAGCAGCACTTTTTAACTTCACGGCCATCTCGGCCACCTCCTTCCTACTCCAGCAGTGATCAGCCTGTTCGGCTCTCAGCTCTTCAAGGGCCTTCTCGGCAGCCGCATCACTTTTCCTGGCTTGTTCCTTAGCTCGGGCAAGTTCCGCCGGGAGACTCTCCACGGCGGCCGCACCATCTACATCAAGCACACACATTGTAAGATACTGGCATAATACTCCTCTTACCAGATGCAGCCCAAGGAATTGCATACCTTGAGCCTCATCAAGCCGCTCGTTGACGAGCGCGATGTCGGCATCTGCCACGTCAAGTTGCCGCTTTAGTTCGGCAAAATCATCAGTTCGGCTCGATTCCGTACGCTTCGCCACCTGTATACAAAGGCGACATTTTAGACCTGGGATTATGATCCTCTGCGCGCCGTCAATTTTGACAACGCACAGAGTCTCAGGGGCTACTATCTACACAGGGCACATCTTGTTTATGCGCAACTGACAAAGAAGTACATTATCAAACGTACCTCAAAACCTGTCAGCAAACTTCTGACGGCCTCATGCAATCCGCTTTCCGCGGATGAAATCCTTCCAATCACCGAACCCATCAATGCACGGTGCTCCTCTGAGATAGAAGCTCGCCCCAGCAGAATCATCAGCTCCTCCGACCGCGCACCGGACGGTGCCAGACTTGTCCTATGACCTCCATCGAAGGCCGGACACGGAGAACCTTGGGGGGCCACATGGCTACCTTCCACCCCTGCTGGATTCGGAGAAACCCTCCGTGACGACACCTTAGGATCGCCCGCCTCACCAGGCGGTACGGCAGGGGGAGGCGTTCCACTCTCCATCATCTCCGGAAGAAGATCCCCCGAAGACGAGCTCTGCTGAGAAGGGCTGAGGTCCGAGCTACAAATTGAAATTTCGGTTAATCTTCTTAGATAAAAAGCAAGGATTTCTCTCATCCCTCTAAAGGAAAATCTTTCTGTACTTACGGCTCGCTGGAGGGCTGATCCCTTTGAGGGCGTAGTTCGGCCGAGGATCTCCCCGGCGTCGGACCCTCTGACGAGGACTTTTCCCCCCGCTTTGAGGCCATGGTCTCCGGGTCGTCAGAGGCGGCTCTCTTCTTCCCCTTAGGAGAGGAATTGTCGGTTCCTCCCTTCGAAGCAGCCTCCTTCGAGGAGGCCATGGTTTCCTTGTCCTCCCCCTCACTTCCCTCCAAAGGCACGATCTTCAATATCCTGACTAGCACGGGATCTAGCCTGGTCTCAGGAAGGGGAGCCGGACACCTGATCAGCTTTGCCTTCGCTATCCACTCCTATTTAAAGGGACAACTCTTTTAGGGGCGAATTTATGACAATTTTACGGATAGCGAGTCCGGGCACAAGGTTACTTACTTGAGTATCCGGGCGATTGCAGCTTAAACCTGCGTCCTCGGTCAAATCCGGACACATTGCTTGTGATCCGAAGAACATTTTATACATCTCCGCGGGTGTTGCGCCCATAAAATGCTGGGGAGCTCGTGGTCCCTCTGGATTAAACTCCCATAGATGAAGGGAGCGACGTTTGCTGGGCAGTGTTCGGCGAATCAACATGACCTGCGTCACCTTGACCAGGTTGAGGTCTCTTTCTAAGAGATCCCTGATGTGGCCCTGCAACAAGGGCACGTCTTTGGATAACCCCCAATCTAATCCTTTGTTGACCCATGACGCTAGTCGTGGTGGGGGACCCGAGCGAAAGGCAGGAGGCGCTGCCCACTTGGCGCTCCTGGGAGCGGTGATATAGAACCACTCTCGTTGCCACAAGCCGAGCTCCTCTTGAAAGGATCCCTCGGGCCGTGAAGCATCAGCATTCTTACTTATGACAGTGCCTCCGCACTCCGCGTGCCGTCCCTCGATCATCTTCGGCTCCACTCCAAAAGTCTTAAGCCATAATCCGAAGTGAGGAGTAACACGGAGGAACGCTTCACACACAACGATGAATGAGGAAATGTGGAGGATGGACTCCGGAGCTAAGTCATGAAATTCCAACCCATAATAGAACATCAGCCCCCTCACGAAGGGATCCATCAGGAAGCCTAACCCCCGAAGGAAGTGAGACATGAACACTACGCTCTCACCGGGCTGGGGACTGGGGATAGCCTGCCTTTGAGCAGGCAACCTATGCGAAATTTCGGCGGTCAAGAACTTAGCCTCTCTCAACTTTAACACGTCCTCCTCCATGATGGAGGAAGGCATCCATCGGCCTTGAAGGTCGGAACCGGACATTGTCGAAGGTCCGAAGCGCCTGGAATCTGGAGCCTAGGGTGTTGGAACTCGAGGCGACGGGCGAACTTGTTTTGAGATTGGGGAAAAGGAGTAAGGCCCTGGTCTCTTTATAAGAGGTTGAATACCAGGAGCCCTCCCCGTAACCATTTGGAACTCGCCTTTAATCGAGAAGACATGCTAACGGGCACGATTGGGTTACCCACGTCCGTATTGATGAGAATCCCGTAAATAAAGGGGACACGATCTCTGCTTTGACAAGAAGTGCCAAGGAAACCGCCTCGCAAAACACGCTGAGGTGGAAAAGTGAAAACGATTTGAATAAAGGCTTGGCCGTAGTGTGATGTCACGCTGCGGAATACGTCAGCAGATTAGATTTGTGTTAATATTATTCTCTCTATGGCAATACGTGGAAACTTATTTTGCAGAGACGGACACTACTATTGGTGTTTACAAACTTTTATGAAGAATTTGGAGGAGGAACCCGCCTTGCAATGCCGAAGGCAATCTGCGCGCCGGACTCGTCATCATTGAAGCCTGGTTCAGGGGCTATTGAGGGAGTCCTGGATTAGGGGGTGTTCGGGTAGCCGGACTATACCTTCAGCCGGATGCCAGGACTATGAAGATACAAGATTGAAGACTTCGTCCCGTGTCCGGATTGGACTTTCCTTGGCGTGGAAGGCAAGCTTGGCGATGCGGATATTCAAGATCTCCTACCATTGTAACCGACTTTGTGTAACCCTAACCCTTTCTGGTGTCTATATAAACCGGAGGGTTTTAGTCCGTAGGACAGCTTCATCCAACAATCATACCATAGGCTAGCTTCTAGGGTTTAGCCTCCTTGATCTCGTGGTAGATCTACTCTTGTACTACCCATATTATCAATATTAATCGAGCAAGACGTAGGGTTTTACCTCCATCAAGAGGGCCCGAACCTGGGTAAAACATTGTGTCCCTTGTCTCCTGTTACCATCCGCCTAGACGCACAGTTCGGGACCCCCTACCCGAGATCCGCCGGTTTTGACACCGACAACCGCTGCTATCATCTTCTCCTCATCCAACTCCTGGAGGGTCTTCTGGGATTCAGTCTTAGCAGAATTGGCATTTTCAATAGCCGTCACGAGCTCGGACGCTCGCGTCTTCGAGTCAAGCTCCAAACTCTCATATTTCTTCATGAGAACCTGGAGCTCCCGCCGCACCTTGCCAACCTCAGCCTCATACCTCTCCCGCTCGGCGTGCTCCGCGGCCGCACTCTTCTCGGCCTCGAGCAGCGCTTGCTTAAGGGTCGCCACCTCAGATGTGGCCCCTATAATAGCCATGTTAATCCTGAGTGAGGGGGTTTTGTGGCCGGGCTACAGGCAGGCCGCAATCTGGTCCATCAGTATGGGCTTTGGGATTGTTGATCTGTCATTTCATTGCAGCAGCGTGGCAGGGCTAGTGGATGAAATACGGCCCTTGATACACCTACGCGCGCATAGGCATATTGGTGTTCGGCCCACCAACACGGATGTTCCTCCGGCCTGTGAGATGACTGCTTCGGTTGGACCGGCTGTTTGGGACAGGATTCATGTTTCGAATCAGCACATGTAAAGTGGGCCTGGTGACCTCCGTGGAGCAGATAGAGCCACGCGACCAGGTTGGCTCGTCATTCGCCTCTCTTCCACACAAGCTCGGCGCGGCGGCTGCTCTATTATTTCAGACAGGCGCACCGCGGCGGCGATTCCCCGCCGGCGAGATGTCGACCAACGGCCTCAAGCTCGACGGGTATGTTCATGCTGCTTCAGTGGTCTCCTACCCCAATCTTTGCCCCACCTGATTCGACGGTGTTTTGTGTTTTGGGAATGCCTTTACTGATCCTGCTAGATCTGATTGTAGGACGGGGGGAGCACACATCACCGGATGGAATTGTACTGTGTTCCCAGTGAAATCCCAGGATTCCATGAGTGCGCCGGCTCTAGAGATGGAGAAGGCCGGCGAAGCTTGGGAAGCTGGAGATGGGCAGAGATACGAGGTGTGTTGTTTGCTCTGAAGCTACTAGCGGCTGGACAACGAGGTAAGATTTCTTGTTTCCTCTCATGCTTGATTCGCAGCTGATAAGCTTATAACTGCTTCTCCCATGATGTGTGTACATCAAAGTGATAGGTGTGTGTGAAGATCAATAGGGATAGTTAGTTCAGGTTAGGATTTGTGCTGCTCTGGCTACGTATTTTTGGAGGTGCTGAAGATTAAGCATAATATTAGTTGACTGATGTTAGGTAATCTTTCATTATTTGCGCTAGGTGGATTACGATACAAGTGCATATGATTGGAGTGGCTTGCCGGTTTTCTGTCTAACTTCTCGTTCACTGAAGTGGGCCGTTAGGGGTGCTGGTAAACAAGGAAAACATGTTCAGATTACTTGTTTCAGATTTGTGTGTTGCAAAAATATGGGTTACCTCCAGTTACCTCTAGTGGTAAATTCGGTTAGCTAGCAAGAAAGTATGCAGCACCTTATGGGACAGTGTGGAATGGCTATTTTATTGTATCAGTTGTCTGAGGTTTTGGTCTGATGGTGGGTGTGATTTGTCTTGTGGCCACAAGAACTGTTATTTTTTGGAATTAGCACGATGCTATAAACGTGGAGTAATTTATATATGTTCTGTTTTTTCAGAGCCGGATAATGTTATTTTGTAGATGGTACCGTTGGGAGACGGAAGATTTAATTATATATGGTACCGAAAACTGTATAGTTGATAGCTCAATGCTTGCCTTAGATTTATAGGCGAAGAGAAAACAAAAACTCTTTTTGCCTTTTTTATATAGTTGTGTAATTAAGCGTGTTGGCCAGAGGAATGTTTGTTCATTTAGATCTATATTTGCATCGCTCGCGTCCTCGGAAAAAATAATCTAATCATTCGGTGTTGTCTGTTGCGAGACACTGCTACAGGGTGAGGCTTGGCAAAGCACCTCACGAGATGTCGACAGACGGCCTCGAGCTCGACGGGTATGTTCATTTTGCTTCAATGGTCTCCTTCCCCCGTCTTTGCCCTATTGATTCGACGGTGTTCTTTTTGGGAACTCCTTTACTGATGGTGCTAGATTTGATTGTAGGAGGGGTGAGATGGGCAAAGATACAAGATGTGCTCTGAAGCTACTCGCGGCTGGACAAGGAGGTAATATTTTTTTGTTTCCTCTCATGCTTGATTCGCAACTGTTAAGCTTAAACTGCTTCTCCCATAATTGGTGTACATCCAAGTGATAGGTTGTGGGAAGATCAATAGGGATAGTTCATGTTCGGATGTGTGCTGGTTTGGCTACATTTTTGGAGTTGGAAAGTGTCGAAGTTTAAGCAGAACATTAGTTGATTGATGTTGGGTAATCTTTCATTCTCTGCGCTAGGTGGATTATGATACAAAAGGGGATATGATTGGAGTGGCTTGCCGATTTCTGTCTAACTTCTCATTCAATGTCTTATTTTTTGTTTTTTGTTTATCTGCAGGCTCCGAGTTGTGGATGCAGAACATATCGCCTTGGCCCGTCCGGTGGAGTTGCAGGCTTTTCTGAGCATCGCCGGTGGGGAAGCCGTGCCAAGGAACCAGGCATTTGAAAAAAAATGCAGATTTGTTCTACGGGCCAAGAAAAAATTGTGTAGATTTTGCCTGCAAGTATTGATTCTCATGTCAGTTATGTGAATGCATGTTGGACTGTTTCAATTCATGTATGTGCTGCCATGACTGAATGCGTATGTTTTTTTCTTCTGTTGTTTCCAGCTGTTAATGGGCTTGACCGAATGGATTTGCAGTTATCATTTGTTTTGATCAGTAGTGTGTCATTGTTTGTTCCTAGTTTTAGGAATTCTGCTTCATAAGTAACTCTACTGACATTTTTTCTGAAGAACACCGCATGAAGTGTGTGCATTTCTTTTTTTATGATTAAATGGTAAGCAAACTTTAGCCAGCTTTCTGGTGATTAATATGTTAATTTCGGTAGATAACTAAGCTGTGTGGAGAAATAAATATCCTCCTTTGCCAAGTTCTTGTAAATTAAATTAGGTGTAAAACTCATGTGACCCAATGTATTCATGATACGCTTGCGTGATCATTGAACCATGTCATGTTATTTGGCATAGTGGGACTTTGCATTTTGATGAAACTCATTATTTCCATGACTTGTTGATTGACTGGTCTATTCCAGTTCAGTACTCTGTTTGTCAAGGAGGATAAATGAATAAAATTCTGTTCCTGATCAGAACCATGTTGATATGGACTGTGTCCTGAATCCTAATGTAGAAGGTGTTTAATTCGATGCAATTTCCTATTGTTGCAATCGTATAGTATTGCCTTCTAGCCAATTCAGCAATTTCCCTGGTTGAAGCTGCTCAAGCTCTGTTTCTTTGGTTGTTCCTCCCTGTCAGTGATCCATTTGACTCACTAGAGCGTATGTTTGTAATTATTGTAATGGATTTGTACCATTTGTGAACCATATCAAATTACTAAATTGGGTGATGGATATCCAAATTATGGTTGCTAGTTCTATATGTAGAACATGATCTGTGTATTAGTCAAAACTAGTAGTGTGTTAGCTTAAGTTATTTTATCAAAATGTGTCGATTTTTAAGGCAGTTATAGTAATAATGATTTGTGTTGTCTCATCAGGGTGAGAGTGGGAAAAGTATATCTGGAGAATTTGGAGAGGGAGCCCTAACTGAAA
>NC_041388.1:142925676-143051425 GCF_002162155.2 Triticum dicoccoides | reverse complement strand
ATATATATATATATATATATATATATATATATATATATATATATATATATACATGTACAGGTGTGGAACATATGCAGAAAACCCCTTATACAACGGGATAAATACAAAGGGGTACATGACTTATATTATAACTCTAACACCCCCCCTCAAACTCATGGTGGATGAACAACACTGAGTTTGGAGAGATAAAAGCCATGTTGTGCTCTAGTCTGAGCCTTCGTCAGGAAATCCGCCAACTGTAACTCGGAAGGCACATACTGAAGAGCAATAACCTGATCCTGCACAGCAGCGCGCACATAGAACGCATCAACACCAATATGCTTGGTGAGCTCACGCTTCACAGGATCGCGTGCAATGCTGATAGCACCTGTACTGTCAGATAAAAGCAGAGTCGGTGTAGTGACAGAAACACCAAAATCCTGAAGTAACCACCGTAACCAAGTCACCTATGCCGTCAAAAGAGCCATTGCTCGCAACTCAGCCTCGGCACTCGAACGGGAAACTGCAAGCTGTTTCTTTGTCTTCCAGGCAATGAGAGAACCACCAAGAAAAACACAGTAAGCAAAAAGTGAACGGCGATCGGAAGGATCACTAGCCCACGTAGCATCCGAATAGGCCTGGAGCTGTAAAGAACTGGAGCGAGGAAAGAATAGACGGTGAGAGATCGTGCCTCGAAGATATCGAAGAACACGAAGGAGATGACTATAGTGAACCGAGGTGGGGGCAGAGACAAACTGACTCAGAATATGAACCGGATAAGAGATGTCCGGACGAGTGACAGCTAGATAGACAAGACTGCCAACAAGATGACGATAACGCGTCGGATCAGGGAAAGGATCACCATCAGTAGCACGGAGGTGAACATTGAGCTCCATAGGAGTCTCAACAATGCGCTCGTCAGTAAGAGCAACACGAGCAAGAAGATCCTGGATATACTTTTCCTGGGAGACAAAAAAGCCATCAGAGGTAGAAGAGACTCCAATCCCAAGAAAGTAGTGAAGAGGTCCAAGATCAGACATAAGAAACTGCTCACTAAGACGGGCCTTTACAAAGATAATATACTCGGGGTCATCCCCCGTGATGATCATGTCATCAACATAAAGAAGAAGAAGAGTCCGTCCACGAGGAGAAAGGTGAATAAACAATGCTGGATCATGAGCACTGGCTAAAAAACCACCAGCAGTGATCACGGAGGCAAAGCGCTCAAACCAGGCGCGGGGGGCTTGCTTAAGGCCATAGAGAGAGCGACGAAGACGACATACCATGCCATCAGGAACAGAATACCCAGGTGGTGGCTGCATGTACACCTCCTCACGCAGCTCACCATTAAGAAAGGCATTCTTAACATCAAGCTGAGATATAGACCAGTGGCGTGCAGAGGCAACGGCAAGAAGTGTACGAACAGTGGTCATATGAGCCCCAGGAGCAAAAGTCTCGTCATAATCACGACCATGCTCCTGCTGAAAATCACGAGCCACAGGACGAGCTTTGTGACGCTCAAGAGAACCATCAGAGCGAGTCTTAACCTTGTAGACCCACTTACAAGTGATTGGACGGACTCCAGGAGGAAGAGAAACAAGATCCCAGGTACCAGTGCGTTCAAGAGCAGCAATCTCCTCTGCCATCGCAAACTACCATTCAGGATGAACAACAGCCTGACGGTAAGAAGTCGGCTCAAGAACAGCAGCACCAGCGGTGGGAAATCCAAAGCGATCAACAGGCAGACGAGGACGAGAACGCAAGCCATAAGTAGGATGAGAGGAAGATGACGACCCATCCTCAGAGGCATCAACTGGTCGTGGACGACGAGTGTAATGCTGAGGAAAAGATGGAATAATAGAAGGAGGAATCGGCAAGGTAGAATCAGGGGGTGGCGACGAAGAAGTCACCGGAGATGAAGGTGTAGAATCCGGTGACAGGGTGGGAGAGGAGACCGGGGAGGAAGTCACCGGAGATGAAGGTGGAGAACCCGGTGGCATGCGAGGCGAGGAGACCGAGGATGATGGTGGCTGCAAATCAACTAGATGTGGAGAAGGAGAGGAAGTGGAACAGAGAGGTACCGTCTCGGCGGGAGTGATAGGTGAGTCAGGAAAAGTGAGGAAAGAGATATCCTGCACTGAAAAAGTCGAGGAAGATGAGCGTGGGTAGAAGGGACGAGACTCTTTAAAAGTCACATCTCGAGAGATACGCATCCGACGACCAATAGGATCCCAACAACGATAGCCCTTATGCTCATCACTGTAGCCTAAGAAGACACACTCAACAGACTGAGCGGTCAGTTTGGTGCATTCGCGAGGGGCAAGAAGAACATAGCAAACACAACCAAACGAGCGAAGCATCGAATAATCGGGAGAACGATCAAAAAGTCGCTCGAAAGGAACACCACCCTGTAGAGCAGCGGAAGGCTGTATATTAATAAGATAGGTGGATGTGGCGACGGCCTCAGCCCAAAAATGAGGCGGGAGAGAGGCAGCAATCATCAATGCACGAGCCGTCTCAAGAAGATGTCGATGCTTTCGCTCAGCCACACCATTCTGAGCATGAGCACCAGGACAAGAGAATTGAGAAAGAGTCCCGTGCTCAGCACGAACACCACGCAACATCTTAGAGATATACTCGCCAGTGGAGTCAGCACGAAAAACACGAATGGGTGAAGAGAACTGAGTATGAACCATGGCAGCAAAACACTTATAAATAGACAACACCTCAGAACGAGAAGTCATGAAATAAAGCCATGTGTAACGAGAGAAATCATCTATGAAAATAATATAGTATTTATGACCACCTTTCTAAGCGAAAGGGGCCGGACCCCATACATCAGAATGGACTAAATCGAAAGGACGCTTAGACACTGACTCACTATGGGTATATGGTAACTGAATCTGCTTGCCAAGATGACAACCCTGACACTCTAAAGAGACATCTCCTGAGACAGACCCCAGAAGGCCTTGACGAACTAAAGAAGACAACCGAGAACCACACAGATGACCAAGTCGATGATGCCACTGCTGGAAGGAACCAGTGACGGAGGCGACAGAAGCGGAAGAACTGGCGATGGTGGTGGCAGCAGAAGGAACATGAAGCCAGTCCAACTCCCAAAGACCCTGAGAATCACGGCGGCGAGGGCCAGCCCCAACCAGAGTGTGCGTGTGACGGTCCTGGACAGAACAAGAGTCAACGTCAAGGATGACGCGACAACCAGAATCCGTAAGTTGACCAGCAGAAAACAAATTCATAGTAAGTCGAGGAACATGAGCAACATCAGGAACAAAATAAGAAGGAGTAGTAAGATTGCCTCTACTAGCAACAGAAAGTGGAGTACCATCAGCAGTGAAGACATGAATAGGAGAATCCAGTGATCGAAGAGAGGACAAAGTGGAAGAATGAGAAGACATATGAAAAGAAGCTCCAGAGTCCAGAACCCAGGGGGATGTACCTGACTGTGTAGAGGGTGATTGCTCAGTGCGGGAAGCATCAGTCACAGAACCGGTAGTACCCGGCGAGGAAGAACCTGAAGCCGCGAGCAGACGCTTAAGTCTCAGAATATCCTGCTCAGTCAAAGCAATGGCTGAAGCTGTCGAGGTAGATGACGAAGTCCCGGAAGATGATGATCGAGCCTTGCGCAGGTGTTTCTTCTTCGTGTAGCACTGAGACTCAAAATGACCATCATTGTTGCAATAGGCGCAATGTGGACAGGGGCGACCTGAGCCTCCAGAAGGAGTGGGCAAGAGCGGCGGAGCACTCGAGCGAGAAGGGGTCGGTGGAGCAAGTGGCGTAGGAGCACGAGTAGCAAGCACAGAGGAAACCTCCAGCAAACCAGCACCACGTAAGCGAGTCTCCTCAGCACGAATCTCAGAAAGCGCCTCCATGAGAGAAATATGGCCACGAGCAAACAACTGAGCACACCGGGGCTCAAACTCCTTACGGAGCCGAGACAAGAACTCATAGACGCGATGAAACTCCAAATTGGCCTGGACAGCCTGGCAACAGGGGCAGGTACGACACCCAGCACTACGAAGAGAATCAAGCTGGCGCCAGATAGCAGAACTCTGTGCATAGAAGTCATCAACAGTAGAGTCACCCTGCTGAAGAGCATGCTCCTGACGGATCACAGAGAGGTATAAGGCATCACCAGAGGGCTGATAGCGCTCACGAAGACGGGTCCACATCTCAAAGACAGTAGAAAGACCCAGAAACTCAGAAGCAAACTGAGGCAGAACACTAGCAGTGAGAACAGCTGCAGCACGAGCATCATCATCAAGCTACTAGGTGTAAACAGACAGAGCACCATGATACGTCTGAAGAGCCTCCTCATAAGCCAAAACCCTCTCATCATAAGCACGATCAGCAGCCTCATCAGCAACCTTAGCCGCATCCTTGGCGGCCTGATTAGCATCCGTAGGAAGAACCGATGGAGTTGGCGGAGTAGGGGCCACCGGAGGAACTGGACGGGGCGGACAGCAGACCTCGCCAGAAAGAACACCCCAAAGACGGATGCCACGCATGTGAATGAGCATGAAGCCAGTAAACTCGGTGTAGTTAGTACCATCAAAGATCACCGGACAGCGAGGGACAGCAACATAGCCCGATGCAGCAGACATCTTTTTTTAGCAGAGATCGATCAAGGGGCAGCTGGCAGTCGACGGCTGAAGAACCGCAGGAGCAAGGGCCGGCGGGAGCTGCGTTGATTGAGGCCGGGAGAAGGAGATCAGGCCGGCTTCGATTGGGGCCGGCTGGGATCGATCCTGCAGGAGATCAGGCCGGCTGGGAGCGATCCTGCCAGACGAGGACGATCGGGCTGGCTTCGATTGGGGCCGGCTGGGATCGATCCTGCCACTGCGAGCGAGACGAGGCCGGCTGGGGAGCGAGGCCGGTTGGAGATCGAGGAGCGGCGCTCGATCTGTAGTCCGCACGAAGGAGGCCGACGGCTCGATCTGAGGAGGGAGAGAAAACGCGGCGGCTGGCGAGAAGAACACAGCGGCGCGGGGAGAGGATCAAGCACGAGTTGCGCGTGCTAAAAAAAAGCCTAAGCTCTAATACCATGTTAGGAATAAGCAACTTGTATTCCCATGAGGCCATAGGCCGATATATATATATACATGTACAGGTGTGGAACATATGCAGAAAACCCCTTATACAACCGGATAAATACAAAGGGGTACATGACTTATATTATAACTCTAACAGAACTATCCATGAGGGTATTCGTTGGCAAGACGACCTAACTGCAAGCTGGTTGGTAAAGAGGGCTTGAGTGGGTAATTAAAAAGATGACTTAGCTGTCAGTGTAAGGCAGTCAATATTTTTAATCATTTTTCGAGGTTCTGCATGCTAATCTCTATGCAAAATCAAATACGTGTGTATCCTGCATATGGTGATGGTACATTGAAGTTAGGAGGTTATTAAGTGTCCAAATTTTTTCATGGCACAAATGTGTGACTATATATTTCTCGAATATAATGTGTGACTATATATGCTTTCGATTGAAAAATGTTGTATCAGCAATTGCTAATGACAAACAGGTTGTGGAAATGGATAAGCAATATGCATAGTCATCTGTGAAAGTTAATAGAGTTTCAACTATTAGGTATTTGTCAGTAAATACCAGTTAACTATCTTGCTATCATTACGTACACACTGATGCGAAAGTCTTCGTCCTGTTTACTCTCTAATCCAATATTGTAATCGTGAGAGCGGTTAACTTTATTTGCCAGATTAAACATAGAAGTTTTCACACTAACGGGCAGAACTTGAGGAGTGCAGCTGCAAAAAACGAATTAATCTGGATGCGCTTAATCAATACGGGCTAATGAAGAACAATCTTAACAGTCAGCTGGCCAGCATTGCTCCACGATTCCTCTCGTCGAACTTGTGGCCAGCCATGGAAAGTTGGAAACTACGGAGTACTATGCATGGCCATGCACTCAGCTCGACGCGGTGTGCGTACATGTCAGACCAAGTGGTCGAAGGTCTAGATTCGTTTGCATGTGGTGGGACCTACCTGACTGCCACCAAAGTGAAGCGCTAATGCAAATCGGCTATTATACATGAACATGGCGTGATTAGTCAAGACTAAAACTGCTAGATCTATCGCATTCACCATTAGCAGGCACATGTGGCAAGCTGTTCCGAATTTCTAGCGAGTACAACAGATTAAAAAGTGGTAATGTTTTTTAAACACAAACGGCAGCGTAACCGTGCTGCGTTTGCTAGTCAAAACGGGTAGACGAATTAATATCAGACAAATTAGTCTGTCGAGAGCTAATGGTGAACGAACATGCGTATTCGCTGGTCGCCGGTGCTCCACGTCCGCAATTGACCAGCTAGTGGTCTTCGCTGGCCAACGATCCTCCACGGCATGCATGCACACGAGCGTACAGAGTCGCCACGCACAAGGACGCACAGGTCTACAGCTCCCACAGCAGTGCGTACATGTCAGGGGCACGTCTGAGCCTAGATGCCTTTGCATGTGCGTGGGGCCTCTCTGATTCAATACGGGGCCAAAATAAATCCAATACATGCCATATACTCTGACAGTGCGGATCCCTGTGGTGGTCCGACGGGTGAGATTCCGGCCTGCCTGCAGCGCGGCCACCATTGGCATTTTTGATGTTAATCCTGTCCTTTCTTGCAATTGCACCTTTTTCATATATACATATTCAACCAAGGTATTTCTTATCTTCTTTCTCCTCGAGTTGCTTCTTGGCACGCCCGAGCTCTTGCTCGGACTTCTCAAGGCTCTGCTTCAGCGTGTCCACTTTCGCAGTCAGTACGGCAGACGCCAGCAGAGAAGCCTGCATATTGACTCCTTTTGTTAGACTCCTGCGAATTCTTTGATCCTCTATTCGGCTTTTCTTCCCGAACGCCCAACAGAGCATCAGGGGCTACTATCTATGCGACAATATTATTTACACATTATTTACTTACCTCAAAGCCTGTCAAAAGGCTAGTACAAGCTTCAGTAAGTTCTCTCTTGGCGGACTGAACCTTCTGGACCACCGCACTCATAATAGCGCGGTGCTCCTTGTCGATGGAGGCGCCTTGGAGCGCCTCCAGCATATTGTCCGGCGCCTCCGGTTGGACGGGGGCCGCCGGCACGGTGGACTTGCTCCTCTTGGAAGGAGGTCCCCCGCCGGACTCCGGAACCTTTGAAGGTTCCGGAGCGGTGTCCGGCCTAGAGCCGGACTTGGAGCCCTGGGGGGTTTCATCCCCTTTACTCCTGGAGTCCGGCAGGTCGCCTTGCGGCGCCTCCGGGACCACCTCCTCCCTGCTTGGAACCTATTGGGACAACACCTCGGTGTCGTCCGTAGGGCGGGGGGAGGAAGCCGTCGGAAGCGAGTTCACATCCGACGAGTCCAGTGAGCCGCTCGACGACGCGTCGAGCCGGTCTTTGGGTGGGCTGCATAAGCATATTCGACATAAGGGAAAGCTGTGCAATAAACGAATACTATGAATTACTCCGGTATCCGGATACTTACAATTTTGCCAGGGGCTTGGCCCTGGGCTGCCACTCATCTCCGCCGTCGTCGGCGTCGGCGGAGTAGTCCGGAGGAAGGGTTTTCCCCTTCTTGGACCCTCCGGCCTCCTCAGAGAGGGCGGCCTTCCTTTTCTTCTCTCCTCCCGCTGGAGGGGGAGAGGTTTCTTCTTCTTCCTCCCCGTCTTCGCGAGAGGAAGGCGCTTCAGGATCGTCGGATGATGAATCCGACACCTCCTGGTGCCGGGCGCTCTTTCGAGTCCCCGTGGCCCTTTTCGTGGCCTTCTTCTCCGGCACCACATAGGGTGCCGGAACCAGCAGCTTCGCCAAGCGAGTGTCCGCTGGGCCTTCGGGCAAGGGAGCCGGACAGTTGACCTGTCCGGACGTCACCTCCCAATCCTATCAAAGATAAGGGAGCTCAGATCCCTCATAGAGTCAAACTGTGAAAAACTGATACCCTGTAAAAGGACAAAAACAGCTTACCGCATGAGCGTGACGCTGAGTACTGAATCCGCGATCCTCGGCAGCGGATGCGGGAGCCTCGGCGCCCTTGAAAAGCATCCTCCAGGCATCTTCGTACGTCGTGTCGAAGAGCCTGTTTAGAGTTCGATGCTGCACCGGGTCGAACTCCCACAGGTTGAAGGCCCGTCGTTAACATGGGAGGATTAGGCGGATGAGCATAACCTGGACTACGTTGACAAGCTTGAGCTTCTTGTCCACCAGGGTTTGGATGCATGTTTGGAGTCCGGTCAGCTCTCCTTTTTTACCCCAAGACAGGCCTGTCTCCTTCCAGGAGGTGAGCCGCGTAGGGGGGCCGGATCGAAACTCAGGGGGTGCGACCCATTCGGTGCCGCGCGGCTCAATGACGTAAAACCACCATGATTCCCACCCCTTCAGGGTCTCCACAAAGGAGCCCTCGAGCCACAGGACATTGGCCATCTTGCCGACCATGGCACCGCCGCACTCCGCCTGGCTGCCGCGCACCACCTTCGGCTTGACGTTGAAAGTCTTAAGCCATAGGCCGAAATGGGGGTGGATGCGGAGGAAAGCCTCGCACACGACGATAAACACCGAGATGTTGAGGAAAAAGTTCGGGGCCAGATCGTGGAAATCCAGGCCGTAGTAGAACATGAGCCCCCGGACAAATGGATGCAGAGGGAAGCCCAGTCCGCGAAGGAAATGGGGGAGGAATACCACCCTCTCATGGGGCCTAGGAGTGGGGATGAGCTGCCCCATTTTGGGAAGCCGGTGCGCGATGTCGCTAGCCAGATATCCGGCCTTCCTCAGCTTTTTGATGTGTCCCTCCATGACAGAGGAGACCATCCACTTGCCTCCCGCTCCGGACATGACTGGAGAAGGTTGAGGTGGTAGTGCGGACTTGGGCGCTGGAGCTCGAGTGCGCAAGAATGGATAGGCAAAGGAGGAAGAAGGCGTGGGTGAAAAGGTGGATCCTTATCCCCTTATATGGGTGGACGCGACTACATGTCCCCACTAGCCTGGTAAAACTTGCTTATCTCCAAGAGCCGTAATCAAAGGCGCGGTTGGGTTACCCACGCCCGTATTGATGAGAATCCCGGAATAAGGGGGGCACGGTCTCTACTTTGACAAGACGTGCCAAGGAAACCGCCTCGCATGACGCGCTGAGGTGGGATAATGAAATGACTTGGATAAAGGCTTGGCCGTGGTGTGTCACACTACGGAATACGTCAGCAGATTAGATTTGTGTAAATATTATTCTCTCTATGGCAATATGTGGAAAACTTATTTTGCAGAGCCGGACACCATCTTTGTGTTTAAAATCTTCTATGAAGTATTTGGAGGAGGAACCCGCCTTGCAATGCCGAAGACAATTTGCGCACCGGACTCGTCGTCATTGAAGCCTGGTTCAGGGGCTACTAAGGGAGTCCTGGATTAGGGGGTGTTCGGATAGCCGAACTATACCTTTAGCCGAAATCCTGGACTATGAAGATACAAGATTGAAGACTCCGTCCCATGTCCAGAAGGGACTTTCCTTGGCGTGGAAGGCAAGCTTAGCAATACGGATGTTCAGATCTCCTACCATTGTAACCGACTCTATGTAACCCTAACTCTCTCCGGTGTCTATATAAACCGGAGGGTTTTAGTCCGTAGGACAACATACACATCAACAATCATACCATAGGCTAGCTTCTAGGGTTTAGCCTCTCTGATCTCGTGGTAGATATACTCTTGTACTACCCATATCATCAATATTAATCAAGCAGGACGTAGGGTTTTACCTCCATCGAGAGGGCCCGAACCTGGGTAAAACTTCGTGTCCCTTGCCTCCTGTTACCATCCGGCCTAGACGCACAGTTCGGGACCCCCTACCCGAGATCCGCCGGTTTTGACACCGACACTCACCGACGCTCCTGCCCTCGTTGAGCACCCGGTCTACTTCGTCAGCACGGTATTGTGCGACATGCGGGCATGCTACCCCATGCCGCAAAAACTCTTGCTCGCACTCCTTGTGGCCTCCCATAAGTTGCTCCACTACTTCCAAGGCCACACCATCAAAATCGTCTCGGCTTACCCGCTGGAGAGAGTGCTCCAGAGCCCCAATGTTGCGGCGAGAGTCGCCGAATGGAACATCGAGTTGCAGACATTTCAGCTGGAGTTCAGCACCACCAGGGTCATCAAGGATGCTGCACTCGCCGACTTCGTGGCGGAATGGACAGACGTTCTCAGCCCCGAAGTAGGCGAGGACCGACCCCTCTCATCAGGAAGTGAGGCACCAAACAGCTGGGTCATGTACTTCAACGAGCCTTCACGCGTCAGGGCGCGGGGGCTAGAGCCATGCTCATCTTGCCCACCTAGGACAAGATCTACTACGCCGTACAGCTCTGCTTCCAGCAGGGCGAAAAGGTCTCCAACAACACTGCGGAGTACGAAGGCTTGATCGCTGGTCTCAAGGCTGCCACAGCCTTGGGAGTGAAGCGCGTCACCATCAAGGGCGACTCCCAGCTCCTCGTCAACTTCTCCAACAAAGTATACGAGCTGAAGGATGAACACATGGAGGCATACCTCGTGGAGGTACGCAAAATGAAGAAACAATTCTTGAGTCTGGAACTGCAGCATGTGCCGCGCGACACGAAAAAGGAAGCAGACGACATCACCAAGAGGGCGTCTCGACGCTTGCCTCAGGAGCCTGGCGTCTTCGAGGAGTGGCTCTTCAAGCCTTTAGCATCTCCTCCTGCCGCGGAACCAACATCGCCTCAGGAGGAGCTCCCCCGGCACCCCTTTCAGGAGCCCTCGCTTGCGGCCCAACCTCGGGAGCGCGTCTACTCCTCGCGCTCGAGCCTCAGGAGGGGTGCTGGACCGAAGAGTTCATGGCGTACCTGCATCAGGGAACCCTGCCGGAGAAGGAGGAAGACGTGGAGCGCATGGCTCAACAGGCCACTGCCTACTGCATTCACGACGGTGAGCTCTATCGGAAACGGCCAAATGATGTTTCTCTGCGATGCATCTCTAGGGAGCAGGGATGTGAGCTGTTGGCCGACATACACAGCGGGGACTGCGGGCATCACTCATCATCACGCACCCTCGTGGGAAAGGCGTTCCGCAGCGTATTCTACTGGGCCACGACGCTCAGCGACGCCACCGAGCTGGTGAGATCCTATGAAGCTTGCCAGTTCCATGCCAAGCAAATCCACCAGCCTGCTCAAGGTCTCTAGACCATCCCGCTCTCATGGCCGTTCGTGGTCCGGGGGCTGGATATCTTGGGCCCGTTCCCTTGAGCGCCCAGGGGCTACCGCTACCTCTACGTCGCCATCGATAAGTTCACCAAGTGGGCGGAGGTGGAGGCTGTCTGCACCATCCCAGCCGGCTCGACAATCAAGTTCATCAAGGGCCTCGTGAGCCGGTTCGGGGTCCGTAATCGCATCATCACCGACAATGGCTCACAGTTCACTAGCAACCTTTTCAAAACATATTGTGCTAACCTTGGAACGCAGAAATGCTATGCATCAGTGGCTGTCGGATCTAGGGGTTCCGCAGACCCTTGAGAGGTTCGAACACTAGGGTGTGTATGAAGAACTCCCTCTTCCCGACCTGCCGGCCCAACGATTCCACAACCTAGCTCGACGAACCCGAGGGACAAGAGACACAGCGGTTTATCCTGGTTCGGGACACCTTGCGGTGTAATACCTCACTCCAGCTTTGTGGTGGATTGCCTCGAGGGGCTGAGGATGAACTGATACAATGGGTGAACAGCCTCAGGAGGAGAGGTGTTCTTGAGCTCGATGAGCTAGTGGGTGAGAGGATGGTCTGAATGATCCGCCTCCCTCTATGGTGGTGGCTAAGTACTATTTATAGTGGCCTTGGTCCTCTTCCCAAATGAAGGTGACAAGGGATCCCACAACGGCCAATTTCAAAGGGAGACAACTAGTACAAGTTATCCTAATAAAAGTAGTTTTCGCCTGCAAAGGCTCTGGTGGTGACACTGTAGTGGGCTCCGCGATGACCTCCGTCCTATCGTCCTAGTGGTCTTGGTCTCGTTGCACCAATATGGAAACCTTTGCCTGATTCCTTGGGACTCCGCGCCTACGCTTGCCTCCTTGGCACTGATACATCTCCAACGTATCTATAATTTTTGATTGCTCCATGCTATTATATTATCTATTTTTGATATTAATGGGCTTTATTTTACACTTTTATATCATTTTTGGGACTAACCTACTAACCGGAGGCCGAGCCCAAATTGCTATTTTTTTTGCCTATTTTAGAGTTTCGCCGAAAAGGAATATCAAATAGAGTCCAAACGGAATGAAACCTTCGGGAACGTGATTTTCTCAACAAACGTGATCCAGGAGACTTGGAGTGTGCGTCAAGAAACAACCGAGGAAGCCAGGAGGCAGGGGGCGTGCCTACCCCCTGGGCACGCCCTCCACCCTCATGCGCCCCTCGTTGCTCCACCGACGTACTTCTTCCTCCTATATATATCCATGTACCCCCAAACATCCATGAGCACCACGAAAACCTAATTCCACCACCGCAACCCTCTGTACCTAAGAGATCCCATCTTGGGGCCTTTTCCGAAGCTCCGTCGGAAAGGGCATTGATCACGGAGGGCCTCTACATCAACTCCATGGCCTCTCCGGTGATGTGTGAGTAGTTTATTTCAGACCTACGGGTCCATAGTTATTAGCTAGATGGCTTCTTCTCTCTCTTTGTATCTCAATACAAAGTTCTCCTTGATTCTCTTGGAGATCTATTCAATGTAATCCTCTTTTGTGGTGTGTTTGTCGAGATCCGATGAATTGTGGGTTTGTGATCCATATTATCTATGAACAATATTTGATTCTTCTCTGAATTCATTTATGTATGATTGGTTTATCTTTGCAAGTCTCTTCAAATTATCAGTTTGGTTTGGCCTACTAGATTGATCTTTTTTTGAATGGGAGAAGTGCTTAGCTTTGGGTTCAATCTTGCAGTGCTCGATCCCAGTGATAGAAAGGGAACCAACACGTATTGTATTGTTGCCATCGAGGATAAAAATATGGGGTTTATCCCTCTACATCATGTCATCTTACTTAAAGCATTATTCTGTTCTTATGAACTTAATACTCTAGATGCATGCTAGATAGCGATCGATGTGTGGAGTAATACTAGTAGATGCAGAATCGTTTCGATCTACTTGTCACAGACGTGATGCCTATATACATGGTCATACCTAGATATTCTCATAACTATGCTCAATTTTATCAATTGCTCGATAGTAATTCGTTTACCCATCGTAATACTTATGCTCTTGAGAGACGCCACTAGTGAAACCTATGGCCCCCGGGTCTATCTTCTATCATATTAATCTTCCAATACTTAGCTATTTCTATTGTCATTTATTTTACTTTGCATCTTTATTTCTCTTTATCATAAAAATACCAAAAATATTATCTTATCATATCTATCAGATCTCACTCTCGCAAGTGACCGTGAAGGGATTAACAACCCCTTTATCGCATTGGTTGCGAGGTTCTTATTTGTTTGTGTAGGTGCGTGGGACTCGAGCATGATCTCCTACTGGATTGATACCTTGGTTCTCAAAAACTGAGGGAAATACTTCTACTTTACTGCATCATCCTTTCCTCTTCAAGGGAAAACCAACGCAGTGCTCAAGAGGTAGCAAGAAGAATTTCTGGCGCCGTTGCCGGGGAGATTCGCGCCAAGTCAAGTCAAGATTTGACTCCCGACAATGAGCCATTTTTGGCACCATTGCCGGAGTCTACGCACAAGTCAAGACATACCAAGTACCCATCACAAACTCTTATCCCTCACATTACATTATTTGCCATTTGCCTCACGTTTTCCTCTCCCCCACTTCACCCTTGCCATTTTATTCGCCCTCTGCTTGTTCGCCTCTTTCACCTTCCTGCCTTCTGTGTGCTCATTCTTTTTGCTATCTATTGCCATCATTTTTGAAACTGGGGAGGTTATCATTGATAAGGACAATAATATGGAAAATTTTGATGACCCTCTTGAAAATCCTACTATTTTACATACTAAAAAGTTTCGGATTGGTAGCGGTAATATTATTGGGAAGGGAGTTATCCAAGATTTCTTTACTTGTGTCGGTGCTTTGCCTTCTGTCGGTAGTTCTATTCTTCATAGAACTAGTAGTCTTGCGGATGCTATCGCCATGCTTGTAGTTGAACTTGAAAGGCAATTTATGCACATGCATCCTTGCATACAAAGGATTTTCCTAGAATTTTCTAATATTGAGCATTCTTCTGTTAAGCATGCCGCTACTATCTTTTTGGCTCATGAGTTCAGATTTATAATAAGAGAGGCCAAAGAAATCTTTGCACACTATAGGGTGGACGCTAATCTTCCTCCCATAGAGGCAATCCTCTTTGATCAAGAGGAAGTAATGCATTTTCAATCTCTAGACTATGTTGCTTTTAATGAAAACCTTAGAAAAAAGGTTCCTACCAATGTTCTATTTGATAGAATTTCTGAACTTAATAATGATTTTGCTATTTGAAATAATGAGCTAGGATATTCTCTCAAGTATAGGCTCACGAAGTTTTGTCAAAAGAATGCTTATAATGATGAATTGGTTGTGCAATATGAAGGGCCAAAGGAGGAACCTATACCCCCCAAAACTGATCTTGGGGACTTCTGTCCGATCAAATTTAGCCCTTTTGATTACTTTTGCCTGCCTCAAAGAAAACTTGCTTCTGAACGTAGAGAATATGAAATGAGTTTCCGTGATCTATCCTATCATTATGGCAATACCTAGATCTATCTTCGCTTTTATGCGTAGCTAGGGGCGTTAAACGATAGCGCTTGTTGGGAGGCAACCCAATTTTATTTTTATTCCTTTCTTTTTGCTCCTGTTTAGTAATAAATAATTTATCTAGCCTCTGTTTTGGTTGTGTTTTTTTGTTTTTAATTAGTGTTTGTGCCAAGTAGAACCGTTGGGAAGACTTGGGGAAAGTCTTTTTGATCTTGCTGTAAAAAACAGAAACTTTAGCGCTCACGAGAATTGCTGCTATTTTTATTTGGAAAGTGCTATTTAGTTAATTATTGTTGCAGATGATTAATAGATAAATTCCTCACTTCCAGAACTTTATTTTAGAATTTTTGGGGTTCCATAAGTTTGTGTTAGCTACAGATTACTTCAGACTGTTCTGTTTTTGTCAGATTCTGTTTTTCGTGTGTTGTTTGCTTATTTTGATGAATCTATGGCTAGTAAAAGAGTTTATAATCCATATAAAAGTTGGAATACAGTAGGTTTAACACCAATATAAATCAATAATGAGTTCATTACAGTACCTTGAAGTGGTGTTTTGTTTTCTTTCGCTAACGGAGCTCCCGAGATTTTCTCTTTGAGTTTTGTGTTGTGAAGTATTCAAGTTTTGGGTAAAGATTTGATGGATTATGGAACAAGGAGTGGCAAGAGCCTAAGATTGGGGATCCCATGGCACCCCAAGGTAAAATTCAAGGACACCAAAAAGCCTAAGCTTGGGGATGCCCTGGAAGGCATCCCCTCTTTCGTCTTCGTCCATCGGTAACTTTACTTGGAGCTATATTTTTATTCACCACATGATATGTGTTTTGCTTGGAGCCTCTTGTATGATTTGAGTATTTGATTTTTAGTTTACCACAATCATCCTTGTTGTACACACCTTTTGAGAGAGACTCACATGATTTGAAATTTATCAGAATACTCTATGTGCTTCACTTATATCTTTTGAGCTATATAGTTTTTGCTCTAGTTCTTCACTTATATCTTTTAGAGAACGGCGGTGGATTTATTTTATAGAAATAGTTGATCTCTCATGCTTCACTTGTATTATTTTGAGAGTCCTTTAGAACAACATGGCAATTTGCTTTTAGGCATAATAAAAACTTTCATACAAATGCATTGAATACTATGAGAAGTTTGATACTTGATAATTGTTTTGAGATATGGAGATGGTGATACTAGAGTCATGCTAGTTGAGTAGTTGTGAATTTGAGAAATACATGTGTTAAAGTTTGTGATTCCCGTAGCATGCATGCATGGTGAACCGTTATGTGATGAAGTCGGAGCATGATTTATTTATTGATTGTCTTCCTTATGAGTGGCGGCCGGGGACGAGAGATGGTCTTTTCCTACCAATCTATCCCCTGGGAGCATGTGCGTAATACTTTGTTTCGACAAATAATAGATTTTTGCAATAGGTATGTGAGTTCTGTATGACTAATGTTGAGTCCATGGATTATACGCACTCTCACCCTTCCACCATTGCTAGCCTCTCTAGTATCGCGCAACTTTCGCCGGTACCATAAACCCACCATATACCTTCCTCAAAACAGCCACCATACCTACCTATTATGGCATTTCCATAGCCATTCCGAGATATATTGCCATGCTACTTTCCACCGTTCTGTTATTATGACACGCTTCATCATTGTCATATTGCTTGCATGATCATGTAGTTGACATCGTATTTGTGGCAAAGCCACCGTTCATAATTCTTCATACATGTCACTCATGCATCATTGCACATCCCGGTACACCGCCGGAGGCATTCACATAGAGTCATATTTTGTTCTAAGTATCGAGTTGTAATTTTTGAGTTGTAAGTAAATAAAGTGTGATGCTCATCATTATTAGAGCATTTTCCCAATGAGGAAAGGATGATGGAGACTATGATTCCCCCACAAGTCGGGATGAGACTCCGGACAAAAAAAGAGAAAAAGAGGCCAAAAATAAAAAAGAAAAAAGTCCTAAAGAAAAGAAAGAAAATGAGAGAAAAAGAGAGAAGGGACAATGCTATTGTCCTTTTTCCACACTTGTGCTTCAAAGTAGCACCATGATCTTCATGATAGAGAGTCTCCTATGATATCACTTTCATATACTAGTGGGAATTTTTCATTATAGAACTTGGCTGGTATATTCCAATGATGGGCTTCCTCAAAATGCCCTAGGTCTTGATGAGCAAGCAAGTTGGATGCACACCCACTTAGTTTCTTTTGTTGAGCTTTCATACACTTATAGCTCTAGTGCATCCGTTGCATGGCAATCCCTACTCACTCACATTAGTATCTATTAATGGGCATCTCCATAGCATGTTGATACGCCTAGTTGATGTGAGACTATCTTCTCCTTTTTTGTCTTCTCCACAACCACCATTCTATTCCACATATAGTGCTATATCCATCGCTCACGCTCATGTATTGCGTGAAGATTGAAAAAGTTTGAGAACATCAAAAGTATGAAACAATTGCTTGGCTTGTCATCGGGGTTGTGCATGATTTAAATATTTTGTGTGGTGAAGATAGAGCATAGCCAGACTATATGATTTTGTAGGGATAACTTTCTTTGGCCATGTTATTTTGAGAAGACATAACTGCTTAGTTAGTATGCTTGAAGTATTATTATTTTTATGTCAATATTAAACTTTTGTCTTGAATCTTATGGATTTGAACATTCATGCCACAATAAAGAAAAATTACATTGAGAAATATGTTAGAAAGCATTCCACATCAAAAATTCTTTTTTATCATTTACCTACTCGAGGTCGAGCAGGAATTAAGCTTGGGGATGCTTGATACGTCTCCAATGTATCTATAATTTTTGATTGATCCATGCTATTATATTATCTATTTTGGATGTTAATGGGCTTTATTTTACGCTTTTATATCATTTTTGGGACTAACCTACTAACCGGTGGCTGAGCCCAAATTGCTGTTTTTTTGCCTATTTTAGAGTTTCAAGGAAAAGGAATATCAAACAGAGTCCAAACGGAATGAAACCTTCGGGAACGTGATTTTCTCAACAAACGTGATCCAGGAGACTTGGAGTGTGCGTCAAGAAACAACCGAGGAAGCCACGAGGCAGGGGGGCGCGCCTACCCCCCTAGGCGCGCCCTCCACCCTCATGGGCCCCTTGTTGCTCCACCGACGTACTTCTTCCTCCTATATATATCCACGCACCCCAAACATCCAGGAGCACCACGAAAACCTAATTCCACCGCCGCAACCTTCTGTACCCGAGAGATCCCATCTTGGGGCCTTTTCCGGAGCTCCGCCCGGAAGGGCATTGATCATGGAGGGCCTCTACATCAACTCCATGGACTCTCCGGTGATGTGTGAGTAGTTTATTTCAGACCTACGGGTCCATAGTTATTAGCTAGATGGCTTCTTCTCTCTCTTTGGATCTCAATACAAAGTTCTCCTTGATTCTCTGGGAGATCTATTCGATGTAATCTTCTTTTGCGGTGTGTTTTTCGAGATCCGATGAATTGTGGGTTTATGATCCGGATTATCTATGAAAAATATTTGATTCTTCTCTGAATTCTTTTATGTATGATTGGTTTATCTTTGCAAGTATCTTCGAATTATCAGTTTGGTTTGGCCTACTAGATTGATCTTTCTTGCAATGGGAGAAGTGCTTAGCTTTGGGTTCAATCTTGCGGTGCTCGATCCCAGTGACAGAAAGGGAACCAACACATATTGTATTGTTGCCATCGAGGATAAAAAGATGGGGTTTATATCATATTGCATGAGTTTATCCCTCTACATCATGTCATCTTACTTAAAGCATTACTCTGTTCTTATGAACTTAATACTCTAGATGCATGCTGGATAGCGGTTGATGTGTGGAGTAATATGAGTAGATGCAGAATCGTTTCGGTCTACTTGTCACGGACGTGATGCCTATATACATGATCATACCTAGATATTCTCATAACTATGCTCAATTCTATCAATTGCTCGACAGTAATTCGTTTACCCACCGTAATACTTATGCTCTTGAGAGAAGCCACTAGTGAAACCTATGGCCCCCGGGTCTATCTTCTATCATATTAATCTTCCAATACTTAGCTATTTCTATTGCCGTTTATTTTACTTTGCATCTTTATTTCTCTTTATCATAAAAATATCAAAAATATTATCTTATCATATCTATCAGATCTCACTCTCGTAAGTGGCCGTGAAGGGATTGACAACCCCTTTATCGCGTTGGTTGCGAGGTTCTTATTTGTTTGTGTATGTGCGTGGGACTCGAGCGTGATCTCATACTGGATTGATACGTTGGTTCTCAAAAACTGAGGGAAATACTTACGCTACTTTACTGCATCACCCTTTCCTCTTCAAGGGAAAACCAACGTAGTGCTCAAGAGGTAGCAGGCACCAAATGGGAAGCTGGTACACTGCGCCCGCTGGCGCCTGCCTGGCCTTAGTTGTCATGGCTCACGTCACGCGAACCTCGTGAGGTGCACCTTGCCTTGATATCTCCGCTCCTCGGGAGACAGCCTAGTGAGGCCGCCCCCAGGGAGGTCTTGGTGTCATACGCCTTGCGAGGGTCTTGAGTCGTTGCCGCTGAAACTGGGCCATACTGGGCCGCCGATGGAGCCACGCCGTGGGCTGCAGGCAGGCAAGTCTGGGTAGGCCCATTCTCAGGACGCCGACAGTAGCCCCCGGGCCCAAGGCGCACTCGAACTTGTCTTTGAGATGAAGCCAAAGGGCAAGTGCGGAGCGCCACGGGCCCCAACCACAAGAGGCCTAGGTCGCCGCGTGGCAATTGATTGGATGTGGGCGCCTCTGCTTCCCCACACTGCCTCACCAATCGTCCCTGGCTGTCAAAAAGGTTGGTCGCCTGCTGCAAAGCTTTCATTACCTTCCATTCGTCTTGCTCTAGATCCCCTTTCTCCTCCTTGCCCAGAGAGCCCTAGATCCACTAAAACTCTTCCCCTAGCCCGCAGCCGATGGCCACCAACAAGGAGAAGGGCATGCGTTCACCCTCGTGGTTCGAGCCTGTCTTGAGTGCCTGAATCCTTGGGTTGTACCTTCTATCCCTTCTTCTTGCACGGTGTCTTCGCGGGGTTGCCCCCCCCTTCTCTGGCTTCTTCTATGCCGTCCTCCATCACTACAATCTCCACGCACTCCATCTTCATCCCAACTCCGTCCTCTTCCTGTCGATCTTTTCCTTTTACTATGAGGCGTTCGTGGGGGTGATGCCGTCCATGGCGTTGCTTCGCCATTTCTTCTACCTCCAGCTCAAGGAGGGCCCATGCTCGGGGTGCGCCAACTTCATCACGGCCAACGGCAGCAACGCGATCTCACGAGCCGGGAAGAAGGTGGATGACTTCAGGAACAAGTGGATCTTCATGGACGCCAAGCGCTCCTACCCTCGGTTGGTGTTGCTGACTGGAATGCCAGTGCCCCACGAGGGGGTGGAATCACGCGAAGCTCACTGGTCCCCTGGAGGAGCAGTTGATGGAGAGGATGGTGGCCGACCTGAAGCCCGACGACCCGAAGGCGGAGAAGCTGACGGGGGCCATGATCGTCAAGGAGTTCCTGACGCAGCGCTTGCTCCACTCCAGGCACGCTCATGCCCCTTGTGGAAGATCATGGACGAGTGATACTTCTCCGTCATATCTACTTTTCCAAACACTTTTGCCCTTGTTTTGGACTCTAACTTGCATGATTTGAATGGAACTAACCCGGACTGACGCCATTTTCAGCAGAATTACCATGGTGTTATTTATGTGCAGAAACCAACGTTCTCGGAATGACCTGAAACTTCACAGAGCAACTTTTTGGAAAATATAAAAAATACCTGCAAAAGATGAAGGCCAGGGGCCCACCACCTGTCCACGAGGGTGGGGGTGCGCCCCCTACCTCGTGGCCCCCATGGAGGTCCTCCGACTCCAACTCCAACTCTATATATTGTGTTTCGGGGAGAAAAAAATCAGAGGGAAGAATTCATCGCGTTTTATGATACGGAGCTGCCGCCAAGCCCTAAAACCTCTCGGGAGGGCTGATCCGGAGTTCGTTCGGGGCTCCGGAGAGGGGAATCCGTCGCCATCTTCATCATCAACCATCCTCCATCACCAATTTCATGATGCTCACCGCCGTGCATGAGTAATTCCATCGTAGGCTTGCTGGACGGTGATGGGTTGGATGAGATCTATCATGTAATCGAGTTAGTTTGGTTAGGGTTTGATCTCTAGTATCCACTATGTTCTGAGATTGATGTTGCTATGACTTTGCTATGCTTAATGCTTGTCACTAGGGCCCGAGTGCCATGATTTCATATCTGAACCTATTATGTTTTCATCAATATATGAGAGCTCTTGTTCCTATCTTGCAAGTCTATAGTCACCTATTATGTGTTATGATCCGTTAATCCCGAAGTGACAATAATCGGGATACTTACCGGTGATGACCGTAGTTTGAGAAGTTCATGTATTCACTATGTGTTAATGCTTTGTTCCGGTACTCTATTAAAAGGAGGCCTTAATATCCCTTAGTTTCCATAAGGACCCCGCTGCCACGGGAGGGTAGGACAAAACATGTCATGCAAGTTCTTTTCCATAAGCACATATGACTATATTCGGAATACGTGCCTACATTACATTGATGAACTGGAGCTAGTTCTGTGTCACCCTAGGTTATGACTGTTACATGATGAACTGCATCTGGCATAATTCTCTATCACCGATCCATTGCCTACGAGCTTTCCATATATTGTTCTTCGCTTATTTACTTTTCCGTTGCTATTGCTATCATCACTACAAAATACCAAAAACATTACTTTTACTACTGTTACCTTTTGCTACTGTTACCACTACTATCATATTACTTTGCTACTAAATACTTTGCTGCAGATACTAAGTTTCCAGGTGTGGTTGAATTGACAACTCAGCTACTAATACTTGAGAATATTCTTTGGCTCCCCTTGTGTCGAATCAATAAATTTGGGTTGAATATTTTACCCTCGAAAACTGTTGCGATCCCATATACTTGTGGGTTATCAAGACTATTTTCTGGCGCCGTTGCCGGAGAGCATAGCTCTATTCTTTGAGTCACTTGGGATTTATATCTGCTTATCATTATGAAGAACTTGAAAGATCCAAGAACTAAGATTTATCCCTCAACTACGAGGGGAGGTAAGGAACTGCTATCTAGCTCTGCACTTGATTCACCTTCTGTTTTAAGTAAGCTTGCGACACCTAAACCTGCTTTTGCTATTCGTTCTGATATGTCGCATGTTATTGATGATGCCACTTTTGCTATACATGATACTTATGATGAAACTACTTCTATGCTTGATACTACTGTGCCACTTGGTGAATTTCTTGATGAACAACTTGCTAGGGCTAGAGAGAATGAAAATATTGAATCTAATAATATTGATGAAAGTGATGATGAAGAATCACTTGTTATTCCCGAGGGGTATGTTTTTGATCAAGAAGCTTCTTTAGCTTGCAAAGATAGATATGAACTCAAAAGGTTATTAGCTAAATGGAATAAGCAATCTCTAAATGCTAGAATGAAACTTGACCCTGCTTTTGCTACTTCACCTATCTGTGTTACTAATAAGGATTATGAATTCTCTGTTGATCCTGATATAATTACTTTGGTTGAATCTCATCCTTTTCATGGTTATGAATCTGAAACTGTTGTGGCACATCTTACTAAATTAAATGACATAGCCACCCTGTTCACTAATGATGAGAGAACTCGTTACTTCGATATCCTTAAAATATTTCCGTTCTCATTAAAGGGTGATGCTAAGATATGGTTTAATTTTCTTGATCCTGGTAGTGTGCGTAGTCCCCAGGATATGATTTATTACTTCTCTGCTAAATATTTCCCTGCTCATAAAAAACAAGTTGCTTTAAGGGATATATATATATATATATATATATATATATATATATATATATATATATATATATATATTTCCCTGCTCATAAGAAACAAGTTGCTTCTCCAATTACTTAATGCTTTGCCTGCTCATCCTCTTAAGAAAAATGAAATACTTGATATCTTTTATAATGGACTAACCGATGCCTCCAGAGATTACCTGGATAGTTGTGCTGGTTCTGTTTTCAGGGAAAGAACATCGGATGAAGCTGAAATTCTATTGAATAATATGTTGACAAAAGAAAATAATTGGACACCACCGGAGCCAATTCCTGAGCCTATTCCTAAACCAACTCCGAAGAAGAGGGGTATTCTATTTCTCAGTCCTGAAGATATGCAAGAGGCAAAGAAATCTATGAAAGAAAAAAGGTATTAAAGCTGAAGATGTTAAGAATTTACCTCCAATTGAAGAAATACGTGGTCTTAATTTACCGCCTGTTGAAGGAACATATGATCTTAATCCTTTACCTATTGAAGGAATTCATGGTTTGTATAACCGGACACAGGTAGTAAAGGTAAATTCTCTCTATAGATATGATAAAGCTGAAATCCCATTTACTAAGTTTGCTAGCCCATGCTTAGATGAGTTTGATAAATTTATGGCTAAGCAAGAAGATTTTAATGCTTATTTTGGTAGACAATTGAAATACAATTCAAATATGCTTGAACACTTGGGTGATTATATGGCTAATGTCAAAGGTGAACTTAAACTTATTAGTAAGCATGCTTCTATGGTTACCACTCAAGTAGAACAAGTACTTAAAGCTCAAAACGATTTGCTCAAGGAATTAAATAGTAAGAATAGTGATAATGCTGTTAGAGTTATGACTAGAGGTGGTAGAATGACTCAGGAGCATTTGTATCCTGAAGGCCACCATAAGAGAATTGAGCAAGATTCTCACAGAAATAATATAGATGCACCTAGTCCTTCTAAAAGGAAGAAAAAGAAAAATGATAGGACTTTGCATGCTTCTAGTGAACCTGTTATTGAAACACCTGAGAATCCAAATGATATTTCTATCTGTGATGCCGAAACACAATCTGGTAATGAACCTGAAACTAGTAATAATGTTAATGATCATGTTCATGATGATGCTCAACCTAGTAATGATAATGATATAGAAATTGAACCTGTTGTTGATCTTGATAACCCACAATCAAAGAATCAACGTTATGATAAGAAAGACTTTGTTGCTAGGAAACACGGTAAAGAAAGAGAACCATGGGTTCAGAAACCCATGCCTTTTCGTCCCAAACCATCCAAGGAAAAAGGATGATGAGGATTTTGAGCGCTTTGCTGATATGATTAGACCTATCTTTTTGCATATGCGATTAACCGATATGCTCAAAATTAATCCTTATGATAAGTATATGAAGGATATTGTTACAAATAAAAGAAAGATACCAGAAGCTGAAATTTCCACCATGCTTGCTAATTATACTTTTAAGGGTGGAATACCAAAGAAACTTGGAGATCCAGGAGTACCCACTATACCATGCTCCATTAAAAGAAACTATGTTAAAACTGCTTTATGTGATCTTGGAGCCGGTGTTAGTGTTATGCCTCTCTCTTTATATCATAGACTTGATTTGAATAAGTTGACACCTACTGAAATATCTTTGCAAATGGCTGATAAATCAACTGCTATACCTGTCGGTATTTGTGAGGATGTGCGTGTTGTAGTTGCAAACGTTACTATTTTAATGGACTTTATTATTCTTGATATTCCCGCGGACGATAGTATGTCTATTATTCTTGGAAGACCCTTTTTGAATACAGCAAGGGCTGTTATTGATTGCACTAAAGGCAATGTCACTTTTCATGTTAATGGTAATGAGCATACGGTACACTTTCCGAGGAAACAACCTCAAGTTCATAGTATCAACTCCATTGGAAAGATTCCATCGATTATATTTGGAGGTTTTGAATTTCCTCTTCCTAGTGTCAAGAAGAAATATGATATTCTTATTATTGGGGATGTGCATATCCCCATTGAGGTAACATAGTGTTATTCGAAATTTCGCCGGTTCCATGTTATTCGGAATGAGTTCGTTAACAAGACTTGATCAACCTTGTTAGTGGATTCCTTTTGATGATCATGAGATGGATGAAACTAGAAGGCACAACCTGTTGTACCCTCCTTTTACTTTCTGTTATTTATATTAAATAAAATAAAAATAGTATTTTTCTGTCTGTTATCTGATTATCCGTGCAATATAAAAATACCCCGAAAATAAAAGTTCTCCAAATGCCCTGAAATTTAAATATGATTTTTTCTGGAATATTTGAGAATATTTGGCACTGAGAACACAGCAGGGGGGTCAACCACCTGCCCACAAGGGAGGAGGGCACGCCTCTACCCCCTGGGCGCGCCCCCTGCCTCATGGGCCCACGGTGGCCTTCCTCTACTTATCCTTTCACCCACACACTCCTTCCTCCCCCAAACAATATCCAGCTCAAACCCGAGTCCAAGATCATTTTGCTGCCATTTTCGATCTCCTTGCTCAAAGCACCTCTTACAAAACTGCTTGGGGAGATTGTTCCTTGGTATGTGACTCCTCCATTGGTCCAATTAGTTTTTGTTCTAGTGCTTTATTCATTGCAAATTTTTGCTGCTTAGGTAACCCTGTTCTTGAGCTTGCATGTCAAATTTATATGGTTCCAAGTAGTTTTGATGCATGATATAGGCCCTAGGGACTTGTAGGAGTAGTTGCTATCAATATTATTGAGTTTAGTTTACTTTATTTTGAAATTACTAATTGTTTTTCAGAATTTTTCAGAGGATGAAATATGCTTAGGAAAATGTTCCAAGGTGGTTCTTCAAGGAAGCAAGGACCCAAGCTTGCAATGCGTGATGCTGATGAAGAGCCACCAAGAGACGCTCCAATGCGTCCTTGTGAGTGGCCTTCGGAAAATTTTATGGATCGAGCGGGAATTAAGGAATAATTCAATGCATATTTGCGTAACGCTGATCTTGTGAGCTTCGAGGAAGAGAAGTGCAGCCAGTATCACAATCTCACTAGTACCTTTGTGAGGAGGTTTGAATTTTCATCTTCACGTAATTCTCCAACTGTCCTGGTTGATCTTTATGAAAATTCCTACACTATGGACTTAGAGAGAATTTTACCACTACTTGCAAACTTCCACAATGCGGTAGTATAAGAGACCCTCGCAAATCTTAATTTAGAGATTTTCTAGCTAGCATAACTGTGGGAGAATCTAGAGATATTACACAAGCTACCATAGGGAGCATTCACTTTCCTGCTATACATTATTTTGCTCTCTTCATAGGCAGATGCATTAATGGTAAAGATGAGGCATGTCATATGTGTGTCCCTGACCTTAGTATTCTTAGGAGTGTTGTATTAGGAGATAAATCTTATAATTTGGGAGCCACTGTTGCACGTAGGTTGCACCTTAATAGATTTAATGGAGATTTCTTTGGAGGAATTTATGCAACCCGCATAGCTAATTTTCTTGGTGTGGCCATACGCGAAGATGATATTGAATTACCCCTGCTTACCTAGACTTTAATGCTATCTTTCACCACCAGTTTGTCGAGAGGAATGAATCACCTCTCCAGTATCGCTTAATCTTTGACAGACGCCGTGCTGTCCATATTACTCTCCCCGCTCCTACCTTCTTTGATTATCAGGCTAGAGGAAGATATGTTATTATCAGAGAGGAGGCAGATGAGTACGAGAGGAGAGCGGAGGCCGCTCGGCGCCACGCTGCAGCTCAGGAGGCGATAGCCGCTGCATCTCAGTACGACCCCAACTATTATTATGGATATCCGCCAGGCATCCGTGGCCATAGACCAACTTAGGCCAAAATCCTAAGCTTGGGGGAGTACGTATTTCTCACCAACATTACATTTATGTTCACACACTCATTGCTAGATGTCGGTGCTCATACTTTTTCATTGTATCATCCATGCTAGTTTATTTTCCTTTTTATGCTTTCTTCTTGTGTGTTTAATAAACCTTAAGAAAAACCAAAAAAATTAGTTGTAGCTTTTAATTAGTTTACTTTCCATGCCTGTAGTAGTAATTAAAAAGAAACCCAAAAAGATTTCATGTTCCTCTTTTACTTGTTAGGAGCTCTCCCATGTAAATAGTTTCATTCGTTTTCTTTTTTTGGGGGGTCGATAGGAGAAGACCTAATTAAATTGTTGAAGTGGCTCTTGTATGCATACTTGTTGACCAGACAAAAGAGCCCATATTGCCTTGTCTTCTCCTGTTTATTGAATGCTTGCAGATTCCAGCTTAGTCCAATGCACGTGCACTATTATTATTATTCACATCGTTCGGTCATGCAAGTGAAAGGCATTTATGACGATATATGATGGACTTACTGAGATGAGAAAAGCTAGTATGAACTCGACCTCTTTTGTTTTTGTAAATATGATTAGCTCATCGTTCCTCATTCAGCCTATTATGAATAAACATGTTTGCAATGACAACTAGAGATCATAGTTTCTTGTGCCATGCTTGATTAACTATGAGTTATAATGGTTTACCTTGCGTGCCAACATGCTATTAAAATGGTGGTGATGTGGTATGATAGGGTGGTATCCTCCTCTGAATTATTTAAGTGACTTGACTTGGCGCATGTTCATGCATGTAGTTGAAACAAAATCAACATAGCCTTCACGATATTTATGTTGATGGTGGATTATATCCTACTCATGCTTGCATTCGGTGTTGATTAATTTTAATGCATGTTCATGCCTGTTGTCGTTCTCTAGCTGGCCGCTTCCCAGTCTTTTGCTAGCCTTGACCTGTAATAAGCGGGAATACTGCTTGTGCATCCAATCCCTTAAACCCCAAAGTTATTCCACATGAGTCCACTATACCTACCTATATACGGTATCTACCTGCCGTTCCAAGTAAATTTGTATGTGCCAAACTCTAAACCTTCAAATAAATATCCTGTTTTGTATGCTCGAATAACTCATGTATCAACTAGGGCTGTACGTATCTTCCATGTTAGGCGGGTTATTCTCAAGAGGAGTGGACTCCTCTCCTCACTCACGAGATAAATGGCTGGTCACCGGGATGCCTAGTACCATGATTTATGCAAACTAAATCAAAATAATTGCAAACAGAACTCCCCCTGGGACTCTTGTTAGTTGGAGGCACTCGTTGTTTCGAGCAAGCCATGGATTGATGCTTGTTGGTGGAAGGGGGAGTATAAACTTTACCATTCTGTTTGGGAACCGCCTATGATGTGTGTAGCATGGAAGATATTGCCATCTCTTGGTTGTTATGTTGACAATGAAAGTATACCGCTCAAAATATTATTCACCTCTGTTTCAAAACCAAGCTCTGGCACCTCTACAAATCCCTGCTTCCCTCTGCGAAGGGCCTATCTATTTACTTTTATGCGGAGTCATCATCCTCTTATTAAAAAGCACCAGTTGGAGAGCACCGCTGTCATTTGCATTCATTATTGTTAGTTTACATTGAGTATGACTTGACTGGATCTCTTTTACCATGAATTACAATGTCTAGTCAGTCCTTGGTCTTTAAAGGTGCTCTGCATTTATGTTCTGCGGTCTCAGAAAGGGCTAGCGAGATACCATCTTGTTATATCATATTATGATTGTTTTGAGAAAGTGTTGTCATCCGAGGTTTATTATTATTGCTCGCTAGTTGATTATGCTATTGATATGAGTAAACTTGAGACCTAAGCGTTATTGCGAATGTGGTTAGTTATAATCTTTGCTGAAAACTTGAATGCTGCCTTTACATATTTACAACAACAAGAGCAAACAGAGTTTGTAAAAGTTTTTCTTTATCACTTTCAGTTTATCAACTGAATTGCTTGAGGACAAGCAAAGGTTTAAGCTTGGGGGAGTTGATACGTCTCCGTCGTATCTACTTTTCCAAACACTTTTGCCCTTGTTTTGGACTCTAACTTGCATGATTTGAATGGAACTAACCCGTACTAATGCAGTTTTCAGCAGAATTACCATGGTGTTATTTATGTGCAGAAACCAACGTTCTCGGAATGACCTGAAACTTCACGGAGCAAATTTTTGGAAAATATAAAAAATACCTGCAAAAGATGAAGGCCAGGGGGCCCACCACTTGTCCATGAGGGTGGGGGCGCGCCCCCTACCTCGTGGCCCCCCTGGAGCTCCTCCGACTCCAACTCCAACTCTATATATTGTGTTTCGGGGAGAAAAAAAATCAGAGGGAAGAATTTATCGCGTTTTACGATACGAAGCCATCGCCAAGCCCTAAAACCTCTCGGGAGGGCTGATATGGAGTCCGTTCGGAGCTCCGGAGAGGGGAATCCGCCGCCATCGTCATCATCAACCATCCTCCATCACCCATTTCATGATGCTCACCGCTGTGCGTGAGTAATTCCATCATAGGCTTGCTGGACGGTGATGGGTTGGATGAGATCTATCATGTAATCGAGTTAGTTTGGTTAGGGTTTGATCCCTAGTATCCACTATGTTCTGAGATTGATGTTGCTATGACTTTGCTATGCTTAATGCTTGTCACTAGGGCCCGAGTGCCATGATTTCAGATCTGAACCTACTATGTTTTCATCAATATATGAGAGTTCTTGATCCTATCTTGCAAGTCTATAGTCACCTATTATGTGTTATGATCCGTTAACCCTGAAGTGATAATAATCGGGATACTTACCGGTGACGATCGTAGTTTGAGGAGTTCATGTATTCATTATGTGTTAATGCTTTGTTCTGCTACTCTATTAAAAGGAGGCCTTAATATCCCTTAGTTTCAATAAGGACCCGCTGCCACGGGAGGGTAGGACAAAAGATGTCATGCAAGTTCTTTTCCATAAGCACGTATGGCTATATTCGGAATACAAGCCTACATTACATTTGAACTAGAGCTAGTTCTGTGTCACCCTAGGTTATGACTGTTACATGATGAACCACATCCAGCATAATTCTCTATCACCAATCCATTGCCTACGAGCTTTCCATATATTTTTCTTCGCTTATTTACTTTTCCGTTGCTATTGCTATCATCACTACAAAATACCAAAAACATTACTTTTACCACTGTTACGTGTTGCTACTATTACCACTACTATCATATTACTTTGCTACTAAATACTTTATTGCAGATACTAAGTTTCCAGGTGTGGTTGAATTGACAACTCAGCTGCTAATACTTGAGAATATTCTTTGGCTCCCCTTGTGTCGAATCAATAAATTTGGGTTGAATACTTTACCCTCGAAAACTGTTGCCATCCCCTATACTTGTGGGTTATCAAGACTATTTTCTGGCACCGTTGCCGGGGAGCATAGCTCTATTCTTTGAGTCACTTGGGATTTATATCTGCTTATCATTATGAAGAACTTGAAAGATCCAAGAACTATGATTTATCCCTCCACTATGAGGGGAGGTAAGGAACTGCCATCTAGCTCTGCACTTGATTCACCTTCTGTTTTGAGTAAGCTTGTGACACCTAAACCTGCTTCTGCTATTCGTTCTGATATGTCGCATGTTATTGATGATGCCACTTCTGCTATACATGATACTTATGATGAAACTACTTCTATGCTTGATACTACTGTGCCACTTGGTGAATTTCTTGATGAACAACTTGCTAGGGCTAGAGAGAATGAAAATATTGAATCTGATAATATTGATGAAAGTGATGATGAAGAATCACTTGTTATTCCTGAGGGTTATGTTTTTGATCGAGAAGCTTCTTTAGCTATTTTAGCTTGCAAAGATAGATATGAACTCAAAAGGTTATTAGCTAAATGGAATAAGCAATCTCTAAATGCTAGAATGAAACCCAACCCTACTTTTGCTACTTCACCTATCTGTGTTACTACTAAAGATTATGAATTCTTTGT
The DNA here is from genome assembly GCF_002162155.2 of Triticum dicoccoides. Classification (NCBI taxonomy): domain Eukaryota; kingdom Viridiplantae; phylum Streptophyta; class Magnoliopsida; order Poales; family Poaceae; genus Triticum; species Triticum dicoccoides. The sequence goes on along the minus strand of NC_041388.1, from coordinate 143,020,936 downwards.
TGATCCTGATATAATTACTTTGGTTCAATCTGATCCTTTTCAAGGTTATGAATCTGAAACTGTTGTGGCACATCTTACTAAATTAAATGACATAGCCACCCTGTTCACTAATGATGAGAGAACTCGTTACTTCTATATCCTTAAAATATTTCCATTCTCATTAAAGGGTGATGCTAAGATATGGTTTAATTCTCTTGATCCTGGTTGTGTGCGTAGTCCCTAGGATATGATTTATTACTTCTCTACTAAATATTTCCCTACTCATAAGAAACAAGCTGCTTTAAGGGATATATATAATTTTGTGCAAATTGAAGAAGAGAGTCTCCCACAAGCTTGTGGGAGGCTTCTCCAATTACTTAATGCTTTGCCTGATCACCCTCTTAAGAAAAATGAAATACTTGATATCTTTTATAATGGACTAACCGATGCCTCCAGAGATTACCTGGATAGTTGTGCTGGTTCTGTTTTCAGGGAAAGAACACCGGATGAAGGTGAAATTCTATTGAATAATATGTTGACAAATGAAAATAATTGGACACCTCTAGAGCCAATTCCTGAGCCTATTCCTAAACCAACTCCGAAGAAGAGGGGTATTCTATTTCACAGTCCTAAAGATATGCAGGAGGCAAAGAAATCTCTAAAAGAAAAAAGGTATTAAAGTTGAAGATGTTAAGAATTTACCTCCTATTGAAGAAATACATGGTCTTAATTTACTACCTGTTGAAGAAACATATGATCTTAATCCTTTACCTATTGAAGGAATTCATGGTCTTGATAACCGGACACAGGTAGTAAAGGTAAATTCTCTCTATAGATATGATGAAGCTAAAATCCCATTTACTAAGTTTGCTATCCCATGCTTAGATGAGTTTGATAAATTTATGGCTAAGCAAGAAGATTTTAATGCTTATTTTGGTAGACAATTGAAATACAATTCAAATATGCTTGAACACTTGGGTGATTATATGGCTAATGTCAAAGGTGAACTTAAACTTATTAGTAAGCATGCTTCTATGGTTACCACTCAAGTAGAACAAGTACTTAAAGCTCAAAATGATTTGCTCAATGAATTAAATAGTAAGAATAATGATAATGCTGTTAGAGTTATGACTAGAGGTGGTAGAATGACTCAGGAACCTTTGTATCCCGAAGGCCACCCTAAGAGAATTGAACAAGATTCTCAGAGAAATAATATAGATGCACCTAGTCCTTCTAAAAGGAAGAAAAAGAAAAATGATAGGACTTTGCATGCTTCTAGTGAACCTATTATTGAAACACCTGAGAATCCAAATGATATTTCTATCTCTGATGCTGAAACACAATCTGGTAATGAACCTGAAACTAGTAATAATATTAATGATTATGTTCATGATGATGCTCAACCTAGTAATGATAATGATATAGAAATTGAACCTGTTGTTGATCTTGATAACCAACAATCAAAGAATCAATGTTATGATAAGAAAGACTTTGTTGCTAGGAAACACGGTAAAGAAAGAGAACCATGGGTTCAGAAACCCATGCGTTTTCGTCCCAAACCATCCAAGAAAAAGGATGATGAGGATTTTGAGTGCTTTGCTGAAATGATTAGACCTATCTTTTTGTGTATGCGATTAACCGATATGCTCAAAATGAATCCTTATGCTAAGTATATGAAAGATATTGTTACAAATAAAAGAAAGATACCAGAAGCTGAACTTTCCACCATGCTTGCTAATTATACTTTTAAGGGTGGAATACCAAAGAAACTTGGAGATCCAGGAGTACCCACTATACCATGCTCCATTAAAAGAAACTATGTTAAAACTGTTTTATGTGATCTTGGAGCCGGTGTTAGTGTTATGCCTCTCTCTTTATATCGTAGACTTGATTTGAATAAGTTGACACCTACTGAAATATCTTTGCAAATGGCTGATAAATCAACTGCTATACCTGTCGGTATTTGTGAGGATGTGCCTGTTGTAGTTGCAAACGTTACTATTTTAACGGACTTTGTTATTCTTGATATTCCCGAGGACGATAGTATGTCTATTATTCTTGGAGGACCCTTTTTGAATACTGCAGGGGCTGTTATTGATTGCACTAAAGGCAATGTCACTTTTCAAGTTAATGGTAATGAGAATACGGTACACTTTCCGAGGAAACAACCTCAAGTTCATAGTATCAACTCCATTGGAAAAATTCCATCGATTATATTTGGAGGTTTTGAATTTCCTCTTCCTAGTGTCAAGAAGAAATATGATATTCTATTACTGGGGATGTGCATATCCCCATTGAGGTAACATAGTGTTATTAGAAATTTCTCCGGTTCCATGTTATTCGGAATGAGTTCGTTAACAAGACTTGATCAACCTTGTTAGTGGATTCCTTTTGATGATCATGAGATGGATGAAACTAGAAGGCACAACCTGCTGTACCCTCCTTTTACTTTCTGTTATTTATATTAAATAAATAAAAATAGTATTTTTCTGTCTGTTATCTGATTATCCGTGCAATATAAAAATACCCCGAAAATAAAAGTTCTCCAAATGCCCTGAAATTTAAATATGATTTTTCTGGAATATTTGAGATTATTTGGCACTTAGAGCACAACAGGGGGGTCAACCACCTGCCCACGAGGGTGGAGGGCGCGCCCCCCTGCCTTGTGGGCCCACGGTGGCCCTCCTCCACTTATTCTTTCACCCACACACTCCTTCTCCCCCCCCCAAACAAGAATATCCAGCTCAAACCCGAGTCCAAGCTCATTTTGCTGCCATTTTCGATCTCCTTGCTCAAAGCACCTCTTACAAAACTGCCTGGGCAGATTGTTCCTTGGTATGTGACTCCTCCATTGGTCCAATTAGTTTTTGTTCTAGTGCTTTATTCATTGCAAATTTTTGCTGCTTAGGTAACCCTGTTCTTGAGCTTGCATGCCAAATTTATATGGTTCCAAGTAGTTTTGATGCATGATATAGGCCCTAGGCACTTGTAGGAGTAGTTTCTATCAATATTATTGAGTTTGCTTTACTTTTATTTTGAAGTTACTAAATTTTTTTCAGAATTTTTCAGAGGAAGAAATATGCTTAGGAAAATGTTCCAAGGTGGTTCTTCAAGGAAGCAAGGACCCAGGCTTGCAATGCGTGATGCTGATGAGGAGCCACCAAGAGACGCTCCAGTGCGTTGTGAGTGGCCTTCGGAAAATTTTATGGATCGAGCGGGAATTAAGGAAGAATTCAACGCATATTTGCGTAACGCTGATCTTGTGAGCTTCGAGGAAGAGAAGTGCAGCTAGTATCACAATCTCACTAGTACCTTTGTGAGGAGGTTTGAATTTTCATCTTCACATAATTATCCAACTGTCTTGTTTGATCTTTATGAAAATTTCTACACTATGGACTTAGAGGATTTTACCACTACTTGCAAACTTCCACAATGGGGTAGTGTAAGGGGCCCTCGCAAATCTGAATTTAGAGATTTTCTTGTTAGCATAACTATGGGAGAATCTAGAGATATTACACAAGCTACCATAGGGAGCATTCACTTTCCTGCTATACATTATTTTGCTCTCATCATAGGCAGATGCATTAATGGTAAAGATGAGGCATGTCATATGTGTGTCCCTGACCTCAGTATTCTTAGGAGTGCTGTATTAGGAGATAAATCTTATAATTTGGGAGCCATTGTTGCACGTAGGTTGCACCTTAATAGATTTAATGGAGATTTCTTTGGAGGAATTTATGCAACCCGCATAGCTAATTTTCTTGGTGTAGCCATACGCGAAGATGATATTGAATTACCCCCTGCTTACCTGCACCCCACCGCCTCGCTAAGATCTAAGCTATGGAAAGAACAGCACAAGAGACACAGGGTTTATACTGGTTCGGGCCACCGTTGTGGTGTAATACCCTACTCCAGTGTGTGGTGTGGTGGATTGCCTCTTGGGCTGATGATGATGAACAATACAAGGAAGAACAACCTCGCGAGGGTCTGTTCTTGGCTGGGGCGATGAACTGCGAGGAGGAGTTCAGTCACCCTTCTCTCTCTCTGTGATGCTACTCGATCTGATCCCAGCTTGTTTCTGGATTGGCCGGGCTTTTTCTACCATGGGGGTGGCTAGTCCTATTTATAGGCAAAGGCCCTGGGCCTCTTCCCAAATATTGAGCGGGAAGGGCGCCAACAATTGGCTATTTTGAAGGGGAACATCGGGTACACTTATCCTGACTAAAGTTGGTCCTCGCCTGCCAAAGGCTCTGGTGGTGACGCTACCTTAGGCTCCACAATGACTTCCTCCCTGCCGTTGGGCTGATCTTGGTCTCATTGCACCAAAACGGGTGCCTTTGCTTAATGTTCTCGCCTGCGCTTGCTCCCTTTGCACCAAAGAGGAAAGGAGGACACTGCACGGGCTGGCACCCGCCTGGCACCCTTGGTCGTCATGGCTTGTGTCACGGGCACCTCGTGTGGTACCCCGCCTTGATCTCTCCGCCTCCTCGCGAGCCAGCCTGATGAGGCCGTGCCTGAGGAAGCTCCGTGTCGTCCGCCCCGCGAGGCTTGGCCCCTCGCAAGGGTCTTGGGTCTGTGTTGATGATGATGGGTCGTGCTGGGCCCCCCTTTGAGCCACGCCACCGGCCGCAGGCAGGAAAGTCTGGGGACCCCCGTTCCCAGAACGCCGACAGTAGCCCCCGGGCCCAAGGCGCGCCCGGACTTGGCCGTGCAGGGAGGCGAAAGGGCAAGGGCGAAGCGCCGCGGACCCTAACAGCCTGCGACCTTGGGCGTCGCGTGGCGGTTGATTGGACGTGAGCGTCTCCACTTCCCCTTGGTGCCTCGGCAACTGCACGGACTGGACAAGTCCCTGCATGCAAAGCAGGTCATGATTACCTGCGATCATGGAGGCCGACGGTTGGCCATCGCCGGCTATAACTACGGAACGGCATGCGCCCTTCCAGTCCATCTCTTCTTGCTTCTCCTTCTTCTTCATGGCTCCGTCGAGGAGGTTCTCGGCCGTAGAGAAGGGGAAGGCTCGCCAGGTTGAGCCTGCCTCTCCCCTGCCCAAGCGCGGCCGAGGTCGCCCTCGCAAACATCCTGTGGCCACCACGGCAGCTCCCCGCGGTCGTGGAGATGATTTCCAGCATGGTGACGGGCGGACTGCTGCGGCCGGGGGGCGCGCTTCGGTCGCGCGTTCCCCTAGGCCACGCTTTCGCGCTGCAGAGGTGCTGTCGGAGTTCGTTGTGTGGTCGGCGGTGCCGACTAGCACCCGGCTTCAACTTCCTCGCTTCCTCCTTGGCGAGCTCCCGGCCGGCGCCCCGGGCGGCCTCTGGCTTCAGGCAGATGGCTGCTGTAGCCGGGCCTCATGGGCTTCATTGGAGGTCTCCTCAGCCGGGAGCCTAGACTTGACCCATGGTTGGCAGATGTTTGCCGGCGCGCGTGGCCTGAGCCGTCGGTGCACCCTGCACTTCAAGTTTGACGGCGATGTCACCCTCTACGTGAGGGTATTTGGGGAAGATGGTCGCCGCGCAGGGTGCTTCCCTGAGGATGACGACCGCGGCCGAGGACCCAGCCCCGGCGATGATGGAGAGGATAGCGCTCGCGTGATTGGCGGCGCTCAGGGTTCCCCAAGCTTCACCAGTTCTTCTTCAGGCGGCGACTCTTCTAGCGGTGGCCGCGGCCAGCCTCCACGCCGTCATACCTGCCTGGAAGGTGGTAGCGCGTCTGCCTGTCGTCGTGCCTCGGTGAAGCGCGAGAGGGAGTCTGCCTGAGCCCCGGAGGCAGCCCGACTCTTCCCTGCAGGCCGGTGTGAGTCGAGCTGCGCCTGATTTGCTCTTTCTTTTCCTTTTTCCTGCGTAAAAAGACAGTAGTGTGGAGCCCCACGGGGGCGTGTTTGGTTATTGCTGTTAATCATCGCTTTGCTTCCGTTATCGTGCCTTCCGGCTACGTGGCGCGCATAGATAGTTCCCGGCCCCAGCCGTGGGGGGGGGGGGCGACCGACCCAGGCCCTTTGATCATGTCCCGGTGCCCGTGGGGCACGGACTGGAGGGGTGCTCCTATAATGGACCCATGTCGCGAAACCTTTGAACGACTAGGACAGAAACACTCACGAGGGCGCTCGGCTGCCCCCCTCGCAAGGCCTTGCATAAGAGAAATCGAGGCAGGAGAGTGAAAAGTCGAAGAACCACAAGTCAAAGACGGCAACAGCTTCAACAAAACTTCGAATGAGAATGAACAAGCCAACTGCGGAAAGCAAATGAAAAAGCCGCGTCCGGCACCTAATCTAGTATTCGACGTCTTCTCACCAGCGCGGAGCTAAGTGCTGCCACTGGGCGTGGGAGGGAGCCCCAGGGCCTGAGGCCGGCGCTCCTGAGACTCCGGGGCGTGTACAACCCCAACTCATTATTACATGAGAGTGTCACGGGCGGCGAGCTTCATAGGCGTTGGCCTTCTTCACAGGCTCCGGGCCTTTTCCAAAACGCGACAGCTTCACAGGCGTTCACCTTCTTCACAGTCTCCGGGCCTTTTCCAAAATGCGACAGCTTCACAGGCATTCGCCTTCTTCACAGGCTTTGGGACTTTTCCAAAACGCGACAGCTTCACATGCATTCGCCTTCTTCACAGGCTCTGGGCCTTTTCCAAAACGCGACAGCTTCACAGGCATTCGCCTTCTTCACAGGCTCCGGGCCTTTTCCAAAACGCGACAGCTTCACAGGCATTCGCCTTCTTCACAGGCTTTGGGCCTTTTTAAGGGTAGAACCTCCAGAGGTGCTGGATGTTCCATGCGTTCTGGACCGGCACCCCCTCCTGAGTCTCCAAGCGCGCGGAGCCAGGCCTGGAAACATGAACAACCTTGAATGGGCCCTCCCACATGGGAGAGAGCTTGTGCAGTCCCTCCCTGGAGAGAACCCGCCTGAGCACGAGGTCTCCTACCTCGAGAGTTCTGGGGCGGATGTTGCGGCAGTGGTATTGTCGCAGTGCTTGCTGGTACCTCGCCGCTTGCAGCGCGGCTTCTCGGTGACGTTCCTCCCCCACCACGAGGTCCATCCCCCGCATGGCGTCCTGCTGCGCCTCGTCGAACGCCAGGACCCGTGCGGAGCAACGTCTGACCTCGTGAGGGAGGACCGCTTCGGCTCCGTAGACCAGGAAGAACAGGGTCTCTCCAGTCAGCTTGGTCGCGGTTGTGCGGATGGACCACAGCATGGACTGAAGCTCATCGTACCAACCTCTGCCGCAAGCCTCCAGCTTCTTCTTGAATGTCCTGGTCTTAAGGCCCCTCAGGACCTCTGCGTTGGCTCGCTCGGCCTGGCCGTTGCTTCGGGGGTCCGCCACCGAAGCGTAGCATATCTGCGTTCCAAGGTAGCACAATATGTTTTGAAGAGGTTACTGGTGAATTGCGAACCGTTGTCTGTGATGATGCGGTTCGGCACCCCGAACCGGCTCACGATGCCCCTGATGAACTTGACCGCGGAACCTGCGGGGATGGTGCGGACGGCTTCTACTTCAGCCCACTTGGTGAACTTGTCCACGACGACGTAGAGGTAGCGGTAGCCCCCTGGCGCCCGAGGAAACGGGCCTAGGAAGTCCAGCCCCCAGACTGCGAACGGCCATGAAAGGGGTATAGTCTGCAGGCCTCCTATCGGCTGATGGATCTGCTTGGCGTGGAACTGGCAGGCCTCACAAGCCTTCACCAGTTCGACGGCGTCATTGAGTGCGGTGGGCCAATAAAACCCACTGCGGAACGCCTTGCCGACTAGGGTCCGTGATGATGAATGATGTCCATAGTCTCCACCGTGTATGTCTTCCAGCAGCTCCTTTCCTTGCTCCCTGGAGATGCAGCATAGGGATACATCGTTTGGTCGCTTCCGGTAGATCTCTTCATCCTTGATGCAATATGCCGTGGCCAGCCGTGCCACACGCTCCGCCTCCTCCTCCTTCTCCGGCAGGGTCCCTTGTGTTAAGTAACTCCGGAGTTCCGTGATCCAGTCCCCCTCCTGAGGATCCATCGTCAGGAGCAGGCATGCTCTTGAGGCCGGGCCGCAGACCGGGGCTCCTGAGGCAGGTGGCTGGGGGAGCTCCTCCCGAGGCTGAGCTGTGTTTGACAATGACGGCAGGGCCGAGGGCTTGAAGAGCCGCTCCTCGAAGACGCCAGGCTCCTGAGGTAACCGCCTGGACGCCCGTTTGGCGATGTCGTCGGCCTCCTGATTGGTGCCACGGGGCACATGCTGCAACTCCAACCCCTAGAACTGCTTCTCCATCCTGCGGACCTCCGCAAGGTAGGCTTCCATGTGCTCATCTTTTGGCTCGTACACCTTGTTGGAGAAATTGACAAGGAGCTGCGAATCGCCCTTGATGGTGAGGCGTTTCACCCCTAGGGAAGCTGCGGCCTTCAAGGCCGCTATTAGACCTTCATACTCCGCTATGTTGTTGGAGACCTTTTCACCTTGCTGGAAATAGAGATGTACAGCGTAGTAGAGCTTGTCCTGAGTGGGCGATATAAGCACCGCCCCAGCTCCAGCACCATGCCTGGAGAACGCCCCATTGAAGTACATGACCCAGCCTTCTGGCGCCTCGCTTCCCGGGGAGAGGGATCGATCCTCGTCGGCCTTGAGGCCTGGTGCCTCCGTCCATTCTGCCACAAAATCCGCTAATGCTGCTCCCTTGATGACTCTGGTCGTGCTGAATTCAAGCCGAAACGCTTGCAGTTCTATGTTCCACTCAGCGACCCTTCCGGCTGAGTTAGGGCTCCTGAGCACTCTCTCCAAGGGGTATGACGAGACGACCTTGATGGGGTGACCCTGAAAATAGTGCCGCAGCTTGCGCGAGGCCACCAGTAGCGCGAGGAGGAGCTTCTGAGGCATGGGGTACCATGCCCTCGCGTCCCGCAACACCGTGCTGATGAAGTACACTGGGTGCTCAATGAGGTTGGGTGCGTCAGTGCTGGTGGCGCCCTCCGGAGACCATGGCGCCTCCTGAGGCGATGAGGCCTCCGGAGGCTGGCTATCTGGGAGAGGGGCCTCTTTCGCCTCCGGTGCACTCCTCTGCGGCGGCTGATCCTCCTCAGCCGCGGTGGCGGTTTCTGTGGGCCTTCCTTGTCCCTGTTTTGCCTTGTCCCGGGCTGCTGCTGTGGTTTTGATTCGACGCTCCTCCCTAACCGCCACCAGGGCTACGTTGGCGGAGTAGGGAGTGGCGGCGAGGTAAAGCACCAGTGGCTCTTGAGGGCGCGGAGCCACCATGACCAGAGGGCTGGTCAGGTATCTCTTGAGATCTTGGAAAGCCTTGTCGGCCTCTTCGGTCCATTCAAAGGGCCCCTTTTTCTTCATTAGCTTGAAGAAGGGCAGCGCTCGCTCCCCCAACTTGGAGATGAATCGCCCTAGCGCGGTCACGCGCCCAGTGAGCTTCTGCATTTCTCTGAGGGTCTTTGGCGGGCTCATGTCCTTGACTGCCTTGACCTTTTCCGGGTTAGCCTCGATGCCTCGGTGGGACACGAGGAAACCCAAGAGCTTCCCTAAGGGGACTCCGAACACACACTTCTCTGGGTTGAGCCGCAGGTTCACTGCGTTGAGGCTCGCGAAGGTTTCCTCCAGGTCTTGTATCAGTGTCCTGGCCTCCCAAGACTTCACCACAATGTCATCGACGTAAGCCTCAACATTCTTCCCGAGCTGCGGGCCCAAGGTGATGTGCATCAGCCGCTGAAAGGTCGCCCCGGCATTACGCAGCCCAAATGGCATGCATGTGTAGCAGTACACCCCACACGGGGTTAGGAAGGCTGTCTTTTCGACGTCTTCTATCGCCATCTTGATCTGGTGATACCCAGAGAAGGCATCCAGGAAGCATAGCAGGTCACATTCTGCGGTGGAATCGATGATCTGGTCGATGCGGGGGAGCGGGAACAGATCTTGCGGGCATGCCTTGTTGAGGTTGGTGAAGTCGACACACATGCGCTCCTTCCCTCCCTTCTTTGGCACAACGACATGGTTGGCCAACCAATCCGGGTATCGGACCTCGCGAATGACCCCATCGGCTTCTAGTTTGCGGGTCTCTCGGACGATGAAGGCCTGCTTTTCTGTGGACTGCCACCTTGCCTTCTGCTTCACAGGGCGCACGTTGGGGCACACGTTGAGGTGATGCTCGATTACGCTCCTAGGGATCCCCGCCAACTGGTCAGGCTCCCAAGCGAATACCTTCTTGTTCGCGCGCAGGAACTTGACCAGGGTCTCCTCCTGCTCGGGCTCGAGGTTGGCGCCTATGGTGAAAGTGCCATTGGTGGACCCGTCCTCATCGATGGGTATCTGCTTGGTTTCTGCCTTGTCTTGGGTGAACAACTGTTTCTTCTTGGAGGGTGCAGCCCCCTTGGACTCGGGGGTCTCCGAGTCGGCGGGCTGTGCCGACGCCGCCGTCTTGTAGGCGAGGTTGAGCACTCGCAACGCGTCTCCGGTGTCCTCGTGCACGGTGAGGACACCGCTGCTCCCGGGCATCTTCATGAGGTTGTACGCCGGGTGCGTCGCGGCCATGAACTGGGCCAGCGCTGGATAGCCGAGGATGGTGTTGTAGGGGAGGCCGATGGGGGTGATGTCGAAGTCGATCAGATCTGTGCGGAAGTTGTCGTAGGTGCCGAAGGTTACTAGGAGCCGGATATGTCCCAAGGAGCTGGATGAACCGCCCCCAACGCCTGAGAAGGGCCGGCTGGGTTGCAGCCGTTCCAGGGGTAAGTAGAGGAGGCTGAAGGCCTCAACCGAGAGCACGCTGAGGCCCGTGCCGCCATTGATGAGAGTTCTGGTGATGGCCACCTGGCAGATGGTGGGGGTGCACAGCATGGGGAGCGCACCCGAGCAGGCCGAGTTGGAGGGGTGGTCCTCCGAGCTGAAGGTCAGACCAGCCTTAGGCGCCGCCCGGTCCGGGAGAGCCCCCTGCCGCGTGGAAGCGGTGCTGACCTAGCGGATGAACGGCTTGACGTGGTGACTTGTAGGCGGCGCCTGCGGGCCGCCCAGGAGGGCCGCGACGACCGGGGGTGTTGGTGTAGTGTGGTGGGCGAGGAAGAGGCCGCGGAGCTCCTCCCAAGAGGCCACAGAGGCTGCCGGCAGGTGGAGCAGCCATGCGCGCGGAGCGCCGGTCAGGGCCATGGGAAGCCAGTTGGCCATGACCCTATCATCACCTCCGGTTTCGAGGATGGCCTCCTTGTACGCCAGCAAGAAGGCTAGCGGACCAGTCGCGCCGCCGTAGCACGGCGGCGTCGTTGGCTTGAACTTGTCCGGCCACCGTACTCGTTGCAGAGCTGGGGCCAGGGCTTGGAGCCCCCTGGCCCCCGTGTTGGCGCCGGCGGCTGGAGCGGGCGACGCGCTACTCATCGCGAGGCAGGTCGTGGTGGTGGCGAAAGGGGAAACTCCGGTGCACCCCTACCTGGCGCGCCAAATGTCGGGTTTCGGGTTCCGGCAGACCCTTGAGGTTCGAACACTGGGGTGCATGCGGAGATTTCGCCTTCCACCTACCTGCACCCCACCGCCTCACTAAGATCTAAGCTATGGAAAGAACAACACAAGAGACACAGGGTTTATACTGGTTCGGGCCACCGTTTTGGTGTAATACCCTACTCCAGTGTGTGGTGTGGTGGATTGCCTCTTGGGCTGATGATGATGAACAATACAAGGAAGAACAACCTCGCGAGGGTCTGTTCTTGGCTGGGGCGATGAACTGCTAGGAGGAGTTCAGTCACCCTTCTCTCTCTCTGTGTGATGCTACTCGATCCGATCCCAGCTTGTTTCTGGATTGGCCGGGCATTTTCTACCATGGGGGTGGCTAGTCCTATTTATAGGCAAAGGCCCTGGGCCTCTTCCCAAATATTGAGCGGGAAGGGCGCCAACAATTGGCCATTTTGAAGGGGAACATCGGGTACACTTATCCTGACTAAAGTTGGTCCTCGCCTGCCAAAGGCTCTGGTGGTGATGCTACCTTGGGCTCCACAATGACTTCCTCCCTGCCGTTGGGCTGGTCTTGGTCTCGTTGCACCGAAACAGGTGCCTTTGCTTAATGCTCTCGCCTGCTCTTGCTCCCTTTGCACCAAAGAGGAAAGGAGGACACTGCGCGGGCTGGCACCCGCCTGGCACCCTTGGTCGTCATGGCTTGCGTCACGGGCACCTCGTGAGGTACCCCGCCTTGATCTCTCCGCCTCCTCGCGAGCCAGCCTGATGAGGCCGTGCCTGAGGAAGCTCTGTGTCGTCCGCCCCGCGAGGCTTGGCCCCTCGCGAGGGTCTTGGGTCTGTGTTGATGAAGATGGGCCGTGCTGGGCCCCCCTTTGAGCCACGCCGCCGGCTGCAGGCAGGCAAGTCTGGGGACCCCCGTTCCCAGAACGCCGACACTGTCCATATTACTCTCCCTGCTCCTGCCTTCTTTGATTATCCGGCTAGAGGAAGATATGTTATTACCAGAGAGGAGGCAGATGAGTACGAGAGGAGAGAGGAGGCCGCTCGGCGCCACGCTGCAGCTCAGGAGGCGATAGCCGCTGCATCTCAGTACGACCCCAACTATTATTATGGATATCTGCCAGGCCAGCCGTGGCCATAGACCAACTTAGGCCAAAAGCCTATGCTTGGGGGAGTACGTATTTCTCACCGACATTACATTTATGTTCACACACTCACTGCTAGATGCCGGTGCTCATACTTTTTCATTGTATCATCCATGCTAGTTTATTTTCCTTTTTATGCTTTATTCTTGTGTGTTTAATAAACCTTAAGAAAAGCCAAAAAATTAGTTGTAGCTTTTAATTAGTTTACTTTCCATGCCTATAATAGTAATTAAAAAGAAAACCCAAAAAGATTTCATGTTCCTCTTTTACTTGTTGGGAGCTCTCCCATGTAAATATTTTCATTTCTTTTCTTTTCTTTGGGGGTCGATAGGAGAAGACCTAATTAAATTGTTGAAGTGGCTCTTGTATACATACTTGTTGACCTGACAAAAGAGCCCATATTGCCTTGTCTTCTCCTGTTTATTGAATGCTTGCAGATTCCAGCTTAGTCCAATGCACGTGCACTATTATTATTATTCACATCGTTTGGTCGTGCAAGTGAAAGGCAATTATGACGATATATGATGGATTGACTGAGATGAGAAAAGCTGGTATGAACTCGACCTCTTTTGTTTTTGTAAATATGATTAGCTCATCATTCCTGATTCAGCCTATTATGAATAAACATGTTTGCAATGACAACTAGAGATCATAGTTTCTTGTGCCATGCTTGATTAACTATGAGTTATAATGGTTTACCTTGCGTGCCAACATGCTATTAAAACGGTTGTGATGTGGTACGATAGGGTGGTATCCTCCTCTGAATTATTTAAGTGACTTGACTTGGCGCATGTTCACGCCTGTAGTTGAAACAAAATCAACATAGCCTTCACGATATTTATGTTGATGGTGGATTATATCCTACTCATGCTTGCATCTGGTGTTGATTAATTTTAATGCATGTTCATGCCTGTTGTCGTTCTCTAGCTGGCCGCTTCCCAGTCTTTTGCTAGCCTTGACCTGTAATAAGCGGGAATACTGCTTGTGCATCCAATCCCTTAAACCCCAAAGTTATTCCACATGAGTCCAGTATACCTACCTATATATGGTATCTACCTGCCGTTCCAAGTAAATTTGTATGTGCCAAACTCTAAACCTTCAAATAAATATCCTGTTTTGTATGCTCGAATAACTCATGTATCAACTAGGGCTGTACGTATCTTCCATGTTAGGCGGGTTATTCTCAAGAGGAGTGGACTCCTCTCCTCACTCACGAGATAAATGGCTGGTCACCGGGATGCCTAGTACCATGATTTATGCAAACTAAATCAAAATAATTGCAAACAGAACTCCCCCTGGGACTCTTGTTAGTTGGAGGCACTCGTTGTTTCGAGCAAGCCATGGATTGATGCTTGTTGGTGGAAGGGGGAGTATAAACTTTACCATTCTGTTTGGGAACCGCCTATAATGTGTGTAGCATGGAAGATATTGCCATCTCTTGGTTGTTATGTTGACAATGAAAGTATAACGCTCAAAATATTATTCATATCTGTTTCAAAACCGAGCTCTGGCACATCTACAAATCCCTGCTTCCCTCTGCGAAGGGCCTATCTATTTACTTTTATGCGGAGTCATCATCCTCTTATTAAAAAGCACTAGTTGGAGAGCACCGCTATCATTTGCATTCATTATTACTAGTTTACATTGAGTATGACTTGACTTGATGTCTTTTACCATGAATTACAATGCCTAGCCAGTCCTTGGTCTTTAAAGGTGCTCTACATTTATGTTTTGCGGTCTCAGAAAGGGATAGCGAGATACCATCTTGTTATATCATATTATGATTGTTTTGAGAAAGTGTTGTCATCCGAGGTTTATTATTATTGCTCGCTAGTTGATTATGCTATTGATATGAGTAAACTTGAGACCTAAGCATTATTGCGAATGTGGTTAGTTATAATCTTTGCTGAAAACTTGAATGCTGGCTTTACATATTTACAACAAGAAGAGCAAACCGAGTTTGTAAAAGTTTTTCTTTATCACTTTCAGTTTATCAACTGAATTGCTTGAGGACAAGCAAAGGTTTAAGCTTGGGGGAGTTGATACGTATCCATCGTATCTACTTTTCCAAACACTTTTGCCCTTGTTTTGGACTCTAACTTGCATGATTTGAATGGAACTAACCCGGACTGACGCAGTTTTCAGCACAATTACCATGGTGTTATTTATGCGCAGAAACCAACGTTCTCGGAATGACCTGAAACTTCACGGAGCAACTTTTTTGGAAAATATAAAAAATACCTGCAAAAGATGAAGGCCGGGGGGCCCACCACCTGTCCACGAGGGTGGGGGGCGCGCCTGCCCCCCTAGGGCGCGCCCCCTACCTCGTGGGCCCCTTGGAGCTCCTCCCACTCCAACTCCAACTCTATATATTGTGTTCCGGGGAGAAAAAAATCAGAGGGAAGAATTCATCGCGTTTTATGACACGGAGCCGCCGCCAAGCCCTAAAACCTCTCGGGAGGGCTGATCCGGAGTCCATTCGGGGCTCCGGAGAGGGGAATCCGTCGCCATCATCATCATCAACCATTCTCCATCACCAATTTCATGATGCTCACCGCGTGCGTGAGTAATTCCATCATAGGCTTGCTGGACGGTGATGGGTTGGATGACATCTATCATGTAATCGAGTTAGTTTTGTTAGGGTTTGATCCCTAGTATCCACTATGTTCTGAGATTGATGTTGCTATGACTTTGCTATGCTTAATGCTTGTCACTAGGGCCCGAGTGCCATGATTTCAGATCTGAACCTATTATGTTTTCATCAATATATGAGTGTTCTTGATCCTATCTTGCAAGTGTATAGTCACCTATTATGTGTTATGATCTGTTAACCCCGAAGTGACAATAATCAGGATACTTACCGGTGATGACCGTAGTTTGAGGAGTTCATGTATTCACTATGTGTTAATGCTTTGTTCCGGTACTCAATTAAAAGGAGGCCTTAATATCCCTTAGTTTCCATAAGGACCCCGCTGCCATGGGAGGGTAGGACAAAAGATGTCATGCAAGTTCTTTTCCATAAGCACGTATGACTATATTCGGAATACATGCCTACATTACATTGATGAACTGGAGCTAGTTCTGTGTCACCCTAGGTTATGACTGTTACATGATGAACCGCATCTTGCATAATTCTCTATCACCGATCCATTGCCTATGAGCTTTCCATATATTGTTCTTCGCTTATTTACGTTTCCTTGCTATTGCTATCATCACTACAAAATACCAAAAACATTACTTTTACTACTGTTACCTTTTGCTACCGTTACCACTACTGTCATATTACTTTGCTACTAAATACTTTGCTACAGATACTAAGTTTCCAGGTGTGGTTGAATTGACAACTCAGCTGCTAATACTTGAGAATATTCTTTGGCTCTCCTTGTGTCGAATCAATAAATTTGGGTTGAATACTTTACCGTCGAAAACTGTTGCGATCCCCTATACTTGTGGGTTATCAACGAGGGAGGCAACCTCCGCCTACGCCCGGACGCCTTGTCCGACGAGGAGCTGGAGAAGGCCCTGCGTCTCCTGGTTGGGAAGGACCAGGGCTTCCCGCTAGATACTCATCTTCTGCTGTACAGTCGCGCTGATGGGGCAAAGGTCGCTGTTTCTATGCCCGTCTTCAACGAGCGCGTGCTCGTACCGCTGGCACCCATCGGGCCCCTGGGCTCCCCGGTGGCGGCGGGTGGCGGCGGCTTCCGGTGAGTTCAACGAGGAGGGGAGGTTGGATTCGGAGGAGAATGTGGAAGGTATGGGGGAGACCTCCCCCCGGCACCAACCCGCCCCCTCCTCGTCCTTTCTGATGATGATGGCGACACCGGTGAGCACCTGGCTCGGGAGCCCGTGCACACCGCCGGGGTCATCATGAGATCCAGGGGCACCTCCGAAGAAGCCGGAGCCGGGGGTCCTGAAGAAGAGCCGGTCGGCGCTGATCCCCCGAGGTGACGCCCCTGACTTGCCGCGACCAGTGCTGAAGCAGGCCCTGGCGCCACGCCCCTGTCTTCCCCTGGGGCTCGTGCGCTCGTGCTCCAGCCTTCGAAGACCAAGGGCATGGTGCTTTTGAAGAGTGCGAGAGATTATACCGTCGTGGATCAGTAAGTGCTTTGCCCTGATCTTCCTTCTTTGCTCTTGTTGTAGTATCTTGATGCCTCCCTTTGGAATGGCTAGGCCTGCGCCGGTGGTGAAGAAGAAGAAGGAGACGGCTGTGGTCCCTGCAGCTCAGCAGCTTGCGGCGGCCGCACTACCCCCAACTGTAGGATCGGAAGTATGTCTAGACGGGGGGTGATTAGACTACTTGGCCGAATAAAAATCTAGCCTTTTCCCAATTTTAAGTTTTGGCAGTTTTTAGAAACTTAACACAAGCCAAGCAATCAACCTACACATGCAAGTCTAAGAGTATAGCAGCGGAATATAAAACATTACATATGAAGGTAAAGGGAGGAGTTTGGAGGGAGCAAACACAATGTAGACACGGAGATTTTTGGCATGGTTCCGATAGGTAGTGCTATCGTACATCCACATTGATGGAGACTTCAACCCACGAAGGGTACCAGTTGCGTGAGTCCATGGAGGTATCCACTCATGAAGGGTCCACGAAGAAGTAACCTTGTCTATCCCACCATGGCCATCGCCCACGAAGGACTTTCCTCACTAGGGTAGATCTTCACGAAATAGGCGATATCCTTGCCCTTACAAACTCCTTGGTTCAACTCCACAACCTTGTCGGAGGATCCCAAGTGACACCTAACCAATCTAGGAGACACCACTCTCCAAAAGGTAATAGATGGTGCATTGATGATGAACTCCTTGCTCTTGTGCTTCAAATGATATTCTCCCCAACACTCAACTCTGTCTCACAGATTAGGATTTGGTGGAAAGATGCTTTGAGTGGAAAGCAACTTGGGGAAGGCTAGAGATCAAGATTATTGTGGTTGGAATGGAATATCTTAGTCTCAACACATGAGTAGCTGGTTCTCTCTCAGAAAATGTATGTTGGAAGTGTAGGCATCTTCTGATGGCTCTCCTCTCTAATGAAGGAAGGGTGGAGGGCTATATATAGCCTCCACACAAAATCTAACCGTTACACACAAATCACCAAACTTGGTCGGACCAAATCATGAAACTCGGTTAGACCGATTTAGTTCAAAATGTGAACGTTAGGATTTTCGGTGGGACCGACATGTCAACTCGGTGGGACCGATTTCATTAGGGTTAGGGCATAACGTAATCTTAGTGAGACCAATCACATAAACTTGGTAGGACCGATTTCTATAATAGGCAAACAAAGAGTTGGTCAGGCAAATTCGGTGGGACCGATTTGCTCATTTCGGTGAGACCGAAATGTTACGAAAGGGAAACAGAGAGTTTGAATTGGGAACTCGGTGGGACCGATCGCTCATCTCAGTTGGACCGAAATGTTACGAAGGGAAACAGAGAGTTTGCAATCCCATCTCGGTGAGACTGAGATCCCTATCGGTGAGACTGAGGTGACTAGGGTTTCTGGCAGTGGCTATGTCAAGTGAACTCGGTGGCGCCGGATAGATCAAATTGGTACGGCTGAGTTTGACTTTTGGTTTGGGACATATGTGGATATGAGAAAGTGCTTGAGGGCTTTTGGAGCATATCACTAAGCATTTTGAGCAAGCAAGCCATTAAGCAACACCTCATCCCCTTTTAATAGTATTGGATTTTCCTATGGACTCAATGTGATCTTGGATCACTAAAATGAAAATGTAGAGTCTTGAGCTTGAGCCAATATGTGTCCTTAGCATTTTGAGGGGTCCACATTCCTAATCCATGCCATGGCAATCATTGAACTTTCTGAAATGATCATCTTGAAATAGCATTAGTTCAATGAGCTATATGTTGTTAGGAATTACCAAAACCACCTAGGGATAGTTGCACTTTCAATCTCCCCCTTTTTGGCAATTGATGACAACATATAGATCAAAGCTTCGACAAATGGTAATAAGATTTAAAGTACATCATCACTTTGAGAAGTATGTGATAAGCAAGAGCTCCCCCTAAATTTGTGCATTATTTAAAATTTGCTTTTGAATGCAAATGCATAATCAATTAGGAGCATGGGTCACTCTTCCATCTCACATACATCTTGGTGGTGCGCTCAAAATGATAGGAATTAAAACATACACTCATCACCAAGCAAAGTGAATGATCACATATGAGATATAAAAGATAATATCATCCAAGCATAAGCATTAAGGTAGTATATGATCAAACACATGATCATACAAGTATCTCACACACAGACATAAAGTATCAAACGAGCACACACAGAAGTATCAACCAAATAGCAAGAAAGACAAAGAAGCAAAGCACTCTCTCTCGAAGCCTAAGATCTATACACTTCCCCTTTGGCAACAAGTTACCAAAAAGTTTGAAAATGCATAGTGCTATGTGTCTCTCTAGGCTTGATCTTCGGGAGGTGGTGTAGAGAGGACTCCAAGGATGAAGGCATCAGTAGATGTTGTTGGAGCTGGTGGAGTGGCAATTGGAGGTGGCACTGAAGCTGTTGTTGTTGGTGCTGAAGTAGTTGCTCCAATGTCAGGCACTGGCACTGTAGCAGATCTCTGACCTCTGGGCACTCTCTAAAAAGTATCGGTAGTAGAATTTCCTCTCTTCTCCTCTGCTTGCTCCTGGAGCTGCTCAACAGCTGACTGCATCTTTGTTACTTTAAGATCAAGATCATAAAATTTGGTCTCTATGACCCTCTCTAAGCTCTCTGGATTCTTGTTCAGGGTGGCCAAGCCCTTCTCAATCCTCAAAGTTGCTTGAATTAGATATGCAAGTTGATCTTGTTTTGACTTCAAAAAAACTTGAGATGCCTCCTCAACATTTGGCATCTTTGCAGCCTTCTCAGCCTTTGCCTTTGCTCTCTTCTCTTGTGCTTGCACTAATGTGGGATCATCCTCATTCATCACAACTGTGTTATCTTCCAATTCTGGTCTCAAAGGTAAATGTTCATTTTCTGACAAATAAGTACATGTGCCCATCTTGGAGTTGATGGGCACCGGAATGTGTGGAGCATACCCACAAGATATCTTTTGATCAGCAGCTGTCCTCTTGATTGTCTCAACAATCAGACTCGTGACCTTGAATTTCTGAGGAACATCAAATATCTGCAGCAAGTTGATTGAATGTCCTCTGATCATCTTGCGATCTCCAGATTTGGGCAACAATGTATGCCTCAATATAGTGTTGATTGTAGCTAGAACAGACAACAAGTAATGTACATATCCAAGCTTATGTGTTTCCAAAGCTTTGTCTGGGATCTCTTTGTACATGTTGGCCATAGAGTTGTGGTCTTTCTTCTTCTTGGCATAGACATCCAAGTCATCTTCATGCTCTTCAGGGGCATTTATCAACTTGGCCCACTCATCAACAGTTGACTGGTACCTTGTACCCTCAGACGTCCATACAATCCTACCATCTGGATAAAAATGAGCAGTGGAGTAGAATTGCATGATTCATCATTCCATTTTGTCAGCTCTTGACCCACAAACTCGTGAACACCACATGATCTGAAGCTCTCATGTACACCTGGAAAATGATCTTCATTCTCATCAATGTACTCCCAGTTAGCCCACTTCATGTCACAAACTATAGGCTTCTTGTCCAGTAGAATGGTTTCATAGAAATCTTGTTGTTCTTTGGTGTGGAACCTGTAGTCCACAGCAGTCTTCCTTCTCACAACATAGGGATCAGACTGTCTCCAAAGTCTGAGACCTGCATCCTTCTTGATGTTCATGTCTTCTACCACTGGATGGCTTTCATTATGATCTGGAATCTTTGGCTTAAGCTTTCTGAGCACTTGGGCTTCAGCATCTTCTTCTCCCATTTCAGGTATCGGGGCCTTGTTCTCCTCTTCAGCTGGAATGTTCCTAGTGCTTCTCTTGGGTTTAGAAGTCTTTTGAGCTTGAGCAGCAGCTTTGGGGCAGTCTTGGGCTTTGAAGTAGCAGCCCCTGACTTAATAGCATCCCCCATAAGCTTTTGGGACTTGGGTGCTGGTGCAGCATCCTCTTCCTCTTCTTCTTCAGCTAGATCTCTCATTATAGAGGATCTACCAATGACTCTGGAAGTGGTCCCCTTGACCCTCTCTTTCCTTTTCTTACTCTCTCCAGCAGCCTCTTCAGTTGGCTTAGAAGTTTCAACAGTTGAGACCCTGGCCTTTAATGTTGGTGATGACCCACAAGTATAGGGGATATATCGTAGTCCTTTCGATAAGTAAGAGTGTCGAACCCAACGAGGAGCAGAAGGAAATGATAAGCGGTTTTCAGCAAGGTATTCTCTGCAGGTACTGAAATAAGTGGTAACAGATAGTTTTGTGATAAGATAAATTATAATGAGCAACAAGTAACAAAAGTAAATAAAGTGCAGAAAGGTGGCCCAATCCTTTTTGTAGCAAAGGACAAGCCTGTACAAACTCTTATAATAGGAAAAGCGCTCCCGAGGACACATGGGAATATCGTCAAGCTAGTTTTCATCACATTCATATGATTCGCGTTCGGTACTTTGATAATTTGATATGTGGGTGGACCGGTGCTTGGGTGCTGTTCTTACTTGAACAAGCATCCCACTTATGATTAACCTCTATTGCAAGCATCTGCAACTACAACAAAAGTATTAAGGTAAACCTAACCATATCATGAAACATATGGATCCAAATCAGCCCCTTACGAAGCAACGCATAAACTAGGGTTTAAGCTTCTGTCACTCTACCAACCCATCATCTACTTATTACTTCCCAATGCCTTCCTCTAGGCCCAAATAATGGTGAAGTGTTATGTAGTCGACGTTCACATAACACTACTAGAGGCTAGACAACATACATCTTATCAGAATATCAAACGAATACCAAATTCACCTAACTACTAATAGCAAGACTTCTCCCTTGTCCTCAGGAACAAACGTAATTACTCACAAAGCATATTCATGTTCATAATCAAAGGGGTAATAATATGCAGATAGGATCTGAACATATGATCTTCCACCAAATAAACCAACTAGCATCAACTACAAGGAGTAATCAACACTACTAGCAACCTACTAGCACCAATCCCGGACTTTGAGACAAGAATTGGATACAAGAGATGAACTAGGGTTTGGAGATGAAATGGTGCTGGTGAAGATGTTGATGGAGATTGCCCTCTCCCGATGAGAGGAGCGTTGGTGATGACGATGGTGATGATTTCCCCCTCCGGGAGGGAAGTTTCCCCGGGAGAACAGCTCTGCCGGAGCTCTAGATTGGATCCGCCAAGGTTCCGCCTCGTGGCGGCGGAGTCTCGTCCCGAAAAGTTCCTTCTTATTTTTTTCTCATCGAAAGACTTCTTATAGGAGAAGATGGACGTCGGAGAGCCACCAGGGGGCCCACGAGGTAGGGGGCGCGCCCTAGGGGGGGCCCACCCTCGTGAGTAGGGTGTGGGCCCCCTAGCCTTCATCTTTGGCGAGGATTTTTCTTTATTTATTTTAAGACGTTCCGTGGAGTTTCAGGACTTTTGGAGTTGCTCGGAATAGGTCTCTAATATTTGCTCCTTTTCTAGCCCAGAATTCCAGCTGCCGGCATTCTCCCTCCTTATGTAAACCATGTAAAATAAGAGAGAATAGCCATAAGTATTGTGACATAAAGTGAAATAACAGTCCATAATGCAATAAATATCGATGTAAAAGCATGATGCAAAATGGACGTATCAACTCCCCCAAGCTTAGACCTGGCTTGTCCTCAAGCGAAAAGCCGATAACAATAAATATGTCCTCATGTTTAGAGGTAGAGGCATCGATAAAAATAAAATACGGACATGAAGGCATCATTATTATTCTCATAACAGCAACATATATAGATTTTGTCATATGATTACTTATGTTCAAGTGATGATCTATTCACAATGCAAAAGTATAAATCATTAACCTTATTGGGCTCCGACAAACTATAATCTCAGTCATTAAAGCAATTGCAATTTATCATAACATCGGAAAGAGTCTATGTCAGAGCTAAAAAGCAAGTCCACATACTCAACTATCATTTAGTCCTCCATAATTGCTAACACTCACGCAATAATTGTGGTTACGGAGTTTTAATCGGACACAGAGAAAGATAGGGGCTTATAGTTTTGCCCCACAACCTTTTACCTCAAGGGTAATGTCAACAACAATGGTTCATGCTCCCCTACATCCAATTAGATATATATATATCATGTTCTTTCCAACATGCTGAGCTTGCCAAAGGATAAAATGAAAAAGAAAAGGTGAAGATCACCATGACTCTTGCATAAGGTAGAAGATAATGATAAAGGATAGGCCCTTCGCAGAGGGAAGCAGAGGTTGCCATGTGCTTTTATGGTTGGATGCATAAAATCTCAATGCGAAAGAACGTCACTTTATATTGCCCCTTGTGATATGAACCTTTATTATGCAGTCCGTCGCTTTTATTACTTCCACATCACAAGATCGTATAAAGCTTATTTCTCCCACACCAATCAATCCTACATATTTAGAGAAATTTTTATTGCTTTGCACCGATGACAACTTACTTAAAGGATCTTACTCAATCCATAGGTAGATATGGTGGACTCTCATGGCAAAACTGGTTTAGGGATTTTGGAAGCACAAGTAGTATTTCTACTTGGTGCTGAGAATTTGGCTAGCATGAGGGGGAAAGGCAAGCTCAACAAGTTAGAGGATCCATGACAACATACTTTATCTCGGATATAAGAAAGACATAACTCATTACGTTGTCTTCCTTGTCCAACATCAACTCTTTAGCATGTCATATTTTAATGAGTGCTGCCAATCATAAAATATGTCAATGATAATATATCTACATGTGAAAATCTCTCTTTCCTTATTACTTCCTATTAATTGCAACAATGACCAAAGCTATGTCTGCCAACTCCCAACAACTTTTAATCATCATACTCTTTCTATGTGAAGTCATTACTCTCAATAAGATCAATATGAACTTTTTGTTTCTTTTTATTCTTTTCTCTTTATCTTTTATTCACCCAAGATCATGGCAAAATAATCAAGCCCTTGACTCAAAACTAATCTTTATTATATATAGCTCACAGACTCGATTACAAAGAGAGATCAAAAAGCAAACTCAAAACTAGATCATGCCATAAACTTTATTCTACTAGATCAAGATACTACTAATAGGATCGAACTAACAAAAACGATAAAGATAGGAGTTGTGATGGTGATACGATACCGTGGCACCTCCCCCAAGCTTAGCAGTTGCCAAGGGGAGTGCCCATACCCATGTGATTATATCTCCTTCTTTGTTGTCGGTGTAATATTCTTGGCGATGATTCCCCTCAGGATGCGGTTCTCCTCCTCGAGCTTATTGACTTGCTGTTTGAGGTCCATTATTTCCTTACGGAGCTTTCCTGTGACAGCTAAAGCTCCTTGCACCCAAGGGTGTTGCATAGCTGCGGGGGAACAAGTGACACTCCTCTTCATATTTTCATAAGAAAGAAATCTAACATTAGAAGGGAAAACCAAGTTTGGAATAGCTGAGCTCTGTAGTTCCCCCATCGTGAACCCAACTCGGGGGTGAGAGGTGACTTCTTGATCCTCCATGGCATCTACTCTCATCATGTCAGCCTCCATCTCTTCCTCCGTTGCTGGCCCAAAGTGGTCAGCGTCGATGTTGGCCCTTGGTTCCGGTGCCGGATTAGATACCCGGCTCTCCCCAATTGCCTCTTGAGAAGACATCTTGTTCTAATCTGCAGCAGCAACAGCTCGAAAACAAAAATAGAGGAAATTTGCGTGATATAGGAGTCAAAACCTTCGGGAGAATATATAATGAATTTTTACCGACCAAAATACGTAACGTGCAAGAAAACGGAGTCCGGAAGGCACACGAGGTGCTCACGAGGTAGGGGGGCGTGCCCACCACCCTCGTGGGGCCCTCGTGTCCTTCCCGGACAGCTACTTATTTTTTATTTTTCTAAATATTCCAAAACGGAGAAATATTGCCTTAAAAATTGTTTTGGAGTCGGTTTACTTACCGTACCACATACCTATTCCTTTTCGGAGTCTGAAACATTCCGGAAAGTGTCCCTTATGTATTCCTCCGGGGTTACAGTTTCAATAATATTCGTTTCAACATTTATGGGATTACCCGAGATATAATGTTTAATTCTTTGACCGTTTACCACCTTCGGATTTGTGCCCTCGAAGTTGTTGATTTTTATGGCACCGGAACGATAGACCTCTTCGATAACATAGGGGCCTTCCCATTTGGAGAGAAGTTTTCCTGCAAAAAATCTTAAACGAGAGTTGTATAGCAATACATAATCACCTACATTAAACTCACGCTTTTGTATCCTTTTGTCATGCCATCTTTTAACTTTTTCTTTAAACAACTTGGCATTTTCATAAGCCTAGGTTCTCCATTCATCAAGTGAGCTAATATCAAATAACCTCTTCTCACCGGCAAGTTTGAAATCATAGTTAAGCTCTTTAATAGCCCAATATGCCTTATGTTCTAGTTCGAGAGGTAAGTGACATGCTTTTCCATAAACCATTTTATATGGAGACATACCCATAGGATTTTTGTATGCATTTCTATATGCCCATAATGCATCATCAAGTTTCTTAGACCAATTCTTTCTAGACCTATTAACAGTCTTTTGCAAAATTGATTTGAGCTCTCTATTGCTCAACTCTACTTGACCACTAGACTGTGGGTGATAAGGAGATGCAATTCTATGGTTAACATTATATTTAGCAAGCATTTTACGGAAGGCACCATGAATAAAGTGTGAACCACCATCAGTCATTAAATATCTAGGGACTCCAAACCTCAGAAAAATAACTTCTTTAAGCATTTTAATAGAAGTGTTCTGTTCAGCACTACTAGTTGGAATAGCTTCTACCCACTTAGTAACGTAATCAACAGCAACTAGAATATGTGTGTATCCATTAGAGGCAGGAAAAGGTCCCATATAATCAAAGCCCCAAACATCAAATGGTTCAATAACAAGTGAATAATTCATAGGCATTTCTTGACGTATACTAATATTACCAATTCTTTGACATTCATTACAAGACAAGACAAACTTACGGGCATTCTTGAAGAGAGTAGGCCAATAAAAACCAGATTGCAATACCTTATGTGCAGTTCTATCTCCAGCGTGGTGTCCTCCATAAGTCTCGGAATGACACTTGCGTAGGATCTGTTCCTGTTCATGCTCAGGTACACAACGTCTAATAACACCATATACTCCTTTATAAAGATGTGGGTCATCCCAAAAGTAATGTCTCAAGTCATAGAAAAACTTTTTCTTTTGTTGGTATGTGAAGCTAGGTGGTATAAACTTAGCAACAATATAATTAGCATAATTAGCATACCATGGAGTACTATGAGAAGTACTTATAACATTTAATTGTTCATTAGGAAAGTTATCATTAATAGGCATTGGGTCATCAAGAATATTTTCTAACCTAGACAAGTTGTCTGCAACGGGGTTCTCAGCTCCCTTTCTATCAACAATATGCAAATCAAATTCTTGTAGCAAGAGAACCCATCTAATAAGTCTTGGTTCAGCATCTTTCTTTTCCATAAGGTATTTAATAGCAGCATGATTAGTTTGAATAGTTACTTTAGAATCAACAATATAAGATCTGAACTTATCACAAGCAAATACAACTGCTAAAAGCTCTTTTTCAGTAGTAGCATAATTTCTTTGAGCATTGTCTAGAGTCTTACTAGCATAATGAATAACATTTAATTTCTTATCAACTCTTTGTCCTAGAACAACACCTACAGCATAATCACTAGCATCACACAATTTCAAAGGGTGAGTTCCAATCAGGTGGCTGAACAATAGGTGCAGAGACTAATGCTTTATTAAGTATTTCAAATGCTTCTACACAATCATCATCAAAGACAAATGGCATATCTTTTTGCAATAAATTAGTCAGAGGCCGAGAAATTTTTGAGAAGTCCTTAATGAACCTCCTATAAAATCCAGTGTGACCAAGGACACTTCTTATACTTTTGATGTCCTTGGGACATGGCATCTTTTCAATAGCATCGACCTTGGCTTTATCAACTTCAATACCTCTTTCAGAAACTTTGTGCCCCAAGACAATACCTTCATTAACCATAAAGTGGCACTTTTCCCAATTCAAGACAAGATTAGTTTCTTCACATCTCTGCAAAACTCGATCAAGATTGCTCAAGCAATCATCAAAGGAGGAACCATAGACGGAAAATTTGTCCATGAAAACCTCACAAATCTTTTCACAAAAGTCAGAGAATATAGCCATCATGCATCTTTGAAAGGTAGCAGGTGCATTACATAAACCAAAAGTCATACATCATAAGCAAAAGTACCAAAAGGGCATGTAAAAGTAGTCTTAGATTGATCTCTAGCCGACACATGTATTTAAGAGAAACCAGAATAACCATCTAGAAAGCAATAGTGTGTATGTTTGCATAATCTTTCTAGCATTTGATCAATAAAAGGTAAGGGGTAATGATCTTTCTTAGTAGCTTTATTTAATTTGCGGAAATCAATTACCATCCTATAACCTGTGATATTCTTTGTGGAATCAATTCATCTTTATCATTAGGAACAACAGTAATACCTCCCTTCTTAGGGACACAATGGACAGGACTTACCCACTCACTATCAGCAACGGGATAGATTATACCTGCCTCCAGAAGCTTAAGTATTTCTTTTCTTACCACTTCTTTCATTTTAGGATTCAGACGTTGCTGAGGATCACGAACTGGTTTGGCATCTGCTTCCAAATTTATTTTATGTTGACATAGAGTGGGACTAATGCCCTTAAGATCATCAAGAGTATATCCAATAGCAGCACGATGCTTCTTCAGAGTTTTCAATAATCTTTCTTCTTCATGCTCGGAAAGGTTAGCACTAATAATAACAGGATATATCTTCTTTTCATCAAGATAAGCATATTTAAGATTATCAGGCAAAGGTTTAAGTTCAAACACGGGATCACCCTTGGGTGGAGGAGGATCTCCTAAAATTTCAACAGGCAAATTGTGTTGCAGAATAGGCTCCTATTTAAAGAATACTTCATCTATTTCCCTTCTTTCATTCATGAACATATCATTTTCATGGTCTAGCAAATAGTGTTCTAAAGGATCACTAGGAGGTACGACAATAGAAGCAAGACCAATAATCTCATCCTTACTAGGTAATTCTTCCTCACGATGTTGTTTACTGAATTTAGAGAAATTAAACTCATGAACCATATCATCCAAGCCAATAGTAACAACATTCTTTTCGCAGTCTATCTTAGCATTAACAGTGTTCAAGAAGGGTCTACCAAATATAATGGGACAAAAGCTATCTTGCGGAGAAGTAAGAATAAGAAAATCAGCAGGATATTTAGTTTTCCCACACAAGACTTCAACATCTCTAACAATTCCAATTGGTGAAATAGTATCTCTATTAGCAAGTTTAATTGTGACATAAATATCTTCTAACTCAACAGGTGCAATATCATGCATAATTTCTTTGTATAAGTCATGAGGTATAACACTAGCACTGGCACCCATATCACATAAGCCATGATAACAATGATCTCCTATTTTAACAGAAATAACAGGCATACCTACCACAGGTCTAGGTTTATCTGTATCACGGGGTTTAGCAATTCTAGCAGTTTCATCACCGAAATAAATAACATGACCATCTATATTATCAGACAAGAGATCTTTAACAATAGCAATATTAGGTTCAACTTTAACTTGCTCAAGAGGTGTATATGTTCTAATATTGCTTTTATGAACCACAGTTGAAGCTTTAGCATGATCCTTTATCCTAATAGGGAAAGGTGGTTTCTCAACATAAGAAGTAGGAACAATAGGATCATTATAAGTAATAGTCTTTTCTTCAACATTAATAGGTGCAGCTACTTTTACTTCTATGGGAGGATGATATTTAAACCACTTCTCCTTGGGGAGATCAACATAAGCAGCAAAAGATTCACAGAAAGAAGCTACTATCTCAGACTCAAGTCCATATTTAGTGCTAAATTTACAAAAAATATCGGTATCCATAAAAGATTTAACACAATCGAACTTAGGTGTCATACCTAACTCTTTACCTTCGTCGAGGTCCCAATCTTCAGAGTTGTGTTTAATTATATCCAATAAATTCCATCTGAATTCAGTAGTCTTCATCATAAAAGAGCCAACACAAGAAGTATCGAGCATGGTGCGATTGTTATCAGAAAGCCGAGCATATAAATTTTGAGTAATCATTTCTCTTGAGAGCTCATGATTGGGGCACGAATATAACATTGATTTAAGCCTCCCCCAAGCTTGAGCGATGCTTTCTCCTTCGCGAGGCCAGAAATTATATATATAATTGCGATCACGATGAACAAGATGCATAGGGTAATACTTTTGATGAAATTCCAACTTCAATCTTTTATAGTCCCATGATCTCATATCATCACATAGCCTATACCATATCAATGCGTCTCCCTTCAAAGATAAAGGGAAGACTTTCTTCTTAGCAACGTCATCGGGTATACCTGCAAGCTTGAATAATCCACAAACTTCATCCTCATATATTAGGTGTTCATCAGGATGCTTTGTTCCACCTCCTGTAAAAGGATTAGCTAGTAGTTTTTCTATCATACCCGAAGGATACTCATAAGGAATTTCATTTTCAATAGGTTCAGTAGGTTGCGGAGCAACTCTTTGCTCTACTGGATGGGGTGAAGATACCCCGAACAAGCCCCTCAGAGAATTACTTTCCATAATAACAAGTGACAGTAAATTTCAGCACACTATATAAATTTTTCCTTACCAAATTCCTCCTACCAAAGGCGCTACACTCCCCGGCAACGGCGCCAGAAAAGAGTCTTGATGACCCACAAGTATAGGGGATCTATCGTAGTCCTTTCGATAAGTAAGAGTGTCGAACCCAACGAGGAGCAGAAGGAAATGATAAGCGGTTTTCAGCAAGGTATTCTCTGCAGGTACTGAAATAAGTGGTAACAGATAGTTTTGTGATAAGATAAATTATAATGAGCAACAAGTAACAAAAGTAAATAAAGTGCAGAAAGGTGGCCCAATCCTTTTTGTAGCAAAGGACAAGCCTGTACAAACTCTTATAATAGGAAAAGCGCTCCCGAGGACACATGGTAATATCGTCAAGCTAGTTTTCATCACATTCATATGATTCGCGTTCGGTACTTTGATAATTTGATATGTGGGTGGACCGGTGCTTGGGTGCTGTTCTTACTTGAACAAGCATCCCACTTATGATTAACCTCTATTGCAAGCATCTGCAACTACAACAAAAGTATTAAGGTAAACCTAACCATATCATGAAACATATGGATCCAAATCAGCCCCTTACGAAGCAACGCATAAACTAGGGTTTAAGCTTCTGTCACTCTACCAACCCATCATCTACTTATTACTTCCCAATGCCTTCCTCTAGGCCCAAATAATGGTGAAGTGTTATGTAGTCGACGTTCACATAACACCACTAGAGGCTAGACAACATACATCTTATC
This sequence comes from Triticum dicoccoides, assembly GCF_002162155.2. Classification (NCBI taxonomy): domain Eukaryota; kingdom Viridiplantae; phylum Streptophyta; class Magnoliopsida; order Poales; family Poaceae; genus Triticum; species Triticum dicoccoides. The sequence goes on along the minus strand of NC_041388.1, from coordinate 142,990,875 downwards.
AAAATATCAAACGAATACCAAATTCACATGACTACTAATGGCAGGACTTCTCCCTTGTCCTAAAGAACAAACGTAATTACTCACAAAGCATATTCATGTTCATAATTAGAGGGGTAATAATATGCATATAGGATCTGAACATATGATCTTCCACCAAATAAACCAACTAGCATCAACTACAAGGAGTAATCAACACTACTAGCAACCTACTAGCACCAATCCCGGACTTTGAGGATTTTTCTTTATTTATTTTAAGACATTCCGTGGAGTTTCAGGACTTTTGGAGTTGCGCAGAATAGGTCTCTAATATTTGCTCCTTTTCCAGCCCAGAATTCCAGCTGCCGGCATTCTCCCTCCTTATGTAAACCTTGTAAAATAAGAGAGAATAGCCATAAGTATTGTGACATAAAGTGAAATAACAGTCCATAATGCAATAAATATCGATATAAAAGCATGATGCAAAATGGATGTATCAGTTGGCACCCTCTTGGCAGGGGCCTTCTTATGCGATCCAGGCTTTGTTGTAGCAGCAATACCATATTCCTTCTTCAGCACTTTCTTTTTGGAGCTTATTTCTTCCTCAACAGCCACATAGTCCTCATCCTCAAAGTCTGAGGTTTTCTTCTTCCTTGATCTAGTGGATTCCTTGGGCAAATTGCTTGGAGTGCTCCTGCTGCCCTCATCATAGCTGTTTGAGGGACTAGTGCCCTCACTCATGTGCACTTGCTCTTTTGATTTGTTCTGGCTATCACTCCGGTTAGACATCCTGGCAAGCAAACTAACATCAGACCCTGTGAATAGATATTGGTGAGGTAGAGTGGATGAGCATCACAAAGTGCAGAGTTTTTGCAAAACAGATGAGTCAAAAACTTAGTTTTAGTTCTCCACAAAAATCATTTCGGAGCTACCGATTTGTTAAACTCAGTGACACCGAAGCAACTTTTGGAGTCTAAACTAGTGAACTCGGTCAGACCGAATAACAGTTTGGTGGCTCCGAGATTGCTAGGGTTTCATAGATAGTCGAACTCGGTTGCACTGATTTGCAACTTTCAGTCAGACCGAAAAGTGCAAGTGCAATGGCCTGAGCCTAATCGGTGAGACCGATTTCTACAACTCCGTCGGTCCGAGATGAGTTTGGCAGAAACCTAACCCTAAATTTTCGAATCAAACCTAATCTAAGGAACGTTTTCTGTGGATAGATTGATTTCATACATGGTAAAGAACATGGCATTGCATTGTGCTAAGAATCGGAGTAAGGAATTAGCACAAAAGATCGAACTCATACCCTAGTTCGGTGGTGAGTTTGCTACGGCGGCAATATAAGGGTTGAATCCCATTGACGGCGATGGAAACCAGCGGCGGGAGGTCGCTGGCAAGGAGAAGACGATCCGGAGACCCGAGACGGCAGAGAAGGACACGCGCTGGCTGAGGAGTTTTGAAGAAATTTCCAAAATCTTACCCGTGGGTTTATATATCCCGACCCTGTCGGTGTGATTGAGTGAAACAACTCGGTGGCACCTAGATGCAGAATCGCAAGAGGTTACTGCAACTCGGTGTGACCGAAAAGTTCAAATCGGTTGTACCGAGATTGAAAACCTAGATCAACTTAGTGAACTCGGTGTGACTGAAGTGGATGGATCGGTCAGACTAAAATGCACAGAGAGGTTTTGGAAGTTTAAGTCTAGGATGAATCGGGGACTCTGAGTGCTCCTCACACAGAGTGGTTCAAATCTGACTTGATCAAACATTGTGATGTAGCATGAATAGAGTTTGAGACAAGAAAAGCATAGATAGCTAGAGGAAGTTCTTAGGCATTCTTGTCCATCCATTTGGCAAAGAGAAAAAGGCAAACAATCAAAGAAACAAATGGATGTCCTCGAATGAGTAAAATATGCAATCAACATGCTCACACAATAAAATGGCAAGTGAAATATGTGATAAAGCATGAACAAACACTCTAGCATCTATCAAGAAATTGGCGATGACTAGGTCATCTATATATGAGTATATTGACTTAGGAGTAAATGAGAACACTTGATCATAGGTCATACTCATCGTCTAAGCACAAGTGGGGTTACCACTTTTACATAAGGCATTGTTGTGTTCACACCATTAGAGTTGCTTTAGCTCAATTGATTAGAGTAAAGCTCCCCCTAGATGTGATATCCCCCCTAAGAGGGATGAACTAACCTTGGGTCTTGTCGATGATGACTTCATGTAGATGTTGAAGATGTGGATGCTCAATGTTGATGTAGATCATTCGGAGCAATCCATTGGAGTGAGTTGCACTTTCAATACCTACACGGGTTAGTCCCACAAGGAACAAACAGGGATATCCATAGACATAGAGTGATGTACACACAAGATGATCTCCATAAAAGCATTAGGTTACCTTGTCCCTTATCTTACCAACAAGAGGGTTTGTGACTCCATGAACTAGTGCAAGTTGTGGAAGTTGTTTGCACTTGTCCATGCCAAAATAATATGAGTGAAGTATGTTGGCGGAGTCACCCTCAAGAACTCTCTAGTCCTTCTTCTTCGGGATCCACATCGTCTTGATGGGAATCCTTGGAGTTGTAGTCATACTTGATGAAGTAGAACTGGATGTAGTCTTGGTAACCCACTTGACCAAGGCCCTATGAGCTTAATTCAAATGCATCAATATCCTCTTGAAGCTTGTCCTTGCCCTTTTGCTTGTGGTCTTGTGGTGGGAGATCATCCTGTGCTTGTGTCCCTTGGAAAGAAGTAGGATCATACTTCTCTTATTGAGGAACAAACTTCGTCTTGGGGTATTGATCTTCATCCCACTCAACTCCATTGGCATTGAACTTTCGTTCAAAACCAATACCTTGATTCTTCTGGTGCCTTCCTTGCTTGCGTACAATTTCCTGAAATTGCTTACTCCCGGCAAGGCTCTTGTAAACACCTTTCTCTATAATTCCCTTCAATAAGCTATTTTCTTCCTCAAGTGTAACTTGGCTAAGAGAATCGTTAGTGGAATCAATAGAACTACTAGAATAACAATATTGGATTTATCATGATTGTTGTAAGAACCCATGCTCTTTCTCAAGGTTGAGCTTTTCAAAGCGTAACTTCTCATGAGTCTTTAAAAGTTCTCGGTGATCTTTGAAGGTAGTTTCATGAGCTAACTTAAGAGTGTTTAGTTCTTTAGTTAGACACCCAATCTCCTTCTTATCATCATCATTCGTTTTATCTTGACTAGCATGATTAATAGCAATTTCATCATAGTTATCATCACTAGAATTGTCAACAAGTAAAACATCATCACCTAGCAAGTTATATTCATCACTATTGAAATCAACATACTCAGGGTGTGATACCTTTGGGCCTTTAGCCATTGTCGGTGTCAAAACCGGTGGATCTCGGGTAGGGGGTCCCGAACTATGCGTCTAAGGCGGATGGTAACAGGAGGCAGTGGACACGATGTTTTACCCAATTTTGGGCCCTCTTGATGGAGGTAAAACCCTACGTCCTGCTTGATTAATATTGATGATATGGGTAGTACAAGAGTAGATCTACCACGAGATCAGAGAGGCTAAACCCTAGAAGCTAGCCTATGGTATGATTGTATGTTGTCCTACAGACTAAAACCCTCCGGTTTATATAGACATCGGAGGGGCTAGGGTTACACAAGGTCGGCTACAAAGGAGGAGATATACATATCTGTATTGCCTAGCTTGCCTTCCACACCAAGTAGAGTCCCATTCGGACACGAGACGAAGTCTTCAATCTTGTATCTTAGTCCAACAGTCCGGCCAAAGGATATAGTCCGGCTGTCCGGAGACCCCCTAATCCATGACTCCCTCAGTAGCCCTCGAACCAGGCTTCAGTGACGATGAGTCCGGCGCATAGTATTGTCTTCGGCATTGCAAGGCGGGTTCTTCTCCAATTTCCAAGTGTTTGTAAGTAGTATCCGACCCATAAATGTTGATCCTCTTGGCTTCTATGCCCAATAAGGGCTATCTCTCATGCGTCGAACGAATACGAGGCGCCAGGGCATTTTTACATTTGCCCCCCTAGCCAGATAAATAAATTGTCTATTAAAGGGATAGGGATTCTTAGATCCGATCTACACCATCCTCCCCTCAGCGAGAATCCATCAGAGCGCATTTTGGAAAGATCCATTCCAGCATGGCCGACCTCCGCAGCTCCTCCTCCCGCCCCCGTGGCCCTAAGCTTGGTGATTGGGAGAGGTGTTCAGTCCCACACAGTCCATTGGTCGAACGGCAGACCAAGGGATTTCTCCCTCCGGCGTATATGGTGCCCGTTCGAGCCGGGTTTGCCACCTACAATGGCGGGGAGCAAGCGGAGAACTTTCCCTGTCCCTCCATGGGGGAACGGGTCTGCCTTGTTCCTTACTTACTAAGGGGACTCAGATTTCCAATTCATCCGTTCCTCTGCGGGCTCCTGGAGTTCTACGGCCTCCAATTACACAATTTCACCCCTGCCTCCATTCTACATATCTCCGGCTACGTTGCTCTCTGCGAGTTGTTCTTGGGTTGCGAGGCTCACTTCGAGGCACACAGAGGGAATCACTTTATCAAGTGGGCGGAGCCGAAGTATGGCACATCGCTGATACCGGATACCTGTCCGGTACCCTGAAGAAGTCGTCCGAAGACTGTCCTTCAGAATGGTTTTATATGGAGGACGTCCCCTTCCGGACCCTGTTCGGCGGGGTCTTCCTGAGTTCAACAATGCTCCTCTGAAGAAGCGCTGAAGTTGGCGCCCACGGAGCCCCCAGGTGGAAGACGACAGAGAAGTCCTCTATCTGATGAACCGGATTAAGGCACTGGCTCAGTCAGGATTGACACTAACCGAAGTTATGTCGATTTGCATAATGCGGGGAGTGCAACCACTTCAATACCGTGGGAACCCCTTGTGGTGTTTCAATGGGGCGGATGACGCCACCCACTATGGGCGTAAGGGTCCGGGCGATGCTGCCGCATTAGCCAAAATTCTGTCTGAATTGTTCAAAGGAGAGGAGGAGGAGTTCACCCACATCAAGCCACGGGATGGATTCTCCATGTACAATCCTCCAAGCTGGGTAAGCTATATCCCCTTACTTCCATTTTCCTGCATTTTTCGTTGTAAGTATTCACCTTGCCAATTTGCGGCAGGAACTGTGAAAGGCCATAAAGGAGGTCAGCATCCCTTCTCCACAACCGGAGGACCCTGACCGGGCCATCGACTCCGGACTTGAAGAAGATCCGGTTATCTCCGTGGAGCTGATAGACTGGCAGTTCTATCAGTTAAGCTGCGACAATGCCATGGTGGCCATTACGACCGACTATCCCGGACTGCTCCCTGCATCGCACATAAGAAAAACCAAAAAGTCCCAACTCCAAAAAGTAGGATCCCCTTTTAGACACTTCACCCACCATATTCACATGGCATTTTTTACAGGGAAGGCATTCGGGACGCCCTGCCGAACCCGCAGCAACGCGCCAACAGGAGGCACCGAGGCCGGGTAGGCCAAAAAGGAAGGTGGTCAAGACGGAGACGCCGTCGCAAAGGTATAACAAACACCGCTCCGTGGTTGTCATCTTTCTCGAAATGTAATGACGCCCGTGTTTCTTTAACAGAAAAAACGCTCGTCGGAATATGTCCAGCGATGTTGCCAATCACGCTTCCACCAGTCGGGCGCTAGGACCGGACATGGAGGCAGAAGCCGATATGGGGCAGGTGCCGGATAATCCCCCAACAGAGGATGCGGATAGATTATCCGCTACAAACTCAAAAGTGGAAAGCGCCATGAATCATAGGCACCGCCGGGCCATACTCCGTGACGCTTGTTTCTCACCAGAGGCGTTTGATGCCTTCAATTCTGGAGAGATGTACCTCCGTGCCGCTCAAGATGGTCTAGCCAGACCCACGGATTAGTATGTAATGGATGTACGGGTGAGTGAATCTGACGATTTATATGTATCAGTAGCCCCTGAGACTTGAAACAGTTAGCAGAACTGATTTAAGGATCTTCTTTATTGTGCAGGTTCTTACACAGAAGAATACTAGGCTGTCCCAGGAGCTGGAGGAATGCAAGACCCAACTGAGGCCGCTGTTGCCGCATTGCAGGAACAGAAAAAGCCTCCCGCTGGTAACATTTTAAAGAATGATGGTTACCATATAGTGTGCAGCGTGGCTGCAGATCTAACAATAGATTTTGCAGATGAATCTGGAGAAAATCCGGGGGACCATCATGTTATGCGGCAGCTAGAGGCTGGCAAACGCGTGCTGACTGAGGTTAGGCGGGAGAAAAGCAATCTCCAAGATGCCAATATAAAGCTGAACGTGGAACTAAAAGACGTTCGGGGCCAGCTTGTAGACTCCGAGAAGGAGAATAAGAGGCTTCAGTGCGGCATTTTCAGTAAGTGCTTGAATGAATCCTTTTAAAGGTATTCAGCGAAGAAGCCGACTAAAAGCGTTATGTCTGTAGGTATGCTGATGGGTCGTCCCACGGAGGAAATGCCCGGGTCTATGGGTGATCTTCTGTCCGAGCTGTCACATCTGCACGAACAAGTTCGGCAGCTGATGTAGGGTGTTGCCCAGGCCTTGTGGCCGTCCGCCTCCCTGCTAGAGGGCATTGCAGAGCTTGCGGAGAATCTCAAAGGAGCACGGCGGCGCTTCCGATTATGGAAGATATCAGCCTGCCGACAGGGTGCCAGAGAAGCCTGGGCCATGGTGAAGACGCGGTATACCAAAGCAGACCCAAATCACATGGCCGAGGTCGGACCTGTGGGGCCCGACGGAATAGAGATCCCCGTTAGCTTAGTTTATGGGCAAGTAGAATTAGCCGCAAAGTATTCCCAACATGATTGTAAGCTAGACCGCCTGTTGGATGGTATAGAAGAAGAATTTAGTCAGTCTCCATGACTATGTAATTAAAGTGACATGTATAATGCCTTCTAGCCGGATTGTAGATCATTTGTCGTTGCGGATTGTAACTAAAACAAAGGCAGCTTGGAGACGGATGAAACAAACACCATTGAGACGAACTGATACTTGATCTTGCGGTTGTTGAAATGATCGGATCCGCTTGAAGAGAAACACACCGGTTGAAAAGAATTGACATGACAAACTTGATGATCAAGAAGGATTACTATTCACATAGGAATATGAGAACACCATTTCGTAAAGGTATGGAATCAACACTTGATACAGAAGCAACTCGAATACCACAACTCAAAACAAAACAAAGGATTGGCTTGTAGAATAAGCCGGAACAAACATATGATAGAGATTTCGTCTGAAGTTTTCGTGGTGGGGCCTACACGGGCTCGACCGTACAACACCATCATGTACAAGGCAGTGCACATGACATATGAAGCATCCCCGAGTCGGCATAGCCAAAGACTCTTTAAGACACAACGAGACCACTGTAAAACCGACCGTGAATAGGCGGACCACTAGACGTCGAACCCCAATTTCATATCATACATCTGTCGAAAAGATATCCTAAGAGCTACTTGAATTCCCACCTATGAAATTCCCGAACCTTTCCGGTTATGCAATCAGGTGTTGGGGATACAGGGGAAGCATAATATCTCACCCAAACTAGCAAATCCTACATCCAGCTGTATCCATCCTTCAACACATAAGCAAGAAACCTTCGGAAACCATCTACCTCAACCTTCGAAAAGCATCCGTTGTACGAGTTATGGCGATACTCCCGAACTCCCGCCCCAGTACTGGGTGGCGTCGAGGTTATGTCACCAACGAACTACATAAAATAGATTTTCGATGTCGGCGTACTAAACTCAGGTATTCCAGAACTGCAATGATAAAATTATGATGACAACACCTCAGAGCTCAACTCCCCGGGACACTTCCACTAAACCCCTGACAGGAGGCACCAAGACAATGTTCTCATCATAAAACCATCGGAACGATTCCAAGATACCCGCGTGATCCTAAAAAAATTAGTGAAATTTGAGAAGAGAAGAGTCAAAACTCTACGTCAGGATACCTTACCAGAGTGATGAGGAGACTGGGAAGTAAAAAGAATTCCTAAACTCTCCGATATATAATTCCTAAAGACTCAAAACATTTTTCTAGACACAACTCGGCCGCTAAAAACGATCAAGCAATGGGGCTCCTAAGGTCGGGGAAGGCTCTGATACCAACTTGAAACACCCTTGATGCGACTATAGCTCCCACGTGTCGAGGCACGACTTAGAGACATAATCGCATTGAAGGCATGTGTCGCAAGTTAGGCAATCTTCACAACATCCCATGTAATATAAATAATAAAGGGGAGATAACAATAGTTGGCTTACACTCGCCACGTCAATCAAGTACATAAATAACATTACATCATCCAAACACTCATGGCCTGACTACGGTGCCAAAATAAAAGATAACCCAACATGCGACACGGTCCCAATCACCCCCAACTGGGCACCACTACTGATCATTGGGGAAGGAAACATAGTAACGTTGAGAGTCCTCGTCGAACTCCCACTTGAGCTCATACGCGTCTCCTGGAGCGGAATTATCAGGCCCTGCATTTGGTGTAATAGTAATCTGTGAGCCACAGGGACTCAGCAATCTCGCACCCTCGTGATCAAGACTATTTAAGCTTATAGGTAAGGAAGGTAATTATATGTGGAGCTGTAGCAAGCGACTAGCAAGTATGGTGGCTAACTTATTCGCAAAAGAGAGCGAGAAGAGAAGGCAAAGCACGAGCGAGAAACTAGAGAACAAGCTGCGCAAACATTACTCCAACACCGTGTCCACTTCCCGGACTCCGCCGAGAAGAGGCCATCACGGTAACACACTCAGTTGATTCATTTTAATTAAATTAAGGTTCAAGTTATCTACAACCGGACATTAACAAATTCCCATCTGCCCATAACCGCGGGCACGGCTTTCGAAAGTTCAAATCCCTGCAGGGGAGTCCCAACTTAGCCCATGACAAGCTCTCACGGTCAATGAAGGAATAGACCTCCTCCCAAGACGTTCCGATCAGACTCGGTATCTCGGTAACTCAAGACACTTCGACAGGTTAAAACAAGACCAGCAACACCGCCCGAATGTGCCGACAAATCCCGATAGGAGCTGCACATATCTCTTTCTCAGGGCACACTCCGATGAGCGCTCCATACAACTAAAACCAAACCTCGAGTTTCCCCGAGGGGGCACTGCACAGGACTCTAGGTTGGACCAACACTCAGAGGAGCACTGGCCCAGGGGGGGGGGGTTAAAATAAGATGATCCTTGGGCTCCGGAAACCCAAGGGAAAAAGAGGCTATGTGGCAAATGGTAAGATCAATGTTGGGCATTGCTGGAAAAGCTTTAATCAAGGAGAAATATCAAGGGGTTCCCATTATAACCCAACCGCGTAAGGAACGCAAAATCCGGGAACATAACACCGATATGACGGAAACTAGGGCGGCAAGAGTGGAACAAAACACTAGGCGAGAGGCCGAGCCTTCCACCCTTTACCAAGTATATATATGCATTAAGATAACAAGATAATATAATGATATCCCAACAAGTAAATAAATGTTCCAACAAGGAATGGCCTCCAATCTTCACCTGCAACTAGCAACGCTATAAGAGGGGCTGAGCAAAGCGGTAACATAGCCAATCAATGGTTTGCTAGGACAATGGTGGGGTAGAGGTTTGACAAGGCAATTTGGGAGGCTTGCAAGCAAGTGGTAGGAATCGTAGCATTGGCATAGCAAAAGAGCGAGCAAACTAGCATAGCAAAGATAGTAGTGATTTCGAGGGTATGATCATCTTGCTTGCACAGTTGTCAGAGTTGACTGGATCCTCGAAAGCAAACTCAACGGGCTCCTCGTTAGCGAACTCGTCTCCCGGCTCTATCCAAACAATACAAACAAGCAACAAGGATACAATCAACCACGTCCAAAACTCAAACAACGCAATGCAAAGATGAGATGCTATGCGGGATGCGATGCGGGATGCAAAATGCAAGATATGACAGGAAATGCATGAACCTGGCCTCAACTTGGAAATCCAAGTGTGCCACTGGAAACATGAGACGAAATCGCTTGAAAACGATATAAAGAACACCGGAAACGGAGTTACGGTTTGGAAATGGCAAGCGATCCAAAAATGACACCGGTCTGCGATTTACAGCAAGTAGGCATCTAAATGCAATGATATGAACATGCTACAGCACCCAAACATGACAAAAAAATACATGGAATGGATGCATACAAGATGCTTAACAAAAGTCTAGCACTAAGCTACGGCCAATTCATCCATTATCAGGTTCAAACAAGCATGTCAAAAATGCAAATGACAAACAGATCTCAGACTGAGTGAAATCAACACTTGTCTAGAATTTCAGATCAGGTAGCCCTCTTCGGAGCAACAAAACTACATGCTACAGGACCTGAACCTGGCAAAGTAAAGCATGGCCTGGAGCTACTTAAAGAGCTTAACAAAAGTCCCTTAGTGACCTTGAGCCAAAAGGGATCAGAAAATACAATTGCAAGCATGTGAACATAGTAAAAATATAATCAGTTTTCAGACTTAGTGAAAACTGGCACATGCTGAAATATAACTCAAGTAGGCATGTTCACGAGCTCGATGCACTCACTACGGTGAAAGTCATGGAAAGACAAGCATGCACCCATCCAGAAGGCACAAAATGCAATCTAGACATGGCAAGAACAAAAGAATAGCATGCACGGATCAACTACAACAACATCGGCAAAATTGCAAACAAGTTGACAATCTGCCCAGATTCACAAAGTAACAAAAGTAGAGCTCGATTGACTCAAGCTAGGGTGCTCCATAATTGCAAACAAAGACATGGATGGATAGAGCACTACAACATTAACAAAACATCCTTACTGATCATCCTCAAAAGAGGCACGGATCACTAGGAAACAACATGAACATATGGCATCATGAGATAAACAACTCCAGGACTTAGTGAAATTACTAAGTCCCTGAAAACAGAATTAGCAAGTGCACCACTTGGCAAGCTTGCACTAGACACCACACACATCACAAAAATACATGGGTTCCACCTCTGGAAAGATGACAAAACCCTTAACAAAACACATAGAACATCAAGGCATAACATGCACACATTAATCATGGCAAAAATGACAAAAACCTAAACGGAGTAGCAGATCTGATAATTAACTCAAGTAGACCTCTTCTAACAGTATTTCGGGCATCAAGATGAACTCAAATGAAAATGATTCAATGGAATAAAATGATGTACTCTCTGAGGCGAACATTTTGATATGCTATATGCCCAAAACGGAGCTATGGATGCAAAGTTACGATGCGATGAACATGTGCATATGGATCTGGGAAACTCAGGACTTAGAAGACTTAGAAGAAATTTACACCTCCGGAAAGTCAACTGGCGGATGAGGATATCTGGGACGAGGAGATCCGGGCGGCGCGGGGCTGTGCTTGGATGGAGGGAGTGGTGGATCTGGTCCCGGTTGGCGCGGATGACGAGGACGACCGTGGAGCTCGCCGGAGTTGGGGGAGATGGCCGGAATCGTCGAATCCGGCGAGGACGGCGGGGCGGCGAGGCGATGCGGGCGGCGCCGGCGATGCACACGGCGGGGCTGGCGACGCGCAGCGGTGGCGCATGACGAGACGGGCGGCGGGAGGCAGCAGAGGTGGCGGCGACCGGGCGGCAGCGCCGGTGGCGAAGAGCGGCGGCGGGGCGGAGCTGCAATGGCGCGGCGGCGGAGGTGCGCGCCGGCGAGAGGCGAGGCGGCGGGGCGCGGTGGCCGGCGGCGAAGGCGGTGCACGGCGCGGGCGGCGGCTTGGGGAAGTAGGCGCGGGGAGGCGAGAGCCTCGGGCGGCGGCGGCGACCGGGCCCGCGTGGGCCGGATCTGGGCCCCGCGGGCCGCGCGGTGGAGAGAGAGAGATGGCCGGGTGAGGTGGCGGGCGCTGATTGGCCTGGAGCGGCGGCGGGGATGACGTGGCGGCTCCCCATTGGTGGGAGTGAGGTGGCGGCATGTGGTGGACACGTCCGGCGCGGCGTGGACGCGTCCGGCGGCGCGAGGAGAGTGATTTTAGGGTTTCATCCGTGAATAAATCGGAGGGGATCACATATATATAGGTAGAGGGATCTAGGAGAGTCCAAATGAGGTGCGGTTTTCGGCCACGCGATCGTGATTGAACGCTCTAGATGGTGGAGAAGACTTAGGTGGGTTTTGGGCCAAAATGGAGGGGTGTTGGGCTGCAACACAGACGAGGCCTTCTTGGTCCCTCGGTTAACCGTTGGAGTATCAAACGAAGTCCAAATGATATGAAACTTGACAGGCGGTCTACCGGTAGTAAACCAAGGCTGCTTGGAAAGTCTCGGTCCAATCCGGAAATGTTGAATCCCCACACATGAAAGAAAGGTAGAAATGACCACCGGAGGAGAACGAAGCGCCGGATTGCAAAGCAGACAACGGGGAAAATGCTCGGATGCATGAGACGAACATGTATGCAAAAGAAATGCACATGATGACATGATTTGCAATGCAAGACACGCAAGCAATGACAATGCAACAACAACGAATCACTGGACGACACCTGGCACATCGATCACGGGGCGTTACAACCCAGGTCTATTGTGATAATGCACCCTTTTATTTCGGACTGGGTTTGTATTCAGGGCCGGATTATCCCAAAAGTTTGTTTCGGTTTTCCAGACACTTTCCATCACATAGTACTTTCGTACTATGGACGCCAAGTTAGCGAAGCGTGTTATCTCACGGCAATTTATGGCGTTAAGGATTCCCTTGTCCGTGCAATTATTGCAGAAAAATAAGATTGTGTCTTCCTCGCGACAGTCCTTAACCTTGTTCATCGCAAGGAGGAATCTAGCCCAATAGTGATGTATTGTTTCCTGGGGCTCTTGCCTGATATGGGAAAGATCGCTTATGTTTGGGTGGGTGGGTGGAATTGAATCCGAACCCTTACCCGATCTGGGATCCAGGGGCCGAGGAGTTTCCAATTTTGGAAGTTCCGGTTCCGGGGTGTTACCCGCTAATCTTGGTCCGCTGCTTGACTCTAAGTTCAGGGATTGGATGTTGTCCTCCCGCGAACGGGCGTCCGGCTCGGAGAGCTCGGGAATACAGACATAGTTGGTCCTCAAGATAGAGGAAAGGTCGCCGAATTGTTCCTCCACCACTGCAATATGATGGGTGGCCGATGGAGAGTTAATCTTCCTTTGATCGGGTTTAAGCCCAATCCGATCATAGTCTGTAGCGACTCCCAAGGCGGCGATGCAATCCAAGAGCTCGATTAAGGAGGCAAGCTCCATTGGATCCATCTGTTCGGCGAGTGCCGATTTGACGTGGAGGCTGTTTTCGATGACCCGAGAAGTCATCGTCGGCGCGGCGGCCGAACAGGCGGTCATGATGAACCCGCCTAGCCGGAGAGTTTGGTTGACAGCCAAAGCTCCCCCAACAGTAGTACCGTCTTTAAAGACGAGACGCGACATCCTTCCTTTTGGCGACAACATAGAGGAACTCTCAATGAAAGCACCAATGTCGGTGTCAAAACTAGCGGATCTCGGGTAGGGGATCCCGAACTGTGCGTCTAAGGCGGATGGTAACAGGAGGCAGGGGACACAATGTTCTACCCAGGTTCGGGCCCTCTTGATGGAGGTAAAACCCTATGTCCTGCCTGATTAATATTGATGATATGGGTAGTACAAGAGTAGATCTACCACGAGATCAGAGAGGCTAAACCCTAGAAGCTAGCCTATGGTATGATTGTATGTTGTCCTACGGACTAGAACCCTTCGGTTTATATAGACACTGGAGGGGCTAGGGTTACACAAGGTCAGTTACAAAGGAGGAGATATACATATCCGTATTGCCTAGCTTGCCTTCCACGCCAAGTAGAGTCCCATCCGGACACGAGACGAAGTCTTCAATCTTGTATCTTCATAGTCCAACAGTCCGGCCAAAGGATATAGTCCGTCTTTTCGGAGACCCCCAAATCCAGGACTCCCTCAGCCATGAAGCATCTCCCAATTCCTTCATTTGGTGAGTCAAATATGTTGTAGGAGTTGGTTGACACAAGTGCTAGACTGGCAACACCTTCATCTTGAGTATATTCGGAGTCAGAGTGATAACTTCTTTCGGAGTGATGGTCAGAGTCAGAGCCAGATACCCATTCATCAACATGAGCTTGATGTCTTCGTTTTGTGTAGCTCCTTGATGACTTGTCCTTCCTTTCCGAATCCTTTCTTCTCCAAGAGGTTCTTCGTTCATAATGATCATCTCTACTCCTCCTCTCTCTAGGTGGTGATTCTTCTCTTATACTTCTCCTTTTGGGTGAATCTTCTCTTCTTTTGTAGGGGGCCGTACACTCATTGGAGTAGTGTTCGGGTCTTCCACAATTGTAGCAATTTCGCTCATGACTCGAAGATCTTTTGTCATTGTAGGACCTTATCTTGGAACTTCTTTCCTTGCTTCTACTCTTGTAGAACTTGTTGAAGTTCTTCACCATTAGTCTCAATTCCTCATTGAAGGTTTGTTTCTCACTTGATGATGTACGAGCATCACATGGGGCTTTGTAAGCACCACTTGACTTGTTGTGAAGCTCTTCCTTATCCTTGAGTGACATCTCATGAGCAACAAGTCTTCCAATGACTTCTGTTGGCTTGAGATCTTTGTAATTGGGCATCATTTGAATCCATATGCACATGGTATCATATTTTCCATCCAAGGCTCTTAGGATCTTCTTGATGATGAATCTATCAGTCATCTCCTCACTTTGTAAGCCGGCAATCTTATTTGTGATGAGAGCAAGCCTAGAGTACATTTCAGTGACACCTTCACCATCCTTCATTTTGAACTTGTCAAGTTGACTTTGAAGCACATCCAATTTGGATTCCTTGATGGAGTCGGTACCCTCATGCGTATCAATGAAAGTATCCCGAATTTCATTTGCATTCTCAAGACGGCTGATTTTGTTGAATTCTTCGGGGCATAATCCGTTGAAGAGGATATCGCAAGCTTGAGCATTATATTGCAGCATCTTTAACTCTTCCGCGGTAGCTTCACGATTTGGTTCTCTCCCATCAAAGAATTCACCTTGCAAGCCAATACACACAATAGCCCAAACGGCGGGGTTATGTCCAAGAATATGCATTTTCATATTATGTTTCCAACTAGTGAAATTAGTACCATCATAGTAAGGACCTCTACGGTGACAATTTCCCTCGCTAGACGCCATACTCTCCTAGGTTGTCAAACCAAGGCTATGAACACCAAAAGCTATGGAAATCAAGGCAAATGGAGACCAAAGCTCTAATACCACTTGTAGGATCGAAAGTAGGTCTAGAGGGGGTGTGTGATTAGACTACTTGACCAAATAAAAATCTAGCCTTTTCCCAATTTTAAGTTTTGGCAGTTTTTAGCAACTTAGCACAAGTCAAGCAATCAACCTACACATGCAAGTCTAAGAGTATAGTAGCGGAATATAAAACATTACATATGAAGGTAAAGGGAGGAGTTTGGAGGGAGCAAACACAATGTATACATGGAGATTTTTGGCGTGGTTCCGATAGGTGGTGCTATTGTACATCCACGTTGACGGAGACTTCAACCCACGAAGGGTAACGGTTGCGCGAGTCCAAGGAGGGCTCCGCCCACGAAGGGTCCACGAAGAAGCAACAGTGTCTATCCCACCATGGCCATCGCCCACGAAGGACTTGCCTCACTAGGGTAGATCTTCATGAAGTAGGCAATCTCCCTTCCCTTACAAACTCCTTGGTTCAACTCCACAATCTTTTCAGAGGCTCCCAAGTGACACCTAACCAACCTAGGAGACACCCCTCTCCAAAAGGTAATAGATGGTGTGTTGATTGTGAACTCCTTGCTCTTGTGCTTCAAATGATAGTCTCCCCAACACTCTACTCTCTCTCATAGATTTGGATTTGGTGGAAATATGATTTGAGTGGAAAGAAACTTGGGGAAGGCTAGAGATCAAGATTCTTGTGGTTGGAATGGAATATCTTGGTCTCAACACATGAGTAGGTGGTTCTCTCTCAAAAATGTATGTTGGAAGCGTAGGCACGTTCTGATGGCTCTCATCTCTAATGAAGGAAGGTTGGACGGGTATATATAGCCTCCACACAAAATCTAACTGTTACACACAAATCACCAAACTCGGTGGGACCGAATCATGAAACTTGGTCAGACCGATTTACTTCAAAATGTGAACGTTAGGATTTTCGATGGGACCGACATGTCAACTCGGTGGGACCAATTTCATTAGGGTTAGGGCATACCGTAATCTCATTGATACCAATCACATAAACTCGATAGGACCAATTTCTGTAACAGACAAACAGAGAGTTGGTTAGGCAAACTTGGTGGGACCGATTCGCTCATTTCGGTGAGAACGAAATGTTACGAAAGGGAAACAAAGAGTTTGCATTGCGAACTCGGTGGGACCGATCGCTCATCCGATTGGACCGAAGCGTTATGAAGGGAAACAAAGAGTTTGCAATCCCATATCGCTGAGACCGAGATCCCTATCGGTGAGACTGAAGTGACTAGGGTTTCTGGCAGTGGCTATGTCAAGTGAACTCGGTGGCGCCGGATAGATTAAATCTGTACGACCGAGTTTGACTTTTGGTTTGGGACACACGTGGATATGAGAAAGTGGTTGAGGGCTTTTGGAGCATTTCACTAAGCATTTGGAGCAAGCTAGCCATTAAGCAACACCTCATCCTCTTTTAATAGTATTGGCTTTTCCTATGGACTCAATGTGATCTTGGATCACTAAAATGAAAATGTAGAGTCTTGAGCTTGAGCCAATATGTATCCTTAGCATTTTGAGGGGTCCACATTCCTAATCCATGCCATGCCAATCATTGAACTTTCTGAAATGATCATCTTGAAATAGCATTAGTTCAATGAGCTATATGTTGTTAGGAATTACCAAACCACCCAGGGATAGTTGCACTTTGACCGGCGCAGAAGGGCGGTGATGGCCCTCATGCTCATGTGGCGGGGTTGTCTTCGCGAGACCCGGGGGCCCAGCTTCGGGAGGAAGCAGTCTCTGTAGCTAGGCCGGCTCCAAAGATGCTTGCCCTCAGCTCGCCTGCTGAGGTCCCAAAGGCTCCGGAGCCCCCGTCCCCCTCTGCTGCTGCTAACTTGTCGATCCTGACACCGGTGCAACCTCCTGCTTCGCCTAGTACTCTGGAGGAGGCTTTTTCCGCACTGATCTAGCTTCACGATGATCTTCAAGGCATCAACTGTCGCCTAGTATCGGGGCGCCTGGAGTTGATCTCGGGATGGCTGCGATCCAATGGATCCGTCAAGGCGGCATGGAGCCACACCTTAGCGGCCTCCGAGGAAGGTAAGCAGGTTGCCGGCCTGGCTGCGGCCGCCCGTGACATGGCGTTGAAGGATGACATGGCTGCTAAGGAGCGCTACCGGGTGGTGGAGGCCGAGCTGGAGACCCTGCCCAATGAGCGTGCCACTGAGGCTCGTCAGCACGAGGTACAGGAGGAGGATCTGAAGGCTCGGGAAGACGCGATCACTGGTCGTGACACCAAGCTGGAGCAGTCAGCGTGGGAGCAGGCCATAGAGCGCGACCACCTAGAGAAGCTGAAGAAGGAGGTGGAGGAGGAGAAGGTCCGGCTGGAGGCCAAGGCGAAAATCCTTGCCAACGATCATGTCGCCTTTGATTCTCTCGAGGAGAGGTCCCTCAAGGCGCCGTGAGACCTCTATGGGAGGGGGTTGAAGAAGCCGCTGGTGACTGCTGAGGAAGGCCCCGCCGAGCTTCTCCCCCAGCTTGTTGAGGCGCTCGAGGGCGTTGCTGATGGATTCAGCCCCATGGTGGAGGGGGAAGCCCGCGCGCTTTCCACTTCAGCTATGACGCGTGTCTTCAGCCACTTCCATCTTAGTGACCTCAGCACCGACTTTGGGCCCCTGCTTGAGCCTGTGGACAAGGAGCACTGCACTGCCGCCGCCGAAGTCGTGAAGGTCCAAGTGGAGGCTCTGCTGTGGAAGTTCCTCGCCATCGACCCTGCGCCCGCGGGTGATGACGCCGCCGAACCCATGGCCTCGGCTGATGGCACAAGCGACGGCGATGTCATCGACGATGGCGCACTCCTCGCGAACGGCGGCGACGCTCAAGGCTGAAGAAGGAGCTTGCTGGCAGCGCTTTCCTCCATTTTTTATTTGCCGCAACATGCACCATGCCTCGTGGAGGCGTTAAAACTTTATGTGTCCGTGCTTTTTAAGAGACAATGTTTCTTGTAATAATTTGCTAGGATTTGCAATTTCCTTCCCGCTTGCTTGATGTTTCGCGTCGGCAGGGCCCGGCCCCGCGCATACCTCAGCCGCCGTTCGGTCGTCCGGATCACGAGGACAGGACCAAGGGGTGAGGGACTACGTGACCAGTTAGGCTCCTGAGTCGTGATGCTCAAGAGTCCCCCTTGACGTACAAATAGCCCGCGGGAAGAAGATGCGAGAGTATGCCTTAGCGTTCTGCGTCAGCAGGGCCCGACCCCGCGTGTACCTCAGCCGCCGTTGGGTCGTCCAGATTACCAGGACGAGACCAAGGGGTGAGGGGCTACATGACCAGTTAGGCTCCTGAGTCGCGATGTTCAGGAGTCCCCCTTGACGTACAAACAGACCTCCATACCTTTTCTTATCGAGGTCCCGCTCGGGAGAGGCGCGCGACAACTAGGTCCGAGGGACCTGGCAGGGTGGTGTACGCTAGGCGTGACCTGAGCGTAGCCCCCGTGCCCAGCCCTCTCGCGTGACTCTCTCAAGGAGGAAGTGTTGTGATGAGGCTAGAAACTGAGCCTGACAGCTCCCTGAGGTTGATACGGCCAAGGGGCCGCCCTTAGTTGTTTATCACCAGCGCGGGGCATGGCGCTTCCGCACTTGCACGGGCATAGCCGCTCCTCGACCGTGTCGACTGCCAGCGCGGAGCATGGTGCTTCCACTGGTGCGTGGGTGTGGGCCCCCTTTGAGTGGGACCCCAAGGTGTGTACAACCATGCCCTGACACCTTGCTTGCAAGGCAGGGCTAGACGACGTGTGTCAGGGCACTCGTGAGCCAGCGCGGGACTCATGAGGCCCTACCTCAAGGCGGGTTGCGCCTAAATTTGGTTCTTGATAGCTGCAATGGCCCCGCGAGGTGGTTAGACAACCCGCGCCGAGTGAATCTCTTGAGGTTATTACATGAGAAGGCCAAGAACCAACGACCCCAGGAGGTGATGTGAACGGGACCGGCCCGCCAGACAGAGCTCAGTCGTTGGGTTTATCGATGCTGCAGGGACGGACCCGAGCACAGACACCGTGCCCAGTCTTCTCATGCAAAAAATCCTGAAGAAAGACAACCAGCGCGCGGCTCCCGTGGTGACGAGGCACCGTGCCACGCGCCCTAACTTACCCGCCCCCGATTAGCTCATGCGAGAACAACGCACCAAGCACCATGGGAGGTGAAGTGCACATGAGCTGGCCCGCGAGCCAGAGCTCAGCCACTTGGGTTTAGCGGTGCTACAGGGACAGACTCGAGCACAGACGTCGTGCCCGCCCTTAATCATGAGGCGGTCGTGGGTGGGCTTGCAAGGGCGTACGACGATCATGGCAACAAAGTGCCGAACAGGCAGATGCCAATTATGAAATAACTTATGGAAGGAGGTAGCTTTAGCTCTGATAGATGCAAGAACGATACATGCCACAGGGACGAACTCACGTGGCCTGGGGATGATGCAGCCCGAGGGGCGCCCCCAACAAGGTAAATCAAAGATGCAAAAGGATATGTGTTGCAGGGACAAGCCCATGCAACCTGGGAATAATGCAGCCCAAGGGGTGCCCCCAACGGAATAAACCGGAAAATGTCACCTGGTGTTGTTGCTGAAGAGATGTCGAAGTAGCTGAAGATGCACGCTGAACAGGTTGCTCCTCACGAGCCGCTTGGGTCCTGAACCTCGGGAGGCTCCGGAGGCTCGCGAAGGACCGTTGCCACCTCCTCCAGGACCGCGTGGTTCCTGGCCTCCTGAGCAACCATGATGCTTCGCAGGCGGCGCTGGAGGGTGACAGCCGCGTTCGGCAAGCCAAAAGGCATGCAAACGTAGCTGTGAGGCGGGCCCTCACACCGACCAGCGCATGAAGGCCAGAAGCGCTCCTGGGATGCAGCTCTTTTGAGCCCTGGGATGTTAACGCAGACGCGCAGCTCGTTGTCCTCACCAGGACAAGGAGCCGCGCCAGGTGGTACGCGCGGTCGCCACGCATGGCTCTCGCCTCTTGAAGCTCCTCAGTCGTCTTGGTGATGAACTCCTGAACACCTAGCACCCTGTGCCCTGGGCCCTCGTGAGGGAAGCGTGTGATGAAGCATGCCTCCATGTGGTGCTGGAGCGCCTCCCTTGTGACATTGGCTAAGTCAGAGGCCCTCCAGAAGAGAGCCCTCGAGCCCAACCTGAGGAGGGCACCGGGCGCACCTTCCTATGCGCGAGAGGGAGGCGCCCCATCCGTGGGCGCAGATCCTTTGGTGGTGCCGCTGGAGATGCCGCTCTCCTCAGGCTCTTGGCGGAGGAGCTACTTCTTCTTCTTGGGGACTGATTTCTACTACTCAACCTTCTTCTTGTAGACGTTGTTGGGCCTCCAAGTGCAGAGGTTTGTAGGATAGTAGCAAATTTCCCTCAAGTGGATGACCTAAGGTTTATCAATCCGTGGGAGGTGTAGGATGAAGATGGTCTCTCTCAAACAACCCTGCAACCAAATAACATAGAGTCTCTTGTGTCCCCAACACACCCAATACAATAGTAAATTATATAGGTTCACTAGTTCGGCGAAGAGATGGTGATACAAGTGCAATATGGATGGTAGATAAAGGTTTTTGTAATCTGAAAAATATAAAAACAGCAAGGTAGCAAGTGGTAAAAGTGAGTGTAAACGGTATTGCAATGCTAGGAAACAAGGCCTAGGGTTCATACTTTCACTAGTGGAAGTTCTCTCAACAATATCACATAATTGGATCATATAACTATCCGTCAACATGCAACAAAGAGTCACTCCAAAGTCACTAATAGCGGAGAACAAACAAAGAGATTATGGTAGGGTACGAAACCACCTCAAATTTATTCTTTCTGGTCGATCTATTCAAGAGTTTGTACTAGAATAACCTTAAGACACAAATCAACCAAAACCCTAATGTCACCTAGATACTCCAATGTCACCTCAAGTATCCATGGGTATTATTATAATATGCATCCCACAATCTCAGATTCATCTATTCAACCAACACAGAACTTCAAAGAGTGCCCCAAAGTTTCTACCGAAGAGTCAAGATGAAAATGTGTGCCAACCCCTATGCATAAGTTCACGAGGTCACGGAACTCGCAAGTTGATCACCAAAACATACATCAAGTGGATCACGTGATATTCCATTGTCACCATAGATAAGCACATGCAAGACATACATCAAGTGTTCTCAAATCCTTAAAGAGTCAATCTGATAAGATAACTTCAAAGGGAAAACTCAATCCATTACAAGAGAGTAGAGTGGGAGAAACATCATAAGATCCAACTATAATAGCAAAGCTCGTGATACATCAAGATCGTACCACCTCAAGAACACGAGAGAGAGAGAGAGATCAAACTCATAGCTATTGGTACATACCCTTAGCCCCGAGGGTGAACTACTCCCTCCTCGTCATGGAGAGCGCCAGGATGATGAATATGGCCAACAGAGAGGGATTCCCCCCTCCGACAGGGTGCCGGAACGGGTCTAGATTGGTTTTTGGTGGCTACAGAGGTTTCTGGTGGCGGAACTCCCGATCTATTCTGTTCCCCGATGTTTTAGGGTATACGCACATATATAGGCGAAAGAAGTCGGTCAGGGGAGCCACGAGGGGCCCACGAGGGTGGGGGCACGCCTAGGGGGGTAGGGCGCGCCTCCCTGCCTCGTGGCTTCTTCTAAGCTTCCCTGACGTCTACTCCAAGTCTCCTGGATTGCTTTCGTTCCAAAAATAACTCTCCCGAAGGTTTCATTCCGTTTGGACTCCGTCTGATATTCCTTTTCTTCGAAACACTAAAATAGGCAAGAAAACAACAATTTGGGTTGGGCCTCCGGTTAATAGGTTAGTCCCAAAAATAATATAAAAGTGTTTAGTAAAGCCCATAAACATCCAAAACAGATAATATAATAGCATGAATACTAAATAAATTATAGGTACATTGGAGATGTATCAGGGACAGCCTTAGGAGGGTAGATGGCGCCTTCGTTGTCTGGTCTCCAACTACTGCAGCCTGGTAGGCATGCTCGAGAGAGCACACATCTTCCTTCTCCTCGCAGGCGATCGTGATGATGTCACAGTTCCCTGGCATCTTGAGGATGTCGTAGCCATGGTGGGTCACTGGCATGAACTTGGACAGGGCCGGATACCCTAGGATGGCATTGTACGGGAGGCGGATGTGGGCGACATCGAAGTCAATGAGCTCAGTGCGGTAGTTGTCGCGTTGGCCGAAAGTGACAGGGAGGTGGATCTGTCCTATCGGGGTGGTGGAGCCGTCAGTCACTTCTGAGAAGGGCTTGGTGGGCTGCGGCTGATCATACGGCACTTGGAGGCGGTCGAACGTCTCGATGGAAAGAACATTGAGCCCTGCACCACCATCAATGAGGGTCTTGGTGACAAGGACATTGCTGATGATGGGTGAGCAAAGCATCGGGAGGGCGCCGACAGTTGCCGCACACTTAAGCTGGTCGGACGAGCTGAAGGTGATGGTGCACTTGGACCACCTGAGCGAATGTGTGGCCTCGAGCCTGGGAAGGGTCGCGTTCACCTCACGAGCGAACAGCTTGAAGATGCGCTGGGAGGCTGGGGCCTGAGCGCCGCCCAAGATGCAAGCTATGGCATGAGGCTCCTGGAAGCCCCCCAGCCCCCTTGTCCTGGTGGTGGTCTTCGTTCCTTCTTGGTGGTGGTGGCAGCGGAGGGAGGCCGACATTGCCCTGAGGGCGGTCCTCATGAGGCTAGTCTCTCCAAGCGCCCTCGCGAGGCTGGCCTTGCCAGCGATCCTCATGAGGCTGGTCACGCCACTCTTGGCGGGGGCCATCTTCGTCCCAGCATCCTCCACTTCTGCCTCCTCCACAGCCGTAGCCTCAATCATTGCGCTCGGGGCGTCGACCGAGGCGCCTGTCGCGGGTGGCCCTGAGCTACTGACAGTCATTGGTGTTGTGGCTGTGTACGTTGTGGAAGACACAAAATGGACGGCTGCCCTTGGACGACTCTGGGTGGTCACATCCGCGCTTCATCTCTGGTTCAGCCACAAGCACGGCAGCCCCCTTGCTCTTCACATCCTTGGCCTTGGCATTCTTGTCTTCTAGGTCGGGCACTGGGAGCTCGAGGAGGGAGAGGCACCCCTCCTCAGCTCTCGCGTACTTGGTAGCCGTGTTGAACATCTCCAGAGCCGTGCACATGTCCTCGTGGATGGCGAGCTCCTCCTTCATCTTGACATCGTGAATGCCATCGGAGAACGCCGAGATGATGGCTTCGTCCGAAACCTTGGAGATCTTGAGGCAAACATTGTTGAAGCGTTAGATGTATTTCTGTAGGGTCTCCCCCGATTGTTGCTCGATGCACTGCAGGTCACCTACGACAGGCAGGTGGTCACGAGTGCCCTGGAAGTTGGCGATGAAACGGTCGCGCATCTTGCCCCAGGGGAAGATCGATCCCGCGGGAAGATTCAGGAGCCACGAGCACGCACCACCCTTGAGGGCCATGGGTAACCAATTCGCCATGACCTTTTCGTCGCCACGGCCCGCCTCGATGCTCGGCTCTTAGAGCTGCAGGAACTCCGCAGGGTGGGGGGTGCCGTCATAGTGTGGTGGTAGGCCGGGCTTCAACTTTCCCGGCTAGACGATGTTGCGTAGCTCAGGGGTGAAGGCGTGGCAGCCCGTTGTGGTCACCGGAGCTCGCCGTGGAGGTGGAGCCTGATCTTGGTGCTCGCGCGCCACAACTGCAGGCGGCACGCGGTCTTGACGTGGTGGTGGAGGGAGCGCTGGAGCACCTTCTTGCGGTCGCTGGATCTCCTGGCAGCTTTCTTCTTCGCGTGTGGGCACCTGGCGTGGTGGGTCACACAGCGGAGCCACGCGTCTTGGACCGAGGAAGACGTCCTGATGGGGAGGTGGCGGAGGCGCTCCATGGGCTACGGCACCCGCAGCAGGCGGCGGATGAGGTAACGAGAGGGACGGTGTAGGAGAGCCCCCAGCCGCGCTGACTAGCTCGGCGATGCGTTTCAACCAGTCTTCGTAGAGGTTGTCAACTGGGCGGTAGCGCAAGAGCTCACACGCCATGAGCAACGCAGCCTGCGCGTTTGATACGACTCCAACGTATCTATAATTTTTGATTGTTCCATGCTATTATAGTATCTGTTTTGGATGTTTAATGGGCTTTATTATACACTTTTATATTATTTTTGGGACTAACCTACTAACCAAAGGCCTAGTGCAAATTGTTGTTTTTTGCCTATTTTAGTGTTTCACACAAAAGGAATATCAAACGGAATCCAAACGGAATGAAACGTTTGGGAGAGTGATTTTTGGAACAAACGCAATCCAGGAGACTTGGAGTGGACGTCAAGGAAGCATCGACGAGGCCACGAGGCAGGGAGGCGCGCCCCCACCCTCGTGGGCCCCTCGTAGCTCCCCTGACTAACTTCTTTCACCTATATATACTCATATACCCCGAAAACATCTGAGAGTACCACGAAACCCTATTTCCACCGCCGCAACCTTCTGTACCCAAGAGATCCCATCTTGGGGCCTTTTTCGGAGCTCCACCGGAGGGGGAATCGATCATGGAGGCCTTCTACATCAACACCATAGCCTCTCTGATGATGTGTGAGTAGATTACCATAGACCTTCGGATCCATAATTATTAGCTAGATGGCTTCTTCTCTCTCTTCGGATCTCAATACTAATTTCTCCTCGATCTTCTTGGAGATCTATTCGATGTAATTCTTTTTGTGGTGTGTTTGTCAGGATCCAATGAATTGTGGGTTTATGATCAAGATTATCTATGAACAATATTTGGTTCTTCTCTGAATTGTTTTATATATTATTTGTTATCTTTGCAAGTCTCTTCGAATTATCAGTTTGGTTTGGCCTACTAGATTGATTTTTCTTACAATGGGAGAAGTGCTTAGCTTTGGGTTCAATCTTGCGGTGTCCTTTCCCAGTGACAGCAGGGGCAGCAAGGCACGTATTGTATTGTTGCCATCGAGGATAAAAAGATGGGGTTTATATCATATTGCTTGAGTTTATCCCTCTACATCATGTCATCTTGCCTAATGCGTTACTCTGTTTTTATGAACTTAATACTCTAGATGCATGCTGGATAGCGGTCGATGTGTGGAGTAATAGTAGTAGATGCAGAATCGTTTCGGTCTACTTGTCGTGGACGTGATGCCTATATACATGATCATGCCTAGATATTCTCATAATTATTTGCTTTTCTATCAATTGCTCGACAGTAATTTGTTCACCAATCGAAATACTTATGCTGTTTTGAGAGAAGCCATTAGTGAAACCTATGGCCCCCGGGTCTATTTTCTATCATATAAGTTTCCAATCTATTTTACTTTGCAATCTTTACTTTCAATCTATATCATGAAAATACCAAAAATATTTATCTTATTATCACTATCTGATCTCACTTTTGCAAGTGGCCGTGAAGGGATTGACAACCCCTTTATCGCGTTGGTTGCAAGGTTCTTATTTGTTTGTGTAGGTGCGAGGCGACTTGCATGTAGTCTCCTACTGGATTGATACCTTGGTTCTCAAAAACTAAAGGAAATACTTACGCTACTTTGCTACATCACGCTTTCCTCTTCAAGGGAAAACCAACGCAGTGCTCAAGAGGTAGCAAGAAGGATTTCTGGCACCGTTGCCGGGGAGATCTACGCCAAGTCAAGTCAAGTCAAGACATACCAATTACCTGCTACCTCTTGAGCACTATGTTGGATTTCCTTGAAGAGGAAAGGATGATGCAGCAAAGTAGCGTAAGTATTTCCCTCGGTTTTTGAGAACCAAGGTATCAATCCAGTAGGAGGCTACGCGCGAGTCCCTCGTACCTGCACAAAACAAATAACTCCTCGCAACCAACGCTATAAGGGGTTGTCAATCCCTTCACGGTCACTTACGAGAGTGAGATCTGATAGATATGATAGAATAATATTTTTGGTGTTTTTGTGATAAAGATGCAAAGTAAAATAAAAGAAAAGTAAAAAGCAAAGGAAATAACTAAGTATTGGAAGATTAATATGATGAAGATAGACCCGGGGGCCATATGTTTCACTAGTGGCTTCTCTCAAGAGCATAAGTATTTTACGGTGGGTGAACGAATTACTGTTGAGCAATTGACAGAATTGAGCATAGTTATGAGAATATCTAGGTATGATCATGTATATAGGCATCACGTCCGAGACAAGTAGACCGACTCCTGCCTACATCTACTACTATTACTCCACTCATCGACCGCTATCCAGCATGCATCTAGAGTATTAAGTTCATGAAAACAGGGTAATACCTTAAGCGAGATGACATGATGTAGAGGGGTAAATTCATGCAATATGATAAAAAAAAACCATCTTGTTATCCTCGATGGCAATAATACAATACGTGCCTTGCTGCCCCTACTATTGATGTCTACTACACAACCTTCTTCTTGTAGACGTTGTTGGGCCTCCAAGTGCAGAGGTTTGTAGGACTTTAGCAAATTTCCCTCAAGTGGATGACCTAAGGTTTATCAATCCGTAGGAGGCGTAGGATGAAGATGGTCTCTCTCAAGCAACCCCGCAACCAAATAACAAAGAGTCTCTTGTGTCGCCAACACACCCAATACAATGGTAAATTGTATAGGTGCACTAGTTCGGCGAAGAGATGGGAAACAAGTGGTATATGGATGGTAGATAAAGGTATTTGTAATCTGAAAATATAAAAAGAGCAAGGTAACTAATGATAAAAGTGAGCGTAAACGGTATTGCAATGATAGTAAACAAGGCCTAGGGTTCATACTTTCACTAGTGCAAGTTCCCTCAACAATGATAACATAACTGGATCACATAACTACCCCTCAACATGCAACAAAGAGTCACTCCAAAGTCACTAGTAGCGGAGAACGAACAAAGAGATTATGGTAGGGTACGAAACCACCTCAAAGTTATTCTTTCCAATCAATCCGTTGAGCTATTCCTATAAGTGTCACAAACAGCCCTAGAGTTCGTACTAGAATAACGCCTTAAGACATACATCAACCAAAACCCTAATGTCACTTAGATACTCCAATGTCACCTCATGTATCCGCGGATATGATTATATGATATGCATCACACAATCTCAGATTCATCTATTCAACCAACACATAGGACCTCAAAGATTGCCCCAAAGTTCTACCAGAGAATCATGACGAAAACATGTGCCAACTTCTAAGCATAGGTTCATGGGCGGAACCCGCAGGTTGATCACCAAAAGATACATCAAGTGAATCACGTGGTATCCCATTGTCACCACAGATACGCACGGCAAGACATACATCAAGTGTTCTCAAATCTTTAAAGACTCAATCCGATGAGATAAATCCAAAGGGGAAACTCAGTTCATTACAATAGAGAAGAGGGGGAGGAGAAACATAAGATCTAACTATAATAGCAAAGCTCGCGATACATCAAGATCGTGCCAAATCAAGAACACGAGAGAGAGAGATCAAACACATAGCTATGATCAAACACATAGCTAATGATACATACCCTCAGCCCCGAGGGAGAACTACTCCCTCCTCGTCATGGAGAGCACCAGGATGATGAAGATGGCCACCGGAGATGGATTCCCCCTCCGGCAGGGTGCCGGAACGGGTCTAGATTGGCTTTCGGTGGCTACAGAGGCTTCTGGCGGCAGAACTCCCGATCTATTGTGCTCCCCGATGTTTTTAGGGTATATGGAGATATATAGGCGGAAGAAGTACGTCAGGGAGGCCACGAGGGGCCTGATGAAGCTATGTACCTAGGGTAGGGTCATGGACCTGACCTAGACATCCTCCCCTAGGACAGCACCCTAAAGCCAGGATCATTCAAAGAGTACCATCATCCACTCGACCATAGACGTTCCACTTGGAAGAATCAATGTCACTTGACTGTCGCAAAAGTCACTTGACAGGCAGAAGAGCTAAAGTCACTCTGCACGAACAACGGTCGAGCATTTACTTGTAGGCTTAATTGTCATTTATAGCACCTAAATACAAGCGTTACCAGTAACGTCTCCATCTTTATGTACCTTAAACCCTTTGTAACTGAGGGCGAGAGGGGTCTGGCAAACTCTATATAAGCCACCCCCTCCTCAGGGACAAGGGTTCGCACCCCTTGTAACACACACGCATATAATCCAGTCGACCGCCTCCGGGCTCCGAGACGTAGGGCTGTTACTTCTTTTGAGAAGGGCCTGAACTCGTAAAACTCGCGTGTACAACTACTCCATAGCTAGGATCTTGCCTCTACATCCCTACCCCCATTCTACTGTCAGACTTAGAACCACGACAGTTGGCGCCCACCCTGGGGCAGGTGTCTTAGCGACTTGTTGGAGAAGTTGCGATTTTCTCGATCCCCATCAACCTGGTTTCAGGCGGAGGTTTGATTGAGGGCCGCGAGATCCATCTCGGCACGCTCGTGTTCATCGCCGACGACTCCGCTTGGCTCCAAGAAGCGCCACTTGACGTCGAGGCGCTCCCCGTTCGCGGGGCAACACAATTTCACGCGTGCGTCCATGGCGTCCTCCTACGACAGCCGTCGACTCAGTATCGGTCAGCTCCTATACTGACCTCCCTCCCTGCAGCCCGCCGGAGCAAGCGTTCCGCTCGATCGAGGCTTCAGCGGTGGGTGAGGCATGCGGTGGCTCGCCAGTCGGCCAGCCCCCAAGTCGCGGCAATCGAGCCCGACAAAACTCTCTACGGCCTGTTCGACTGGCTCCGTAGAGATTGCATCCGAGTGCGATAGCAGCGACCCCACGGCAGAAGTTTTGATGGTCAATGGACCACGCAGTCCTCCTGGCTTCAGTCGTGAAGACGGAGGCGACGGGGGCGGCGATCCGTCGCATGTTCATGAAGAGTACCACCCCGAACCCCTCTCTTCGTAGCGGAGGGAAGAACTTAGCCGCCGGAACATGGATGCGCTTCACACTCCTATTGTTGGAGAAACCCCTGAGGCTCAAGCCTTGGAGGAGGCGCGCCTAGCCAACTTGGCTAAGCGCACTCGACTGGAGAACCTCCGGCGCCCACTCGACGAGCGTGCTCGGCAGTGTATCCCCGAGTCCAGTCGACGCCAACTTTTTCTGCCTCCGACTCAGGTATACCGAACTCCGATCCAGAATCTCGCAGCTACGACCCGAATAGCAGAGTCAATCCAACCTTCCTAGTCAGAAGCTGGTCGAGGTATGGTGCAGATCCGGGCTTTGCTCCATGCGGCGGGAGAGCATAATACAGCAGTACCTCAATCACGAAATAGGATCCATAGCAGATCCGTGGTTGCAGGCACAGTCCAGTCGGCTCACAGCCCAAGATCGCCCCCGAGGCGTGAAGGACATGAGGACCGGCAAGATTAGTACAGAAATCGCGAGCAGTATGATCACCGACTCGATCACGATGATCGTCGTCGAGTGCCCATGCCTCCCCCAAGGAGTGGGTCATACGTGCCTCGGCAGCATGATGACAAAGGTCCTCACAGTGGTGGGTGAAGGATTCCAGACGACCCCAGGGATCCGGGCTTTGATGTGAAATCTATTCTCGTTCAGGGTCTGGTCGATAGAAACAGAGCTCACAGAGAGGGTCACAACAGAGATTTCCCAACCAGCAGCAGGGTACACGTCTCGGGTCCAGAGTGCTTCAGCAGAGCCATCAGGGCTGCGGTGATTCCTCCCAACTTCAGGTTGGCGACTAGAGTCAGTAAGTTCACTAGCAAGTCCAAGCCTGACACTTGGCTTGAGGATTATCGAGTGGCTGTACAGATTGGTGGTGGCAACGATGAAGTGGCCATGAAGCACCTTCCTTTGATGTTGGAGGGCTCGGCCAGAGCGTGGCTGAATCAGTTAGCACCTAGTAGTATTTATACTTGGGAAGATCTTGCCCGAGTATTTGTCAGAACATTTGAAGGTACTTGCAAACGGCCAGCAGGGCTGACAAAATTGCAGTGTTGCATTCAGAAACTGAATGAAACTTTGAGAGATTATATCCAGAGATGGATCATGTTGCACCACACGACGGAGAATGTGTCGGATCACTAGGAAATTTGTGCCTTCAAAGAAGGCGTTAAGTATCGGGAGTTGAACCTGAAATTCGGTCGGACAGGAGATATGACTCTGACTCGGATGATGGAGATTGCCACCAAGTACGCCAATGCTGAAGAAGAAGACCGACTCCGGAGTGGCAAGCACAAAACAGTCGCCCACGAAACCGGAGGAGGGAACTCCAGTCAGAAGCAGAAGCACAAGGCCGAGCCAGCCGCTCCTGGTGAAGCCTTAGCCGTGACTCAAGGAAAGTTTGAAGGGAAACCCAAAGGGCCGTGGAACCCCAAGAAAGTAAAAGATCAAGATGGAAATGATGTGCCAGATTTACCATGCCACATTCACACCAAAAAAGATGAAGAGGGTAATTTCATTTACCCGAAGCATACCACTCGACAGTGTCGACTCCTAATCCAGCAATTCCGCGAGAAACAACCCAAGGAAAAGGACAAGGAAGCGGACAAAGTTGAGGATGAGGAGGAGGACGATGATGGTTACCGGCACGTCAATTCCACTCTGATGATTTTCGCTGATGTTGAGAGTAAGAGTCGACTGGAAGTCATCAACAAAGAAGTGAACATGGTCGCTCCGGTGACACCCAGTTATTTGAAGTGGTCTCAGACTGCCATTACATTCGACCAGTCCGATCACCCAGTGCACATAGCCACCCCTGGGAGGCAAGCGCTGGTGGTCGACCCAGTAGTCGAAGGCACTCGATTGACTAAGGTTCTGATGGATGGTGGCAGTGGTCTGAATATACTATATGCAGAGACGTTGAAAGGAATGGGCATTCCGATGTCCAGACTCAGCGAAATTAATATGAGTTTCCATGGAGTTATTCCTGGTAAGAAGGCTGTGTCACTCGGTCAGATCGCCCTTGATGTAGTTTTCGGTGATTCCAAGAATTACCGCAAAGAAAAGTTGACATTTGAAGTTGTGGATTTCCAGAGTGCTTATCACGCTATTCTAGGCAGGCCAGCTTATGCACGTTTTATGGCTCGACCATGTTACGTGTACCTCAAATTGAAGATGCCTGGTCCTAAAGGGGTGATCACTATCACTGGCAGTCGAAAGAAGGCAGAAGAGTGCTTCCAGAAGGGCTCAAAGATCGCTGATGCACAGATGGCAGTAGTGTAGTTGCAGGAGTATAAAAAAATGCAGATCCGAGTGATTTGTTGCGAGCTAAGAAGCCTACCACAGATTCAGCATTCTAGTTGTCTGGTGAAATGAAGCCGATTCATATTCATCCAACGGATCCCAATGCTGCACCGACTCACATTTCAACAACACTCGACTCCAAATAGGAAGAAGCGCTCATCCAGTTCCTCCGTGAGAACTGGGACATCTTTGCATGGAAACCTTCTGACATGCCAGGTGTTCCTAGGGGACTGGCTGAGCATTGTTTGCAAGTCGACCCAAAGGTGAAACTAGTCAAAGAACATCTTCGACGGTCCACCATACAGAAGAAGGAGGCAATCGGTGAAGAAATGGCTCGGCTTCTGGCAGCTGAGTTTATCCGAGAGATTTACCACTCCGAGTGGTTAGCTAATGTTGTCATGGTCCCAAAGAAGGACGACTCACTTCACATGTGCATCGACTTCAAACATATCAATCAGGCCTGCCCGAAAGATGACTTTCCTCTCCCTCGCATCGACCAAATAGTTGGCTCGACTGCGGGGTGTGAGCGTTTGTCCTTTTTGGACACTTATTCTGGGTATCATCAGATCCTTCTATATGGACCCGATGAGATAAAAACAGCTTTCATCACCCCATTTGGGTGCTTCTGTTATGTCACTATGCCATTCGGTTTGAAGAACGCCGGAGCCACATTCATGAGGATAATCCAGAAGTGTCTGCTCACTCAAATTAGTCGGAATGTGGAAGCATACATGGATGACACTGTGGTCAAGTCACAAAAAGGTTTCGACCTACTGGTTGACCTTGCCGAAACCTTTGCCAACCTTAGAAGGTATGATATCAAGCTTAATCCATCAAAGTGCACGTTTGGAGTTCCAGGTGGAAAATTACTCGGTTTTCTCGTTTCTGAATGGGGGATCGACGCTAACCCAGAGAAAGTGGGCGCCATACTCCGGATGAAACACCCTGTGTGTGTGCATGATGTCCAGAAGCTTACTGGTTGTTTGGCCGCCCTAAGTCGATTCATTTCTTGCCTCGGTGAAAAGGCACTGCCTCTTTACCGACTGATTAAGAAGTCAGATAAGTTCGAGTGGACTCCTTAAGCTAATGCAGCATTTGCAGAGCTCAAAGCCCTGCTTTCCACCCAGCCGGTGCTTGCTGCTCTAATCAGCAAAGAGCCTTTACTGCTTTACACTGCAGCCACTGGACAAGTCGTCAGTACAGTACTTACGGTCAAGAAGGAAGAAGAAGGAAAAGCCTACAAAGTACAGCGCCCAGTATACTATGTCTCTGAAGTTTTGACTCCATCAAAGCAAAGATATCCACATTATCAGAAGCTTGTTTATGGGATTTATATGACCACAAAGAAGGTTGCACATTACTTCTCTGATCACTCCATTATAGTCGTCAGCGACGCTCCATTATCAGAGATTCAGAACAATAGAGATGCAACTGGTCGAGTGGCAAAGTGGGCGATTGAACTCCTTCCCTTAGATATCAAGTTCGAGGCAAAGAAAGCTATCAAGTCCCAAGCAATAGCAGATTTCCTCGTCGAGTGGATTGAACAACAACTGCCGACTCAAGTTCACTCGAAGCACTAGACCATGTTCTTTGATGGTTCCAAGATGCTGAATGGTTCCAGTGCTGGGGTGGTACTGGTATCCCCCCGAGGAGACAAGCTCAGATATGTCCTCCAAATTCACTTTGATTCTCCAATAACGAAGCATAATATGAAGCACTCTTGTATGGGTTGCGTATGGCCATCTCACTCGGCGTCCGTCGCCTCATGGTCTTTGGCGACTCAGATTTGGTAGCCAATCAAGTGATGAAGGAGTGGGACGTCAGAAGCCCAGCCATGACTGGTTACTGCAACGCAGCGAGGAAGTTGGAAAAGAAGTTTGAGGGGTTAGAGCTCCATCATGTACCCCGACTGAAAAATCAAGCAGCAGATGATTTAGCAAAGATAGGCTCCAAGAGAGAAGCTATTCCCAGTAATGTGTTCCTGGAGCATATTCATGCACCTTCAGTTCAAGAAGATCCCTTCGCTGAAGGGCCCCCGCAGCCAAGGAGTGCCACAGATCCAACTGAAGTCGAGGTCCCAGCCGTGGTCGACTTGATCATGGAGGTGTTGGTCATCACTCTCGACTAGACAGTGCCATACATTGCATATATCCTTAGGAAAGAGCTCCTAGAGGATGAAGAAGAGGCTCGACAGATCGTCCGTCGATCCAAGGCCTTTACCGTAATAAGAGGACAACTGTTCAGAGAAAGTGCAACTGGGGTCAGCCAGAAATGCATAACACCAGAAGAAGGCCGGGTGATCCCCCACGACATCCATTCGGGGACCTGTGGTCACCATGCGTTCTCTCGGACCATTGTGGCTAAAGCATACCGAGCTAGATTTTATTGGCCACGAACAAATGAAATGTCAAAAGATATAGTCAACAGATGTGAAGGCTGCCAGTTCTACTCCAATATGTCGCACAAACCTGCATCAGCCCTGAAGACCATTCCACTCGTCTGGCCCTTTGCTGTTTGGGGATTGGACATGGTTGGTCCACTGAGGACTGGTAGGAGCGGCTTCACTCATGTTCTTGTAGCAGTCGACAAGTTTACCAAATGGATCAAAGCCAAGCCTATTAAGAATCTTGAAGCTAGTACTGTTGTCAGCTTCATCAGAGAGTTGATATTCACATATGGGGTTCCGCACAGCATCATCACTGACAACGGATCGAACTTCGATTCTGATGAGTTCAGAACCTTCTGCGCCTCACAAGGCACACGAGTCGACTACGCTTCAGTCGCCCATCCCCAGTCGAATGGACAAGCAGAAAGAGCAAATGGCCTGATTCTCAAAGGACTGAAACCCTGACTGATGCGAGATCTCAAGCACGCAGCGGGCGCCTGGGTTGATGAACATCCATCAGTTCTCTGGGGATTGAGGACAACTCCCAATCGGTCGACTGGCCGAAATCCATTCTTCTTGGTCTATGGGGCTGAAGCTGTTCTACCGAGTGACTTGCTTCATAATGCACCACGAGTTGAGCTCTTCTTTGAAGATGAAGCAGAACAAGCTCGGCAAGACGCAATCAACCTCCTAGAGGAGGAAAGAGAGATGGCCTCCGATCGACCATTTATCAGTAAGACTTGCGTCGATTCCACGCTAGACACGTGAAGGGTCGAGCTTTTCAAGATGGAGACTTGGTTCTTCGAGTGGATCAGCAGAAACCACACAAGCTCGCCCCAGCTTGGGAAGGTCCCTTCATTGTCACCAGAGTGCTCCACAATGGAGCATACCACCTTTACAATGTCGAGCATAAGAAGGACGAGCCACGGGCTTGGAATGCGGAGCTGCTCCGCCCCTTTTTTACTTAAGTACTCGTTCGAATAAAATGTAATAAGAAATACCTTTGTAATTTGTTTATCAAAGACAAGAGCTTTATAGTCCTCTTGAACGATTGTTGTTGCTTTTATTTGCGTCTGAAATCCCCCAGTGGGTGACTTAGCTGCGAATCCATTTCGCCTAAGTTCAAAAGAAAATCCTGCCGCGTGGTGAGCAAGCTTCTCACTCGGAGGCTTAGCCGCGAATCCGTTTCGCCTGTTTGAAAAATCCTACCGAGTGGTGAGCAAGCCTCTCACTCGTGGGCTTACCTGCAGTCCAGTACTCACCTAAGTTTGTAAAATCCTACCGAGTGGTGAGCAAGCCTCTCACTCGGGGGCTTAGCTGCAGTCCAGTACTTGCCTAAGTTTGTAAAATCCTACCGAATGGTGAGCAAGCCTCTCATTCGGGGGCTTAGCTGCAGTCCAGTACTCGCCTAAGTTTGTAAAATCCTACCGAGTGGTGAGCAAGCCTCTCACTCGGGGTCTTAGATGCAGTCCAGTACTCACCTAAGTTTGTAAAATCCTACCGAGTGGTGAGCAAGCCTCTCACTCGGGGGCTTAGCTGCGAATCCGTTTTGCCTAAATTTAAAAAATCCTACCGAGTGGTGAACAACCCTCCCACTCGGGGGCTTAGCTGCGAATCCGTTTCTCCTAAGGTTAAAAAATACTACCGAGTGGTGAGCAACCCTCCCACTCGGAGGCTTAGCTGCAATCCAGTACTCACCTAAGTTTAAAAAATCCTACCGAGTGGTGAGCAACCCTCCCACTTGGAGGCTTAGCTGCAGTCCAGTACTCGCCTAAGGTTTAAAATCTGTCCCTGTCTGCAAGGACGATGAGGTAGAGGTCGACTGCAACCTTCCCCTTAGGAGCTGCACCACAAGTATAACGTATGCTGCATCCCCATCCGCAAGGACGACGAGGTGCAGGTCGACCACTGCCTTCTACTCCGAGCTACGCCACAAGTACAACGTACGCTCCATCCCTATCCGCAAGGACGACGAGGTGCAATTCGACCGCGGCCTTCTTCTTTGAGCTACGCCACAAATACAACATGCGCCCCATCCCTGCCCGCAGGGACGACGAGGCGTAGGTCGATTGAACTCTCCACTTCAGGGCTACATCCCAAAGAGGAAATTCCATGCGGAGGCAAATACAAACATATTCAGAAATAAACCAAGTTCAGATAGATCCTAAAAATTCCAGGCGACAAGTATTCGAGCATCAAGACCGAAGGAGTTTAATGGTTACAGCAACCACTCGACATCCTGAGGCAAATTTCAGGCAAGTTTAAATCTCAAAGCTTATTCATTCAGCAGGAGGAGGGCTGGCAGGTTCAACGAATTCGTCCAAGTCGATTCCATCTGCAATCCGAGTGGCGGCAGCTATGAAAGTCTCCATAAAGGACTGGAAATCGTGCCTTTTGGTGTTGGCGACCTTGATCGCCGCCAGCTTGTCTTCGCGAGCTTCCTTGCAGCGGACTATTACCAAGGACAACGCCACGTCAGCACCACACCGGGAAGAGGACTCCTTCCATTCTTGCACTCGACCAGGAACCTCATTGAGCCGAGTCATCAGAGATTCGAGGTCATTTTAAAGCGTCGCCCTTGGACAGAGTGATGAGTTGATCCGTGAAACTGCCACCTTCAGACGAGCGACGTAACTTGTGTCACTGGCGACACGGGATTCCAGTCGAAGCAACTCGGGAGAAACGCCCA
Organism: Triticum dicoccoides; assembly: GCF_002162155.2. Classification (NCBI taxonomy): domain Eukaryota; kingdom Viridiplantae; phylum Streptophyta; class Magnoliopsida; order Poales; family Poaceae; genus Triticum; species Triticum dicoccoides. The sequence continues at coordinate 142,954,379 of NC_041388.1, read as the reverse complement.
CGTCTACGTGGACAATGTGGTGGTGAAGACGGAAAAGCATGGAACACCGCTGGAAGACCTCAAGAAGACCTTTGAGAACCTGCGCCGATTCTAGATCAAGCTCAACCCTGAGAAGTGCGTCTTCGGAGTACCAGCCGGCCAACTCCTTGGCTTGCTGGTCTCTGAACGTGGCATAGAGTGCAACCCTTTAAAGATCAAGGCCGTCGAGAGGATGGAGGTACCTAGCCGACTGCTGGACGTGCAAAAGTTCACCGGCTTCTTGGCGTCCATCAGCTGATTCATCAGTCGGCTGGGCGAGAAAGCTCTCCCCTTATACAAACTCATGAAGAAGACCACTTTTTTCGAGTGGAACCACAAGGCGGACGAAGCTTTTCTCCAGTTGAAAAAGATGCTGACTACTCCACCCGTTCTGGCGGCTCCGACTCCTAAGGAACCTATGCTCCTGTACATCACCGCCACCAGCCGGGTAGTCAGCACGGTCATTGTAGTGGAATGCAAGGAGGAAGGCAAGGCACTACCTTTCCAGAGACCGGTATATTACCTGAGCGAAGTGCCGTCAGCCTCCAAGTAGAACTATCCCCACTACCAGAAGATGTGCTATGGCGTGCACTTTACCGCCAAGAAGTTGAAGCCTTACTTTCAAGAGCATCCAATCACCATGGTCTGCACGGCCCCACTTGCCGGGATCATCGGAAGCCGAGATGCTTCTGGCCGAGTGGCCAAGTGGGCCATAGAGCTGGCTCCCTACACCACCCACTACCAACCCCGCACCACCATCAAGTCAGAAGCGCTGGCCGACTTCCTCGTCGACTGGGCCAAGACCTAGTACCTACCTCCAGTGCCCGACTCCACCCATTGGTGGATGCATTTCGACAGCTCCAAGATGCGCACCGGCTTGGGAGCCGGCGTTGTCCTCACCTCTCCTAAAGGCGACAAGCTCAAATACGCACTGCAAATCCATTTTGCCGCCTCCAACAACGTCGCCGAGTACGAGGCGCTCATTCACGGGCTCCGGCTTGCCAAGGAACTCGGCATTCGCCGGATCTTGTGTTATGGCGACTTGGACTTAGTGGTCCAACAGTCGTCTGGCGACTGGGATGCCAAAAATGCAAACATGGCAAGTTAACGTTTCCTCGTGCAGCAACTCAATGGGTATTTCGAGGGGTGCGAATTCCTCCATGTGCCAAGAAACGACAACGACCAAGCAGACGCCTTGGCACGAATTGGCTCTACCCGCCAAGCAATACCATGCGGCGTCGCCCTCCAACGCCTCCTCAAGCCCTTTGTCAAGCCTTCACTAGAATCAGACTCCATCTTCGTGCCGGCTCCTCCCGAACAAGTCGGATCCGACTCCAGAGCCCCGGCAGACGGTACGGGGACTTCGGCAGATGGTTCCAAAGCCGCCAGAGTTGGGGCCGGCCCAGGGACTGCAGAGCCCGGCCCGAGGACGGCGGCGGCGGGCTCGAAGACTCCAGAACTCGGCCCAAGAGCCGCGCCAGTCGGCCCGGGGACTTCATTAACCCAGCAAGCGGTTGTTGACTCCAACCCGCCGCCTCCCAGCCCAGCCGCCCTCGTCCAAGTCGCAGTTCTGGTAGCCGAAGAAATAGCAGCACCCTCATGGGCCCAGCCCATCCTCAAATTTCTGGTGAGCAAAGAGCTACCAACTGATGAGACCTTAGCTCGGCAAGTACAACGTCGAGCGGCAGCGTACACCATAGTCAACAGAGAGCTGGTCAGGCGCAGCGTCACTGGTGTCTACCAGCGCTGCGTAGAGCCAGAGCAAGGCCAAGAAATTCTCAAAGACATCCACCAAGGCGAGTGCGGCCACCATGCGGCTTCAAGAGCACTCGTCGCCAAAGCTTTCTGACACGGCTTCTTTTGGCCAACGGCCTTGGAAGAGGCCAAGGAATTGGTCCAAAAATGCAAAAGGTGCCAGAAGTTCCGCTCCAAGCCGCATCAACCGGCTTCTGCACTCAAGACCATCCCCATTGCCTGGCCTTTCGCAGTTTGGGGTCTAGACATGGTGGGACCATTCAAGACGGCACAAGGTGGCTTAACTCACTTACTTGTCACAGTGGACAAGTTCACCAAGTGGATAGAAGCGAAGCCAATCAAGAAACTGAACGGTCCGACTGCCGTGACCTTCATCTCCGATATCACAATTCTGTACGGCATACCACACAACATCATCATCGACAACGACACAAATTTTGCCAAAGGCGCTTTGGCCCGTTTTTGTGCAACACAGGGCATCCGACTAGACCTAGCGTCCGTCGCCCATCCACAGTCAAACAGCCAGGTGGAGCGAGCAAACGGCCTCATCATGTCCGGCATCAAGCCCCGACTGGTCGAGCCTCTAGAGCGTTCGGCTGGCTGCTAGCTCAATGAGTTGCCAGCCATCCTCTGGAGCCTGCGCACGACTCCAAACAAGTCAACCGGCTTTACGCCTTTCTTCCTCTCTATGGTGTTGAAGCCGTCATCCCAACTGACATAGAGTTCGACTCCCCGCGAGTCACCATGTACACCAAGGAGGAAGCAGAAGAAGCACGACAAGATGACATCGATCTGCTGGAAGAGGGCTGACTGTTGGCGCTCAGCCGGTCCAGCATCTACCAGCAGAGCCTGCGCCGATACTACAACAGGAAGGTCAAGCCGAGATCTTTCCAAGAGGGCGACCTTGTGCTCCGACTGATCCAGTGAACAGCCGGCCAGCACAAGCTGTCGGCACCTTGGGAAGGCCCTTTCATCATCAGCAAAGTACTGGGCAACGACTCCTACTACCTGATTGACACTCAGAAGCCCCGAGCACGCAAGAGAGACGACTCCGGCAAAGAGACGGAGCGGCCATGGAATGCAAATCTCCTCCGAAGATTTTACAGTTGATGCAGTATGTATCACGCTACCTTTTGTATTAAAATACCAAGACTTCGGGCCCCCCGAGACGAGCTCGGGGATTTCCCTCTTTTGTCTGTATGATAAAAGTTATGCCTACGAGTATATTACTCTTTGTTATGCCGCTTGGCACCGGGCTCGATAGGTCGGCCCGGGGACTTGCCGCCTTGCACTATGAAATGCTTCCTGCAGCCGGACAAGTAGTGTGTGGCGCCTAAGTCATCTCCTATCAGAAGCCGCAGCTTGTAGAGCGACTGTACGGTGGGCAGGAGTAAGGTAGAATGGGTGTTCGCATGAAAAATGTCTAAGGACTCAAAGCATAAAACATAGCTTAAGACGGCTTCCAGCCTCCCCTTTTTTCTTTTCGCAAAGCCAACTATTAAGCACTCGGCTTACCGCCTTCTATTCAACTTGCTCAAAAACTCTAAAAACGGCTAAGTACTTGCTTTCCCAAAGTAGCCAAGCATTTGGTCCAACGGCAGTCCATAGAGCGGCTGTCCGACTGGCAAGGCAGGCAACTAAGGGAAAGTGGCAAAGGAAAAGGCCAAAAGAGCAATGAGCAAGAAAAGATAGAATTCGGATAAATATTTACATAACATAGGCCCTTGGCCGAATCTTCGAGCAGAAGTTCAAAATACACCCCCCGGGTGGAATTGTGCGAATTAACAAGTTCTTCAAAGACTACTAAGGCAGATAAAATAAAGATAAGGCGGCAGCTTAGGAAGCGGCAGACGGATTCGGAGGGTCGGAGGAGGCGGCAGCGTCAGGCGTTGGGGCGGACGGCTGGGCAGTCTCGGCTTGATCGCCTCCGGCGGCAGTCGGATCGGTCACATGCGGCTCGTTGCTAGAGGCGCGGTCGACCTGAGGCTGGCCGTCTACTCCATCTTATGGTGCTTCCGTCTCGCCTCCGTCCTCCGCCTCACCTTCCTCCTCGACGCTGGAGCCGATCACCTCCGCCGAGTCCTCGCCGTAGCCTGGGTTCATCCCAAACCACTCCGGCGGTACCTCCTCGCCGTCTTCAGACCGCTCGGGGATGAAGATGCTGGTGTCGGTGTACTCGGCGATCGCTGCAGCACGCTTGATGAGGGCGTCTTCCGCGGCTGCCAGCTCCGGCTGGGTCTTCGACCGGAGTGTGGCCAGCCGGTCTAAATCCAGCCCCGGATACCACGCCTTGACGAACTCCAAGGCCCGGCGCGCTCCAGCTCAGGCCGAGGAACCCTTCCAGGCCTCAAGACGACCAGCCGCGACCTCCAGCCAGTCGGTAGTCCGACCGGGGGTGCGTGGAGCCTGCATGTCCGGCCACAGGGCGGCAATCGCTTGGGCGCCGACACGTTGAAGCCGGCGCAGCATCCGGTGAGTCGGCCAAAGGCGAGCCTCGATGCTCAGGATATGCTCATCAAGGGTTCGGGGAGCGTCGGCGGTGATCTCGGCGCCTTCCACCCTCCGACCTTCACGATCAACCTCGATGGCTTGGATGGTAGCCTGCGAATGCCCGGGAAAGAAGTCTGCCAAGACGGAAGAAACGAAGAAACAAGTCAAAAACCAGGAGTCGGCACGACTTATAATCGGTAGCTCGGAAAAAGAAAGTAAAGAAAGCCACCATCAACAATGTCTTCAATCTCATGGAAGCCGGAGGCCAGCAGTGCCTCTTTATCAGTCCAGGAGGAGCGCTCGCTCGCGAACTCGGCCAGGAGGGCGGTTTCCGCCTCTTCCGCCTCCTTCTGCGTCTTCGCAAGTAGCTCCTTCTGCTCTGCCAATTGTGTGGACAGCAGATCACGCTCCGTGGCAAGCCTGCTGCACTCCTCCCCCTTGACGCGCAATGCGGAGTTGGCTTCGCTCAGCTGCTGTTGAAGAACAACGTTGGCTTCTGAAGAGAAGGAAGAAAGAAGGCGTTAAGTCATCAATAAAGAAGGTCGCCGGGGAGATCCGGCCCGACTGCTCAGCAGTCGGCCCGAATCTCGGGGACTACAGCCCGCGGGTGTGCCAGCGCGCCCCTGCAAAGAAGAAAAAGGACTTACTCCGGCTCTCCGACAAGTCGGCGGTCCGCTTGCCCAGCTCTTCAACGTTACGGTTGAAGGCAGTAACGCGGAGGTTGTGGTAGTCCTGCGACAAATATTTCAGACAAAAGTTAGTACCTGGAGCTCACCAATTGGAGTTCTGGGCCGCCTGCTCAGCAGCCGGCCCGAAACTCGAGGACTACACCCAGTAGGTGCGCTGGCGCGCCCCCACAGAGAGGAACAAGAAAACAAGGACCAAAGAGAAAACATACCCGGACGGCTTCCCACGATGCCAGGTACACCTTGGTGCAGTTCTGAATGGCGTTGCCCTCAGCTCGAAGCTTTGTTTGGACATCCAGAAGTGCCTGGTTCAGCGGCCCTGTGCCGCCTCCCCGCACCCACACAATGGGCGCGACGCTCGTCGCTTTGGCATCCGGGATCGGCGAGCTGGCGGTGTCGGTCTCCAGGGGGCGTGGCGCCAAGGTCGCTTTCTCAAGACGACGGCGCGTTGGCGAGCCGACTTGAAGGAGTAGCCTCGCCACAGCCTCGTCTTAAGTCGGCGGCACCGGAGGGTCCGCTGGCTGTTTGCCTTGCGCGCTCCCAGACGGCGGCGGAGGCGGCGGCGGAACGATCACGTCCGGTGTGGAGGAGCCGCCGCCTTCCCTCTCCATGATGGGGTTCTCGCCGCCGGCTTCCCCAGTCCGCCCCGTGAACTCCGGAGGCGGCGGCGCAGACTTCAGCGGGGTGACGAACACCGCCGATTGGCGGTGCGCGGCCTCCTCAGCCTGCCGCTTCGTCGCGGCGACGGCTTCGGCCTCTGCCAGTTTCTTCTTGGCAGAGGCCTCTGCCTTATCGGCCTCCACCTTCTCCAGGTGGGCGGCCTCTTCTTCGTTGCGCTTCTCCTGCGCATTCCGCTCCATCACCTCCCAGAGGTCAGCAGCGGGGTCAATCCGCCGAGTGGTGGCGGACGTCTCCGCTGACCCCATGACGGAGGCGGCGACAACCCTCTCAAGAGTGAGGGGGGCCCTAAAGCGAGGGAAGCAAGTAAAAGACTCAGACAAAGCTACAGAGAAAGAATAAAGCGTCAAGACGGAATACTCACGCGGAGACCAGTGGCGGCTTCTTCACTTCCTTGCGGAAGCGGATGGCCTTCGCGGCCGCCTCGTCCCGCTTGGTCGCCGCAGCCGAACTCTTGGGCTTCTTCGGCCGACTGCCGAACAAAGTTGGCACGGCCCTGCGCTTCTTCCTGCCGCCCGGAGCACCCGGCGCGGTAGAAGAGCCCTCACCAGGATGGCTGGCTCCTGGCCGGGGGTGGGGGGCGACCTCCTCATCATCGTCAGGCCAGTCCTCTAGACCGGCCCCGAGCCGCGGGCCGCCTCCTCCCTCGGCGTCGTCTTCCAAAGCCGCCGCCCCCAAATCAGGGTCGTCGACGTCGCTCTCCGCCCGGTCGGCAAGGAACTCGCAGGCCGGCCCCGAGGTGCCGGCTGGTGGATGGAGGAGGGGATTCTGACCAAAGCCGACTGATCAGGTCACACAAAACAGACTCGGCAAGAAAGAAGACAACTCGAAGAAAGAAAGAAAGGGCAACTCACTGTAGGTGGGGGGTTGGCGCGGGAGTACGGCTCCTTGCCGAACCGCCAGTCCTCCAACAGCTCGCTGTCCGAGAGGTAGTTCACCATGTAGGCCACCTCCTCGTGAGGCATGTCCTTGGTGCACATCCGACTCGGGTCACGGTGCCCTCTCATTTGGTATATCATGTGGGGGCGGCCTTGGAGCGGGAGAACTCGGCGTGCCATGAAGGCGGCCATCAGGTCCAGACCAGTTAGGCCCTCCGACTGCGTCAACACTCGGAGTCGTGTGACGGCGCCGGCTCCCGCAAGCGTCAACGACTTGGCCCGGAACGACCAGTTGGGAAATCTCCCAGCCGGCAGGTTGACCCAATCGCCCCTCGCGAAGACGCTCTTCACGTAGAAGTACGATCGCTGCCACATCTTCACCGACTTTATCAGCTTGATGGTGGGGAAGGGGTTGTCGGCCCCCAAGCTCCGCACGGCGATGAATGCGCTACACTGAGCCAGCACGCCTGCAGCCTGGGTGCCGAGCTTGGTGAAGAAGAACTCCCCCCAGAGCTCGAGGGTGGGGAGGACTCCGAGGAAGCCTTCACACAAGGCCACGAAGGCGGACAGAAGCACCACCATATTGGGCGTGAGGTGATTTGGCTGGAGGCCATAGAACTCCAGAAAGGAGTGGAAGAAGCTGCTCGCCGGCAGCCCCAATCCGCGCAGGCAGTGCAAGCGGAAGATAACCCGCTCTCCCTCCTCCGGCGCCGGAGAGATCTCCCCCCTCGGTGCAAGGCGTACCCGCACATAATCTTCGCCGAGAAGCCGACGAGTCTTGCGGAGGAACTCAATGTGGTCGTCATGGACTTCTGAGCCATCCCAGGTGCCCGCATGCACCGAGGGAGGCGCGGCGGCAGAAGAAGAACTGATCGTGAGCGGATCGCCGCGGCGTTCGGCAAAGCTTGGGCGCGCGGCGGTGCGAGGAAGAAGAAGAAGAAGAAGAGCAAGGAGTAGCGAGGAGGAGGGGCGCGCGTGCTCTGCCGTTCCCCCTCCTCCCCCTACTTATAGCCTCATGGGCTGCGAAGCCGAGGGGGCGGTCGTGGGATTTACTGCACCCACGACCCCACGACCCCCACGTTTCCACGACAAAGGTTACTGCGCGCAGTAACTTCACGGGAATCCCAACCGTCCGCTCGGGCCACAGCGGATCCGCTCGAGCGCCGAGGCGCGGTAATGGCGGGCCCCGCCTACGGGCCTGTCCCGTCACGCGCGTAGGCTGGCAAACTGGCCCGGCAGTGTGTTGCCACGTGACAGGCCCGGAATGGGCGGCGGACTGAAATCTTAGCCAGCACGCTACTTGGATCCCGCCGCGACGTTCAAAATATTGTGCGAAGTCAGAGATTGGGCGAATCCGACTCCTTCTAGTCGGCCCGGGAGAAGTCAAGCAAGATCCATGTCTCGGGTACCCGGAGAGAGAAACTGTTGAGGCTCCTCAGCCGATCGTCCGTGGCGCCTCATCAGCTTCGGGGACTACTGTCAGAGTAATGGGCCACGGGTAGGCTAACCCGAGTCCCAGAACCTTTCAAGACATCGGGGCAGGCTGCGCCCCTTAAGACCCTAGGACAAAGAGCCACCTTCCGAGAAGTCGGCAGCGAGGCAACCGACTGGCCACTCGCGGCCGAGTCCCAAGAACGACTTCAGGATAAGCCGACTTCTGGCTGACGACTTCCCAAGAAGCCGGCCTTGGGGAGTCGGCCCGCGACTCCGACGAACCCCATGTCCTCATCAAGAGGGACAGGACAGGGGAGTGGTTACAGAGAAGCCCGCTCCTGCCGCTTTCCAGAGGCAGGCATGGCTACAGTACACCGTACCAGCGGCGATCTTCATGCGGCGTGGCACTGTTGCCATGCTGGCCCTGACATCAGCACCGGTGGACCGAATCCTGCGCCCACGACTGCTTGTCTGTACGACCCTGGGACAGCGGGTCCCACCAGCCAGCGGGACCCCAGAAGGCGGCAAGTGCGCCACCAGTCGGACTCGTTGGGAGTCGGCCCCCGGGAGTCGGCCAGCTCCTCCCCCGGGTCCCACGCACCATCAACCAGATGTGACAGGGAATGGCAACAGTGATCGCCCGCCAGACGGCAGAGCTGTTGCCACGACCCCATGACTGAGCCTATGTCATTAGAAGCACGGCTACAGTAATCTGCAGCCAGCAAGACCCGCCCGCGGTGGACGCGGCCTGTCGGCTCCGTACCGAGCCAGTCGGCGGGGCCCACCAGTCGGCGGGCCCCAGGAGTCGGTGGATAAGACGGCGGCCAGAGAGACTGACGGCTGGGCTCGCGCCCAGCCGGATTAACATTGTACCCCTGGGGGGTAGGCCTATATAAACCCCCCAGGGCACCAATGCAAAGGGTTGGAATCCATTAGCGCTAGACCAGACCATACAGGAAGGAGAGAGCTAGCCTTGCCTTCTCCTACCTTCAGGAAACAGCTCTAGGAGCAATCGTGTAAACACTTTGCCATAGTGATCATGCGGAGACCCCGCAGAGCAGCACTAGGGGTATTATCTCCCCGGAGAGCCCTCAAGCTGGGTAAGATTCGCTGGTGTGCATGTCTTCACCTCATCCCGTTTCCAGGCACCAGCGACGTTCTACTCGCCCCCACCATGATAAGCCATCCTTTGGCATATGTCGCACCCAACCCCCGACAGTCCCTTCTCAGTCGGCATCGGAGAAGACATCCGAGGGTGCTTCGAAGACTGCCTAGTCGGTGCGGCCACCAGGTCAGGGGTGTTTGCTGGGTCGTGAGCGTGCTTGGACCTCCTTTCTCTCCGAAGAGGCGAGTTGACTTCTTCTTCATCACTCAGGTCGTCGCTCTCCTTGTCCTGCTCTGCATCCGAGTGCCACTCGCCACTCTCGCCCCCGCTCACCTCTTCCTCGACATTTTTCTCCTGCACTCCATTGGGCATCGAGTACATATCAATAAGAGCCTGAAAAGACAATGATCAAAAGAAAGGCAATCAACCGTCAACAAGATGTTACATAGTAAATTAAGAAGACACTCGACAGTGCAGAATCATACCTGTTCCGACTAGCGCAAATGGTCGAATGGAACCACCCTCCTGGACCCCCGGGGATTATCCTTGTTGCCGGTAATACCTCTCAGCCACTTCTCCACTGTGTCCTCACTGACATCCTTCGGGTGGATCCGAGTGGAATCCTCGAGTCCCGAGTACATCCACATCGGATGGTCACGAGCTTGGAGTGGTTGGATGCGTCGACTGAGGAAGACCTCCAGCAAGTCCATACCAGTCACTCCGTCGCGGACAAGTTGGACGACCTGCTCGACCAACACCTTCACCTGCACCTTCTCTTCCGGGATCACTCTCAAGGAGGATGGCTTCTCCACTCGAGCCATGTAAAAGGGGGCAAGTCCGGTCGACTGACCCGGGGTCGGCTGGTCCTTGTAGTAAAACCAGGTCGATTGCCAGCCCCGGACCGTGTCGGGAAGGATCATAGCTGGGAAGGTGCTCTTGTTCCTCATTTGGATTCCAAGGCCCCCGCACATCTGTATCACGTGCGTCCTCTCGTCACTCTGGTTGGCCTTCTTAACCGTCTGGGAGCGACATGTGAATATGTGCTTGAAGAGACCCCAGTGCGGTCGGCAGCCCAAGAAATTCTCGCACATGGACACGAAAGCAGCAAGGTACATCATGGTGTTTGGAGTAAAGTGGTGGAGTTGAGCCCCGAAGAAGTTCAAGAAACCACGAAAGAAAGGGTGGGGAGGCAAAGAAAACCCGCGGTCGACATGAGTGGCGAGGAGAACGCACTCACCCTCCTGCGGCCGCGGCTCAGTCTCGTTCCCCGGGAGCCGCGCCGATTCGTGGGGGATCAGTCCCCCCTCAACCAGATCGTCGATGTCATCTTGGCTGATCGTCGAGCGGATCCAGTCGCCCTGGATCTAGCCAGGCGGCAGGCCGGACCTTGACGAGGATCCACCCCGGCTGGTCCTCTTCCCTTTCGCCTTCGCTGTCGCCTTCTTCGCACGCTCCAACGCCACCGTCTTCTCCTTCCCCACGGCAGCGAATAGAGTCCGAGAGAAGCTACGGCGGCGAGAGCAGAAGCAGGTGCAGCAGAGAAATCTGAGGAAGAGGAAGGGGAATGAGGGCACACTGTTCAAAAGCCCCGGTCAGGTTCCTTATATAAGGACACTTCTGAGTGACTGACTTGTAGGCCCGGACGATCTTATCAAATCCCTCAACAGTCGCGTGCGTGATACGTGGCAAAAAAGGTGGCGTGGGGATCGAGGCGACCTGCCTAATCTGTCCCGATTACCGCGGCCTCCCCTGCCCGGCACGCTTCCCAAAATTCGAATCCCATGAAATCCGTAGACGGCAGAACAACCCGCCAGACGGAAGATTTGTTCCATATCAACACTCTAAACTTAACAACAAAAGTTCACTCGACAAAACCAAGAATGGATCAAGGCGACTGAACAAGCAGTTGAAGCCATCATGAAGGTTCATTCGACCTCTGGGCGAGATATTCTCAAAGCACAAAAGCTGAATCGGAGGGTTTATCAACTCCTTCTCCACTCAAACCCTGAACCATTCAGGGGTTAATGATGAAGCTATGTACCTAGGGTAGGGTCATGGACCTGACCTAGACATCCTCCCATAGGACAGCACCCTAAATCCAGGATCATTCAAAGAGTACCATCATCCACTCGACCATAGACGTTCCACTCGGAAGAATCAATGTCACTCGACCGTCGCAAAAGTCACTCTGCACGAACAACGGTTGAGCATTTACTTGTAGGCTTAATTGTCATTTATAGCACCAAAATATAGGCGTTACTAGTAACGTCTCCATCTTTATGTACCTTAAACCCTTTGTAACTAAGGGTGAGAGGGGTCCGGCGAACTCTATATAAGCCACCCCCCTCCTTAGGGACAAGGGTTCGCACCCCCTATAACACACACGCATATAATCCAGTCGACCGCCTCCGGGCTTCGAGACGTAGGGCTGTTACTTCTTCTGAGAACGGCCTGAACTCGTAAAACTCGCGTGTACAACTCCTCCATAGCTAGGATCTTGCCTCTACATCCCTACCCCCATTCTACTGTCAGACTTAGAACCACGACAGGGCCCACGAGGGTGTAGGGCGCGCCAAGGTGGAGGGGGTGGGTGTGCCCCCTGCCTCGTGGCCTCCTCGTAGATCCCATGACGTGCACTCCAAGTCTTCTGGGCTTCTTTCCTTCCAAAAATGAGTTCCGTGAAGTTTCAGGTCAATTGGACTCCGTTTGATTTTCCTTTTCTTCGAAACCCTAAAAAAGGTAAAAACAGAAACTGGCACTGGGCTCTGGGTTAATAGGTTAGTCCCAAAAATGATATAAAAGTGTATAATAAAGCCCATAAACATCCAAAACAGTAGATAATATAGCATGGATCAATCAAAAATTATAGATACGTTGGAGACGTATCAGCATCCCCAAGCTTAATTCCTGGTCATCCTCGAGTAGGTAAATGATAAAAACAAAAATTTTGATGCAGAGTGCTACTTGGCATAATTTCAATGTAATTCTTCTTAATTGTGGTATGAATATTCAGATCCATAAGATTCAAGAAAATTTTTTAATATTGACGTAAAAATAATAATACTTCAAGCATACTAACTAAGCAATCATGTCTTCTCAAAATAACATGGCCAAAGAAAGCTATCCCTACAAAATCATATAGTCTGGCTATGCTCTATCTTCACCACACAAAATATTTAAATCATGCACAACCCCGATGACAAGCCAAGCAATTGTTTCATACTTTTGATGTGCTCAAACTTTTTCAATCTTCACGCAATACATGAGCGTGAGCCATGGATATAGCACTATAGGTGGAATAGAGTGGTGGTTGTGGAGAAGACAAAAAGGAGAAGATAGTCTCACATCAACTAGGCGTATCAACGGGCTATGGAGATGCCCATCAATAGATATCAATGTGAGTGAGTAGGGATTGCCATGCAACGGATGCACTAGAGCTATAAGTATATGAAATTTCAAAAAGAAACTAAGTGGGTGTGCATCCAACTCGCTTGCTCACGAAGACCTGGGGCATTTTGAGGAAGCCCATCATTGGAATATACAAGCCAAGCTCTATAATGAAAGATTCCCACTAGTATATGAAAGTGACAACATAGGAGACTCTCTATCATGAAGATCATGGTGTTATTTTGAAGCACAAGTTTGGTAAAAGGATAGTAACATTGTCCCTTCTCTCTTTCTCTCTCATTTTTTTATTTGGGCCTTTCTCTTTTTTTTATGGCCTCTTTTTTTTCGTCCAGAGTCTCATCCCGACTTGTGGGGGAATCATAGTCTCCATCAGCCTTTCCTCACTGGGACAATGCTCTAATAATGATGATCATCACACTTTTATTTACTTACAACTCAGTAATTACAACTCGATACTTATAACAAAATATGACTCTATATGAATGCGTCCGGCGGTGTACCGGGATGTGCAATGACTCATGAGTGACATGTATGAAAGAATTCTGAACGGTGGTGTAGCGACCCGACCCGAATGGATCAAGTCTCTGTGCTTAAGTGTCATCCCTGGATCGGTTTGCTGACACACACAGTACTCGAGGATTTATAACAGAGGTAAATCACATGTATAAGTAACGTAAAATACTATTACCTCAATCCAAAATAGCGGAAGTACAAGGTTGTGGATTCCCATCAACACCAATGGCAAAGTTGAGTGTAGAAATCATAACCCTAACGTATCACTTACTCGTCGAAAGATAAACCTGTAACATGAGATGTTGCAGCCACGAAGGGTCAGTACATTGAATATACTGGAAAATTCACACCATAGAGAATGATGAACAATGGCTATCACTACATGCATATATGGCTGGTGGAAAAGCTCTATGGTTATAAGGTTTTTTGCGTAAAGCCAATTTTTCCCTACTGCAAAGGAATAAATTTTATTTAACTAACATGGTGGTTGTTAAACATTGAGAATGGTTGACAGCATTCTCAATCCCAATTAAGTAACATCATTAAACCCAACAAACTTAATTTAAAGTAACATGATGAGATTCACATGATAATCCAAGTACTAGATACTCAAGACGTCCATAACCGGGGACAGGCTAATCATGATTAGTTTGTACACTCTGCAGAGGTTTGCGCACTTTTCCCCACAAGAATCGATCTCCTCCGTTGGATTTCTCGCACTACATGGTGTTTGAGAAACGGATGACCAAGACATAGTCTTTTAGAAGCTCTAGCACCTTACGATGAATAGACCGTTACACCTACTTTCCCCTACATCTGCTAGTCTACACTGTAAGAGTTCGCATGACTTAATCAACTATGCTAGAGCCCATAATAGCTTGTGGCTGCACACAGAAGTTTCTAGTATGAAAAATCTCATGATCCCTTTGAGCCTGGGTGAGGGTCCATAAAAAAACAGGCAAACCTGGTCTACCCCGGTGCCTAGACAGGCAATCCGGGAATACCCAGGTGCCTCAATCCACCCAGATGTGTGTTTAAGTTGCCACCTTAAGTAAACCATTAATTAACAATCTCACAACTGTCATGGATACTCTCAAAACCCAATCGACGTCTACGAGCATAGCATGGCACTATAAGCATAACGTAATAGTAACTCCCAAGTTTTGAATGCAGGGCAATAGGTTCCTACCTCATCAACTACTTCCCAATAGCCACATGTTAACAATCCTACTCATGCAATGTTTGAGGGTGAAACTAATGCATAAAAACTGGGTATGTAAGGGCATATGATCAAAGTGTGAACTTGCCTACAATGTTGATGAAGATGATTCTCACTCAAAACTCTTGATAGATCTACTCGTCACACTCCAGTCAATCTACCGTAAGCAAGCAATAGTAACCACACATAAGCAATCACTCAAAAGGTCGGAGAGAAAGAAGAAAACAATTCGGAAAACGTCAAAACCAAGCAAATAACTCTTGAATCATAAAACAATTTCTAACAGTACCAAAATTATGTGAATTTGGCCTTATCAAAAAGTTTAGGTCAAGAGCTTCGATTTGCAAAAAGAATCAACTGAAACGGAGCTACGAAACTCAAGTTATGATCAAACGAAGTTTGAATACAAATCTGATCTAATTCAAATTTTAAGCTTTTCAAAAACATGTTTAAGTTGTTTATCTGGATAGAGGAGATCATAACGAAGACGTGAGCGTTGGTTCCGTTGGATTTGGACAAACGAGCAAAAAGATGTGGTCGTTTGAAGTATAGGGACTAATCTGTAAAAGAAACTACTACAAATAGGTCCCTAGACAGAAAACTAAAAATAAAAAGAAAAAGTCTAAATAGCGAGCGTTCGTTACCGAACGCTAACGAATGAAAATCGTTTGTTGTGAAGACCTAACCAGCGAATGTTCACTAAATAACTAGATTAAAAGAAAAACCAGGCTTTAAAACGGAAAACCGAAGAAAAGCCTAAACCCCTAAAAAATAAACTGGACCTGGCGGTTTACCGGATTACCGGTTCGGGTAGGAAAACCGAACGGTGACGATCAATGGCAGCAGCGGCTCCGACGATGGTTGGCGGTGGCGCGGGATGGCGGCGCTGGTGGCGGAGAGGTGCGGCGAGGCGGCGAGGTCACAGTGGCGGGCAACGGCGGCTTAGGCGGCGGATCCAGGCGCGACGGAGGCGTGAAGCGCAAGGAGGCGGCGGCGGCTAAGTGCGGCGGCGGCGATGGCAGGCAAGCTCCCACGCGGCGCGGCTTGCAGTGGGAGGGCGGCGGCGCGAGGGGAGAGAGAGGGGTCGGGGTGGCCTATTTATTGGAGGTGGGGCGGAGTGCCTTGGGCAAGGGGGCAGAGGTGCCCTGCCTCGGCACGGACGCCGAGGTCGGTGGCGGTCTCCCGCTCGGGTGGAGGGAGGCGGTGCGGCTGGGCTGGGCCGTGGCCTGGCCGGTTGGCTGGGCCGGCCCAGTTCGGCGGAAATGTTTTTTTATAAAACATTTTCCCAGAGAAAAATAAAACAAAATAAATATATTACATAGGCATATAATATATCAAAATTTGCAAAAAAAGATTTTCTACAACATGGACATTTTTATAATGCCAAATAAAATCCACACAAATCCAGATAATTCAAAGAGTGCTACTGGTCTAATAAAATCCAATAAAAATCATTTAAAAAAACAAAATGATTTCAAATAAAATTTTCTCCAATTTTCTATTGTAGGGAATCATGTTACCCTAATTTCCATATATTTTATTTTTGGAGAAAATAATTTGAATAAAACTCAAATAACTCCAAATTGAAAATAAATTCAAAAGAACTTTGAATTTAATTCTTTGAAACTCCCAACTCATATTTCATATAATTTGAAGAAGTCATTTTATCTTCACTCGTGAAAATCATTGAGTTGCATAAAGTTTCAGAATTGGAAATATTCTCAAATGAAATTCAAATATTTTAAACAGCCCTTGTCATTTAAATAAATGGAAGAAGTCATGTCATCTCCTCTCACGGGTTTTGTGATGAAAAGAATTTGAATTCACGGGGATCAAAAAGAAAAAGGTGAAAGTTTGGGAAAGTCCTTTTATTCCCTCTCATTTAACTTTCAAAAGTTTCGAATTTCACTCAATCAATCACACAACAATCAAACAATCAAAAAAATTATAACATTCCAAAATTTAGAATTTTGGGATGTTACAAACCTACCACCCTTAAAATGAATCTCGTCCTTGAGATTCGGTGAGGCTAGAAAGAAATAGGTTAGGTTCGGGGTCTTCTCAAAATCCATCGATCGTCTCCGGGGTCTCGGGTGCTACCACCCTTAGAAACATTGTTACGATCCCATCAATACTCATATACTCCATCCTTATTCTTGACAGGGCCGGTCTTCTCAGATCTTTAGTATAATTCCTTTCTCTGGGCTCTTCCAGTAACGGCATAACCTTTTCCTCAATTCTTTTGTCCTTTCATCTTGGTAATGTTCTTCTATGACTGGGTCTTCTTAGCTGACGGGTCTGGCGCCAATACTAAACAACTATCGATATCTCATGGTGGTCAACCATTTATGGTTTCTCCTGCAGGAAATGGGTCTGGGTTGATCCTCACCGTATAACCTATGGTTGGCAAGAACTACCTTGTACAAGAGAAAAAATACCTATACCATTCTAAGGCTTAAACAAGGTTTTGATCATCGCCTCTCTACTATAGGTTAGTCACTCAGATTTACCATCCCATATAGGAAGGCGAATAATAGGAGTAAGTCGGTATGGTGATCTCCATCCCGCACCCAAATCATTACCTTGTATACGGTTTAGAATCTCGCATTCTAACACTCGGTCATCCTCACAAGCATTGCAGAATTTCTCTTGTCCATGAACTGCGTTCGGAATAATCCATTGATTCTGCAAGCCAAACAAACATCTATCGTTCCTTCACAACTCTCAGGTTTTGTGTTACTCCTATAAAATCGTCGGTGGGTAAGGTCGTACTCTCTTCCAGGGTTTTTCCTTCAGCAAGGATGTTCTTGCTTCTTGGCAGGTCCTGGGGCCTGTGGGTTATGGCCCATCTCATCACTTGTAGTCCTTGAACTTATCATCGGGCAAACTGATCATTATTCCAACTTCCAACTTCCTAGTATTCTTAAATTCATCCAATTGTATTGTCTTACTTCCTTCTATTGGCACAAAACTAAGACGTGATTACTCAGACTCATCCTGGAATTTCCCTTGATCCATATTTCCACCATCATACCTCCTTTATATCCAATAGTAATTCATCTCTTCATCCTCGTGGGATATCCCTCATACCGAGATAAAATTTATACTCATGAAGTCCATATTCCACTTCGTGGAACATTATTATCCTTTCTAGGGTCAAGCGTCCTTACAAGGGAATATTGGCCATCTCTGCATGGCACTTCTTCAATTGGGAAACGTGAAACACATCATGAACTCCTGACAGTCCTTCGGATGAGTTCAACTTGTTGGCCACTTCTCACATATGCTCTGAAACTCGGTATGGTCCTACAAATCTCGGGGACTAACTTTCCCTTAACTCCAAATCGTTTAATTCCCCGCAGAGGGAACACATGAAGACATGCTCTGTCCCCAATTTCATAGACTACCTCCTTACGTTTTTAAGTCTGCATAACTCTTCCGCCTGGACTGAGCTACCTTCAGTCTATCTCGAATCAACTTAACATTCTCTTCTGGCACCTTGATCACTTTTGGTCCAAACAACTGACGGTCTCCAACTTCATCCCACATACTCTTGGGGTATCAGACATATCGAGACAAAACACATATTCATTTTGTCCGAAATCCACTCAGTGGAGTATCCTTATCTTTTCCAGGGGTCAACGGTTCTTACAGGGTACTACCACCCTTAAAATGCACAAATCTTCCATAGACCATATTTCTCATATCCTCAGAATGGCCAAAATTCTTCTTCATAGAGTAACAACTCATAAAATCCATATCAGTACCAACGATGCTAACTTTATTCATTCTCAAGTGATTACAATCTCTCGCTTTTCCATTACATGTCTCAACTCAACACCTCAATATAAAATAAAATGTTCTCACTTCTACTACTCCATTTCTTTTGTTACAAACTCAACTATCTAGCACAAGTTTCCTTCTCCTTGGGCATTCTCTGGCAAAGTGCCCTGCTCCATTACAACTAAAACGTATTACTTCTGACAAGTATCGAGGTTTCCTTTTTGGGCAATTGTTGAGGTAGCACCCTGACTCCTTGCACCTGTAACAGGTGATATGACTCAGGTCCTTCCTGGAATCCAATCTGCTTCTCTTCCTGGACCTTTCCATGCCAATCATGGCTTCTATTTCTTGTGGGTCATATTCTACTTCCTCTGTCGGGAATTATACTAGATCCCCATTCAAACAATTTTCGGAGATGTGTCCTTCTTCTCCACATGAATAGCAAGACTTAGTGCAGGGTTTACTTGGGTCTTCTTTAGGCGTGTCCTCCATCTCTTCCTTCATCACAACTTCTTCTAAAATTTCCTCGAGGGCTCCTTTCATTACTTCTTTCTTCAGCTGGATGGTTCATTGTACCATGGGGTAATTGTGACACTGAGCAGGATAGTGGGTAGTCCCTTCACACAAGAAACAAGTAATCTGCCTAATTGGGCATTCTTCAACTGGGTGACTTCCTTCACAATTAGGGCATTCATCCTTGTGTTCTTTATGGGTGTGTCTGATTTCTCCACAAATCTTGCATGCAGAAGGTTTCTTCATATCCTTTCCATAAGGCTTCAACTTCTAGGACACAAGCCGAGACTTTGGCAAAGTCAACTTAAATTCTTTCCAAGTGGTTACTCCTTGCCATCCATTGACCGTTTGGTACATCCTCCACCAAGTAGCAGCACCTCATTCAAAGCACTGAAGAGCATGCTGGGTCATATCATTTCCGACTATAGGGTTATTCTTCATGTGATCCTCCATGTTCTAAATCCATCGGTCTGTCTCCAACTGACTCATCGGTCCAAAAAGTACAAGCTCATCTCCATTCATCTTCTATTGGGTCCAAGGGTTTGGGGTGAGATAAGAGAGATAGAGAGGGATACACACAATGCAACAACAGTTTTTGAGAAGACAGATTTTATTTGTGGCCATCGAGAAAAACATCAAACAAATGACAGCTCACAAACGTCGCATCTAACGTAGGTATATAACAGGGGTTTGGTCTTCTAAAGGTCAATAAATCTTCAACGTCTCCAAACTCTTCAAGCCTTGTTCATGCCTCCAATGGCTTCTTCCGATATTCTTGTCTTCTCAAGTTCTTTTGCCAGATCAACTCTGTTGACGCGAAGTCTCTCGTGACATCCTTTAATATTCCGGAGTTGCATTTCAAACTTCTGGGTTTCATCAAACTCGACCTGAACCATGATCTTCTTGTCCTTCAGTTCTTAACGAATCTCCGGTATCTCTCGAGGTTGTAGCTCCTCCAGCTTGGCTACTTTCAGCTTTTGGTTCCTGAGTTCTTCACGAAATGCTTCCTTGTCTAATACGGATTCCTGAAGCTCCATCTTAAAATTCTTGATGTACTACCCCAGATCCTGGTGATACACTTAGCTAAGGTTAAAACTTCACCTCTTGTTGATAGATGCTCCATCAGCCTTCTACCATCCAATCCTTCCATGCATATGCATGCTTAACTCAACACGGTGACAATAGCATCAATGGAGATGACATCACGGATAACCGTGTTTCTGCCCTTGTCATTTCCATGAGCTATCTCTCCATAGTTGATATCTCCTGCCTTAGGGTTTTCCTTGACATAACTTTAAGTTTTTAACTCTCCATGCTCCGGTCTTTCTCCGATACACCCTGTTCTCGGGCATGGACAACTTCCATAATCTGTCAAGTTACATAAGGGTAGCCTTCCTAGGTCATACAAATCTAGGGATTCATCAGAGCCTTCAAATTCTACTTGTCTTCGATCTTCAAACGTTGTAGTTTCCATTATTCAGATGCACGGAAAATACTCTTCATTCCGAAGTGGTCTTAGTTGTCCGATATCTTGTACTTCTTGGAGTGGTCTTCATCGGTCGAATCTTCGTGTGGTCAAAAGGGGAAAGGGGTATGGTCTCACTAAAGGGAATTTTTTGAATAAGCTCAGAAGAGAAGAGAGGTAAAAGATATTTTTGAAAGGGAAAGTTGTAGAGAAAAATCTTTGCTATGGGCTTGCCAGTTTCTAGGGTCACGTCCTACAGTCAACATGTGCTCTGATACCATCTTGTAGCGACCCGACCCGAATGGATCAAGTCTCTGTGCTTAAGTGTCATCCCTGGATCGGTATGCCAACACACACAGTACTCGATGATTTATAACAGAGGTAAATCACATGTATAAGTAACGTAAAATACTATTACCTCAATCCAAAATAGCGGAAGTACAAGGTTGTGGATTCCCATCAACACCAACGGCAAAGTTGAGTGTAGAAATCGTAACCCTAACGTATCACTTACTCGTCAAAAGATAAACCTGCAACATGAGATGTTGCAGCCACGAAGGGTCAGTACATTGAATGTACTGGCAAATTCACACCATAGAGAATGATGAACAATGGCTATCACTACATGCATATATGGCTAGTGGAAAAGCTCTGTGGTTATAAGGTTTTTTGCATAAAGCCAAATTTTCCCTACTGCAAAGGAATAAATTCTATTTAACTAACATGGTGGTTGTTAAATATTTAGAATGGTTGACAGCATTCTCAATCCCAATTAAGTAACATCATTAAACCCAACAAACTTAATTTAAAGTAACATGATGAGATTCACATGATAATCCAAGTACTAGATACTCAAGACGTCCATAACCGGGGACACGGCTAATCATGATTAGTTTGTACACTCTGCAGAGGTTTGCGTACTTTCCCCCACAAGACTCGATCTCCTCCGTTGGATTTCTCGCACTACATGGTCTTTGAGAAACGGATGACCGAGACATAGTCTTTCAGAAGCGCTAGCACCTTACGATGGATAGACCGTTACACCTACTTTCCCCTACATCTGCTAGTCTACCCTGTAAGAGTTCGCACGACTTAATCAACTATGCTAGAGCCCATAATAGCTTGTGGCTGCACACGGAAGTTTCTAGTATGAAAAATCTCATGATCCCTTTGAGCCTGGGTGGCGGTCCATAAAATAAACATGCAATCCTGGTCTACCCCGGTGCCTAGACAGGCAATCCGGGAATACCCATGTGCCTCAATCCACCCAGATGTGTGTTTAAGTTGCCACCTTAAGTAAACCATTAATTAACAATCTCACAACTGTCATGGATACTCTCAAAACCCAATCGACGTCTACGAGCATAGCATGGCACTATAAGCATAACGTAATAGTAACTCCCAAGGTTTGAATGCAGGGCGATAGGTTCCTACCTCATCAACTACTTCCCAATACCCACATGTTATCAATCCTACTCATGCAATGTTTGAGGGTGAAACTAATGCATAAAAACTGGGTATGAAAGGGGATATGATCAAAGTGTGAACTTGCCTACAATGTTGATGAAGATGATTCTCACTCAAAACTCTTGATAGATCTACTCGTCACACTCCGGTCAATCTATCGTAAGCAAGCAATAGTAACCACACATAAGCAATCACTCAAAAGGTCGGAGAGAAAGAAGAAAACAATTCGGAAAACGTCAAAACCAAGCAAACAACTCTTGAATCATAAAACAATATCTAACAGTACCAAAATTATGTGAATTTGGCCTTATTAGAAAGTTTAGGTCAAGAGCTTTGATTTGCAAAAAGAATCAACTGAAACGGAGCTACGAAACTCAAGTTATGATCAAACGAAGTTTGAATACAAATTTGATCTAATTCAAATTTTAAAATTTTCAAAAACATGTTTAAGTTGTTTATCTGGATAGAGGAGACCATAACGAAGACGTGAGTGTTGGTTTCGTTGGATTTGGACAAACGAGCAAAAAGATGTGGTCGTTTGAAGTACAGGGACTAATCTGTAAAAGAAACTACTACAAATAGGTCCCTGGACAAAAAAATAAAAATAAAAAGAAAAAGTCTAAATAGCGAGCGTTCGTTACCGAATGCTAACAAATGAAAATCGTTCGTTGTGAAGACCTAACCAGCGAATGTTCACTAAATAACTAGATTAAAAGAAAAAACGGGCTTTAAAATGGAAAATCGAAGAAAAACCTAAACCCCTAAAAAATAAACCGGACCTGGCGGTTTACCGGATTAGCGGTTCGGGTAGGAAAACCGAATGGCAACGGTCGACGGCAGCAGCGGCTCCGGCGACGGTTGGCGGTGGCGCGGGGCGGCGCCGCTAGCGGCGGAGAGGTGCGGCGAGGCGGCGAGGTCGCAGCGGCGGGCAACGGCGGCGGATCCAGGCGCGGTGGAGGTGTGCAGTGCAAGGAGGCGGCGGCCGCTAAGTGCGGCGGCGGCGACGGCAGGCGAGCTCCGACGCGGCGCGGCTTGCGGTGGGAGGGCGGCGGCGCGAGGGGAGAGAGAGGGGTCGGGGTGGCCTATTTATTGGAGGCGGGGCGGAGCGCCTTGGGCAAGGTGCCCTGCCTCGGCACAGACGCCGAGGTCGGTGGCGGCAGTCGTGGCGGCGGCGGTCTCTAGCTCGGGTGGAGGGAGGTGGTGCGGCTGGGCTGGGCCGTGGCCTGGCCGGTTGGATGGGCCGGCCCAGTTCGGCGGAAAGGTTTTTTTTATAAAACATTTTCCCAGAGAAAAATAAAACAAAATAAATATATTACATAGGCATATAATATATCAAAATTTGCAGAAAAAGATTTTCTACAACATGGACATTTTTATAATGCCAAATAAAATCCACAGAAATCCAGATAATTCGAAGAGTGCTACTGGTCCAATAAAATCCAATAAAAATCATTTAAAAAAACAAAATGATTTCAAATAAAATTTTCTCCAACTTTCTATTGCAGGGAATCATGTTACCCTAATTTCCATATATTTTATTTTTGGAGAAAATAATTTGAATAAAACTCAAATAACTCCAAATTAAAAATAAATTCAAAAGAACTTTGAATTTAATTCTTTGAAACTCCCAACTGATATTTCATATAATTTGAAGAAGTCATTTTATCTTCGCTCGTGAAAATCGTTGAGTTGCATAAAGTTTCAGAATTGGAAATATTCTCAAATGAAATTCAAATATTTTCGACACCCCTTGTCATTTAAATAAATGGAAGAAGTCATGTCATCTCCTCTCCTGGGTTTTGTGATGAAAAGAATTTGAATTCACGGGGATCAAAAAGAAAAAGGTGAAAGTTTGGGAAAGTCCTTTTATTCCCTCTCATTTAACTTTCAAAAGTTTTGAATTTCACTCAATCAATCACACAACAATCAAAAAATCAAAAAAATTATAACATTCCAAAATTTAGAATTTTGGGATGTTACAGGTGGCTTTGCCACAAATACGATGTGAACTACATGATCATGCAAAGCAATATGACAATGATGAAGCGTGTCATAATAACAGAACGGTGATAAGTTGCATGGCAATATATCTTGGAATGGCTATGGAAATGCCATAATAGGTAGGTATGGTGGCTGTTTTGAGGAAGGTATATGGTGGGTTTATGGTACTGGCGAAAGTTGCGCGGTACTAGAGAGGCTAGCAATGGTGGAAGGGTGAGATTGTGTATAATCCATGGACTCAACATTAGTCATAAAGAACTCACATACTTATTGCAAAAATCTATTAGTTATCAAAACAAAGTACTACGTTGCTCCTAGGGGGATAGATTGGTAGGAAAAGACCATCGCTTGTCCCCGACCGCCACTCATAAGGAAGACAATCAATAAATAAATCATGCTCCGACTTCATCACATAACGGTTCACCATACGTGCATGCTACGGGAATCACAAACTTCAACACAAGTATTTCTCAAATTCGTAACCACTCAACTAGCATGACTCTAATATCACTGAGGGAGTCTTGGATAAGGCGGTGTTCGGGTAGCCGGACTATACCTTCAGCCGGACTCCAGGACTATGAAGATACAAGACTGAAGACTTCGTCCCGTGTCCGGATGGGACTTTCCTTGGCGTGGAAGGCAAGCTTGGCGATGCGGATATTCAAGATCTCCTACCATTGGAACGGACTTTGTGTAACCCTAAACCTCTCCGGTGTCTATATAAACCGGAGGGTTTTAGTACGTAGGACAACTTCATCATACAACAATCATACCATAGGCTAGCTTCTAGGGTTTAGCCTCCTTGATCTCGTGGTAGATCTACTCTTGTACTACCCATATCATCAATATTAATCGAGCAGGATGTAGGGTTTTACCTCCATCAAGAGGGCCCGAACCTGGGTAAAACATTGTGTCCCTTGTCTCCTGTTACCATCCGCCTAGACACACAGTTCGGGACCCCCTACCCGAGATCCACCGGTTTTGACACCGACAATCACCATCTCCATATCTAAAAACAATTATCAAGTATCAAACTTCTCATAGTATTCAACACACTCATAAGAGAATTTTATTATTCTTGAATACCTAGCATATTAGAATTTTAAGCAAATTACCATGCTATTTAGGACTCACAAAATAATCTAAGTGAA
Source organism: Triticum dicoccoides (assembly GCF_002162155.2). Classification (NCBI taxonomy): domain Eukaryota; kingdom Viridiplantae; phylum Streptophyta; class Magnoliopsida; order Poales; family Poaceae; genus Triticum; species Triticum dicoccoides. The sequence goes on along the minus strand of NC_041388.1, from coordinate 142,929,815 downwards.
TCATGAGATTTCATCTATTTCTTCAAAATAAAACTACCACCATGCTCTAAAAGATATAAGTGAAGCACTAGAGCAAATGACAAACTACTCCGAATGATTTAAGTGAAGATCAATGAGTAGTCGAATAATTATGCAACTATGTGAAGACTCTCTAACATTTAATAATTTCAGATCTTGGTATCTTATTTAAACATCAAGTAAAACTAAATAAAATAAAATGACGCTCCAAGCAAAAAACATATCATGCGGTAAATAAAAATATAGCTCCAAGTAAAGTTACCGATGACCGAAGATGAAAGAGGGGATGCCTTCCGGGGCACCCCCAAGCTTAGGCTCTTGGTTGTCCATGAATATTACCTTGGGGTGCCTTGGGCATCCCCAAGCTTAGTCTCCTGCCACTCCTTATTCCATAGTCCATCGAATCCTTACCCAAAACTTGAAAACTTCACAACACAAAACTTAACAGAAAAGTCGTAAGCTCCGTTAGTATAACAAAATAAATCACCACTTCAAGGTACTGTAATGAACTCATTCTTTATTTATATTGGTGTTAAACCTACTGTATATCAACTTATCTATGGTTTATAAACTCTTTTACTAGCCATAGATTCATCCAAATAAGTAAACACCACATGAAAAACAGAATCTGTCAAAAACAGAACAGTCTGTAGTAATATGGATCAAACGTATACTTCTGGAACTCATAAAATTCTCAAATAAATTGCTGGACCTGAGGAATTTATATATTAATCATCTGCAAAAAAATTAACTAAATATCAATTTCGAAATAAAAATGGAAGGAATTCTCGTGAGCGCCAAAGTTTCTGTTTTTTACAGCAAGATCAACAAGACTTTCCCCAAGTCTTCCCAACGGTTCTACTTGGCACAAACACTCATTAAACACAAAAAACACAACCAAAACATAGGCTAGATAATTTATTTATTACTAAACAGGAGCAAAAAGCAAGGAATAAAAATAAAATTGGGTTTCCTCCCAACAAGCGCCATCGTTTAACGCCCCTAGCTAGGCATGATGATTTCGACGATGCTCACATAACAGATAAGAATTGTAACATAAAGAGAGCATCTTGAAGACTATGACTAGCACATTTAAGTCTAACCCTCTTCCTATGCATAGGGATTTTGTGAGCAAACAACTTATGGGAACAAGAATCAACTTGCATAGGAAGGTAAAACAAGCATAACTTCAAAACTTTAAGCACATAGAGAGGAAACTTGATATTATTGCAATTCCTACAAGCATAGATTCCTCCCTCATAATAATTTTCAGTAGCATCATGAATGAATTCAACAATATAACCAGCACCTAAAGCATTCTTTTCATGATCTACAAGCATAGAAAATTTACTACTCTCCACATAAGCAAAATTCTTCTCATGAATAATGGTGGGAGCTAAATCAACAAAATAATTATCATGTGATTGAAAATTAAGATCAAGATGACAAGTTTCATGGTTATCATTATTCTTTAAAGCATACGTGTCATAACAATAATCATCATAGATAGGAGGCATGCTATCATCATTATAAATTTGCATATCAAAACTTGGGAGACTAAAATATCATCTTCATTAAACGTAGCATCCCCAAGCTTGTGGCTTTGCATATCATTAGCATCATAGATATTCAAGGGATTCATACTAACAACATTGCAATCATGCTCATCATTCAAATATTTAGTGCCAAACATTTTATAGATTTCTTCTTCTAGCACTTGAGCACAATTATCCTTTCCATCATACTCACCAAAGATATTAAAAAGGTGAAGCGTATGAGACAAACTCAATTCCATTTTTTATAGTTTTCTTTTATAAACTAAACTAGTGATAAAACAAGAAACTAAAAGACTCGATTGCAAGATCTAAATATATACCTTCAAGCGCTAACCTCCCCGACAATGGCGCTAGAAAAGAGCTTGATGTCTACTACACAACCTTCTTCTTGTAGACGTTGTTGGGCCTCCAAGTGCAGAGGTTTGTAGGACAGTAGCAAATTTCCCTCAAGTGGATGACCTAAGGTTTATCAATCCTTAGGAGGCGTAGGATGAAGATGGTCTCTCTCAAGCAACCTTGCAACCAAATAACAAAGAGTCTCTTGTGTCCCCAACACACCCAATACAATGGTAAATTGTATAGGTGCACTAGTTCGGCGAAGAGATGGTGAAACAAGTGGTATATGGATGGTAGATAAAGGTATTTGTAATCTGAAAAATATAAAAACAGCAAGGTAACTAATGATAAAAGTGAGCGTAAACGGTATTGCAATGATAGTAAACAAGACCTAGGGTTCATACTTTCACTAGTGCAAGTACCCTCAACAGTGATAACATAATTGGATCACATAACTATCCCTCAACATGCAACAAAGAGTCACTCCAAAGTCACTAATAGCGGAGAACGAACGAAGAGATTATGGTAGGGTACGAAACTACCTCAAAGTTATTCTTTCCAATCAATCCGTTGGGCTATTCCTATAAGTGTCACAAACAACCCTAGAGTTCGTATTAGAATAACACCTTAAAACACACATCAACCAAAACCCTAATGTCACCTAGATACTCCAATGTCACCTCAAGTATCCGCGGGTATGATTATACGATATGCATCACACAATCTCAGATTCATCTATTCAACCAACACATAGGACCTCAAAGAGTGCCCCAAAGTTCTACCGGAGAATCACGACGAAAACGTGTGCCAACCCCTAAGCATAGGTTCATGGGCGGAACCCGCAAGTTGATCACCAAAACATACATCAAGTGAATCACGTGGTATCCCATTGTCACCACAGATACGCACGGCAAGACATACATCAAGTGTTCTCAAATCTTTAAAGACTCAATCCGATGTGATAACTCCAAAGGGGAAACTCAATTCATTACAATAGATAAGAGGGGGAGGAGAAACATAAGATCCAACTATAATAGCAAAGCTCGCGATACATCAAGATCGTGACAAATCAAGAACACAAGAGAGAGAGATCAAACACATAGCTACTGATACATACCCTCAGCCCCGAGGGAGAACTACTGCCTCCTCATCATGGAGAGCACCGGGATGATGAAGATGGCCACCGGAGAGGGATTCTCCCTCCGGCAGGGTGCTGGAATGGGTCTAGATTGGCTTTCGGTGGCTACGGAAGCTTCTGGTGGCGGAACTCCCGATCTATTGTGCTCCCCGATGCTTTTAGGGTATATGAAGATATATAGGCGGAAGAAGTACATCAGGGGGGCCACGAGGGGCCCATGAGGGTGGAGGGCGCGCCCAGGGGGGTGGGCGTGCCCCCTGCCTCGTGGCCTCCTCGTAGATCCCCTGACGTGCACTCCAAGTCTTCTAGGCTTCTTTCCTCCAAAAATGAGTTCCGTGAAGTTTCAGGTCAAATGGACTCCGTTTGATTTTTTCCTTTTCTTTGAAACCCTAAAACAAGGTAAAAACAGAAACTCGCACTGGGCTCTGGGTTATAAGGTTAGTCCCAAAAATGATATAAAAGTGTGTAATAAAGCCCATAAACATCCAAAACTGTAGATAATATAGCATGGAGCAATCAAAAATTATAGATACGTTGGAGACTTATCAACTGTCACTAGGAAAGGACACCGCAAGATTGAACCCAAAGCTAAGCACTTCTCCCATTGCAAGAAAGATCAATCTAGTAGGCCAAACCAAACTGATAATTCGAAGAGACTTGCAAAGATAACCAATCATACATAAAAGAATTTAGAGAAGATTCAAATATTGTTCATAGATAATCTTGATCATAAACCCACAATTCATCGGTCTCAACAAACACACCGCAAAAAGAAGATTACATCGAATAGATCTCCAAAGAGAGGGGGAGAACATTGTATTGAGATCCAAAAAGAGAGAAGAAGCCATCTAGCTAATAACTATGGACCCGAAGGTCTGAGGTAAACTACTCACACTTCATCGAAGAGGCTATGGTGTTGATGTAGAAGCCCTCCGTGATGGATGCCCCCTCCGGCGGAGCTTCGGAACAGGCCCCAAGATGGGATCTCGTGGATATAGAAAGTTGCAGCGGTGGAATTGGGGTTTTGGCTCCGTATCTGATTGTTTGGGGGTACGTAGGTATATATAGGAGGAAGAAGTACGTCGGTGGAG
>NC_041388.1:142914679-142925541 GCF_002162155.2 Triticum dicoccoides | reverse complement strand
GGCGCGCCTCCCTACCTCGTGGGCTCCTTGTTGGTTGCTTGACATAGGGTCCAAGTCTCCTGGGTCTTGTTCGTTCCAAAAATCATGTTCCCGAAGGTTTCATTCCGTTTGGACTCCGTTTGGTATTCCTTTTCTTCGAAACCCTAAAATAGGCAAAAACAACAATTCTGGGATGGGCCTCCGGTTAATAGGTTAGTCCCAAAAATAATATAAAAGTGGATAATAAAGCCCAATAATGTCCAAAACAATAGATAATATAGCATGGAGCAATCAAAAATTATAGATACGTTGGAGACGTATCAAGCATCCCCAAGCTTAATTCATGCTCGTCCTCAAGTAGGTAAATGATAAAAAATATAATTTTTGATGTGAAGTGCTACTTGGAATAATTTTAATGCAATTCTTCTTAATTGTGGTATGAATATTCAGATCCGAAAGATTCAAGATAAAAGTTTAATATTGACATAGAAATAATAATACTTCAAGCATACTAACAAAGCAATCATGTCTTCTCAAAATAACATGGCCAAAGAAAGTTATCCCTACAAAATCATATAGTCTGGCTATGCTCTATCTTCACCCCACAAAATATTTAAATCATGCACAACCCGGATGACAAGCCAAGCAATTGTTTCATACTTTTGACATTCTCAAACTTTTTCAATCTTCACGCAATACATGAGCATGAACCATGGATATAGCACTATATATGGAATAGAATGGTGGTTGTGGAGAAGATAAAAAGGGAGAAGATAGTCTCACATCAACTAGGCGTATCAACGGGCTATGGAGATGCCCATCAATAGATATCAATGTGAGAGAGTAGGGATTGCCATGCAACGGATGCACTAGAGCTATAAGTATATGAAAGCTCAACTAAAGAAACTAATTGGTTGTGCATCCAAATTGCTTGCTCATAAAGACCTAGGGCATTTTGAGGAAGCCCATCATTAGAATATACAAGCCAAGTTCTATAATTAAAAATTCCCACTAGTATATGAAACTGACGAAATGAGAGACTCTATATCATCAATGTCATGGTGCTACTTTGAAGCACAAGCGTGGTAAAGGATAGTAACATTGTCCCTTCTCTCTTTTTCTCTCATTATTTTATTTGGGCCTTTTATCTTTTTTATGGCCTCTTTTCTTTTTTTTCGTCTGGAGTCTCATCCCGACTTGTGGGGGAATCATAGTCTCCATCATCCTTTCCTCACTGGGACAATGCTCTAATAATGATGATCATCACACTTTTATTTTCTTACAACTCAACAATTACAACTCGATACTTAGAACAAAATATGACCCTATATGAATGCCTCCGGCGGTATACCGGGATATGCAATGAATCAAGACTGATATGTATGAAAGAATTATGAATGGTGGCTTTGCCACAAATACGATGTCAACTACATGATCATGCTAAGCAATATGACAATGATGGAGTGTGTCATAATAAACGGAATGGTGGAAAGTTGCTATAGAAATATGAAAATATATCCCGGAATGGCTATAGAAATGCCATAATAGGTAGGTATGGTGGCTGTTTTGAGGAAGGTATATGGTGGGTGTATGATACCGGCGAAAGGTGCGCGGTATTAGAGAGGATCGCAATGGTGGAAGGAAGAAAAGTGCGTATAATCCATGGACTCAACATTAGTCATAAAGAACTCATATACTTATTGCAAAAATCTGCAAGTTATCAAAGCAAAGTATTACGTGCATGCTCCTAGGGGGATAGATTGGTAGGAAAAGACCATCGCTCGTCCTCGACCGTCACTCATAAGGAAGACAATCAAAAAATAAATCATGCTCCAACGTCATCGCATAACGGTTCACCATACGTGCATGCTACGGGAATCACAAACTTTAACACAAGTATTTCTCAAATTCACAACTACCCAACTAGCACAACTTTAATATCACCATCTTCATATCTCAAAACAATTATCAAGCATCAAACTTCTCATAGCATTCAACACACTCATAAGAAAGTTTTTACTATTCTTGAATACCAAGCATATTAGGATTATTTAAACAAATTACCATGCTATTTGAGACTCTCAAAATAATATAAGTGAAGCATGAGAGATCAATAGTTTCTATAAAACAAATCCACAACCGTGCTCTAAAAGATATAAGTGAAGTACTAGAGCAAAACTATATAACTCAAATGATATAAGCGAAGCACATAGAGTATTCTAACAAACTACAAATCATGTATGGATCTCCTAAAAGGTGTGTACAGCAAGGATGATTGTGGTAAACTAAAAAGCAAAGACTCAAATCATACAAGACGCTCCAAGCAAAACATATATCATGTGGTGAATACAAATATAGCTCCAAGTAAAGTTACCGATAGAAGTAGACGAAAGAGGGGATGCCTTCTGGGGCATCCCCAAGCTTTCGCTTTTAGGTGTCCTTAGATAATCTTGGGGGTTCCATCGGAATCCCCAAGCTTAGGCTCTTTCCGCTCCTTGTTCCATAATCCATCAAATCTGTACCCAAAACTTGAAAACTTCACAACACAAAACTTAAAGTAGAAAATCTCGTGAGCTCCGTTAGCGAAAGAAAAACAAAAGACCACTTCAAGGTACTGTAATGAACTCATTCTTTATTTATATTGGTGTTAAAACTACTGTATTCCAACTTCTCTATGGTTTATAAACTATTTTAATAGCCATAGATTCATCAAAATAAGCAAACAACACATGAAAAACAGAATCTGTCAAAAACAGAACAGTCTGTAGTAATCTGTAGCTAGCGCAAGATATGGAACCCCAAAAATTCTAAAATAAATTGATGGGCGTGGGGAATTTATCTATTAATCATATTCAAAAAGAATTAACTAAATAGCACTTTCCAAATAAAAATGGCAGCAGTTCTCGTGAGCGCTAAAGTTTCTATTTTTTACAGCAAGATATCAAGACTTTCCCCAAGTCTTCCCAACGGTTGTACTTGGCACAAACACTAATTAAAAACAAAAAACACAACCAAAAAAGATATAGGTAAATTACTTATTACTAAACAGGAGCAAAAATCAAGGAATAAAAATAAAATTGGGTTGCCTCCCAACAAGCGCTATCGTTTAACGCCCCTAGTTAGGCATAAAAAGCAAGGATAGATCTGGGAATTGCCATCTTTGGTAGGCAATCCATAAGTGGCTCTCATAATAGATTCATAACGTAATTTAATTTTATTTCTAGGAAAATGTTCCATGCCTTTCCTTAACGGAAATTGGAATCTAATATTTCCTTCCTTCATATCAATAATTGCACCAATCGTTCTAAGGAAAGGTCTACCAAGAATAATAGGACATGAAGGATTGCAATCTATGTCAAGAACGATAAAATCTACGGGAACATAATTCCTATTTGAAACCATAAGAACATCATTAATTCTTCCCATAGGTTTCTTAATAGTGGAATCCACAAGATGCAAGTTTAGAGAGCAATCATCAAAATCACGGAAACCTAACAAATCACACAGTCTTTGGAATCGTGGAAACTCTAGCACCCAAATCACACAAAGCATAGCATTCATGATCTTTAATTTTAATTTTAATATTTGGTTCCCACTCGTCATAAAGTTTTCTAGGGATAGAAACTTCCAACTCAAGTTTTTCTTCATAAGATTGCATCAAGGGATCAACAATATGTTTAGTAAACGCTTTATTTTGACTATAAGCATGAGGAGAATTTAGCACGTATTGCAACAAGGAAATGCAATCAATCAAAGAGCAATTTTCATAATTAAATTCCTTGAAATCCAAAATAGTGGGTTTAGCAACATCTAGGGTTTTAATTTCTTCAATCCCACTTTTATCAAATTTAACATCAAGATCTAAAAACTCCGAATTTTTGGAACGCCTTCTAGGTAAAGGTGGATCATATTCAGTCCCATCGTTATGAAGATTCATATTGCAAAACAAAGATTTAATAGGGGACACATCAATAACTTTTAGATCTTCATCTTTATTTTCATAGGAACTAGAAGAACATGCTCTTATAAAGGCATCTTTCTTAGCACGCATCCTAGCGGTTCTTTCGTTGCACTCATCAATGGAAATTCTCATGGATTTGAGAGACTCATTGATATCATGCTTAGGAGGAATAGATCTAAGTTTCAAAGAATCAACATCAAGAGAAATTCTATCAACGTTCCTAGCCAACTCATCAATCTTAAGCAATTTTTCTTCAATCAAAGCATTGAAACTCTTTTGCGAAGTAATAAATTCTTTAATATTAGATTCAAAATTAGAGGGAATCTTATTATAATTTCCATAAGAATTGTTGTAGGAATTACCATAATTATTAGAGGGATTACTAGGATACGGCCTAGGATTAAAGTTTCCTCTATACGCGTTGTTACCAAAATTGTTCCTACCAACAAAATTCACACCCATAGATTCATTATTATTCTCAATCAAAGTAGACAAGGGCATATCATTAGGATCAGAAGAAACAATCTTACTAGCAAATAATTTCATAAGTTCATCCATCTTTCCACTCAAAACTTTAATTTCTTCTATCGCATGCAGCTTTTTATTAGTAGATCTTTCAGTATGCCATTGAGAATAATTAACTATAATATTATCTAGAAGTTTAGTAGCTTCTCCTAAAGTTATTTCCATAAAAGTGCCTCCTGCGGCCAAATCTAAAAGATTTCTAGAAGCAAAATTCAATCCGGCATAAATTTTTTGTATAATCATCCAGAAATTCAAACCATGAGTAGGGAAATTACGTATCATTAATTTCATCCTCTCCCAAGCTTGTGCAACATGTTCATGATCAAGTTGCTTAAAATTCATAATATCGTTTCTAAGGGAGATGATCTTAGTGGGAGGAAAATACTTAGAGATAAAAGCATCTTTGCACTTTTTCGAAGAATCAATACTATTTTTAGGCAAAGATGAAAACCAAGCTTTAGCACAATCTCTAAGCAAAAAAGGAAATAGCTTCAATTTAACAATATCATTATCCACATCTTTCTTCTTTTGCAAATCACACAAATCAATGAAGCTATTTAGATGGGTAGCGGCATCTTCACTAGGAAGGCCGGAAAACGGATCTTTCATGACAAGATTCAGCAAATCGACATTAATTTAACAGGATTCAGCATCGGTAAGAGGAGCAATCGGAGTGCTAATAAAATCATTGTTGTTGGTATTGGTAAATTCACACAATTTAGTGTTATCTTGAGCCATCGTGACAAGCAAGAAATCCAACACACAAGCAAACAAAAAGCAAACGGGCAAAAAGAGGCAAATAGAGAAAGAGAGGGAGGATAGAGAGAGAGAGAGGGCGAATAAAACGGCTAGGGTGAAGTGGGGGAGAGGAAAACGAGAGGCAAATGACAAATAATGTAATGCGGGAGATAAGGGTATGTGATGGGTACTTGGTATGTTGACTTTTGCGTAGACTCCCCGGCAACGGCGCCAGAAATCTTCTTGCTACCTCTTGAGCACTGCGTTGGATTTCCTTGAAGAGGAAAGGATGATGCAACAAAGTAGCGTAAGTATTTCCCTTAGTTATTGAGAACCAAGGTATCAATCTAGTAGGAGGCTACGCGTAAGTCCCTCGTACCCGCAGAAAACAAATAACTCCTCGCAACCAACATGGTAAGGGGTTTGTCAATCCCTTCACAGTCACTTACGAGAGTGAGATCTGATAGATATGATAGAATAATATTTTTGGTATTTTTGTGATAAAGATGCTAAGTAAAATAAAAGAAAAGTAAGAAGCAGAGGAAATAACTAAGTATGGAAGATTAATATGATGAAGATAGACCCGGGGGCCATAGGTTTCACTAGTGGCTTCTCTCAAGAGCATAAGTATTAACAGTGGGTGAACGAATTACTATTGAGCAATTGACAGAATTGAGCATAGTTATGACAATATCTAGGTATGATCATGTATATAGGCATCACGTTCGAGACAAGTAGACCGACTCCTGCCTACATCTACTACTATTACTCCACTCATCGACCGCTATCCAGCAAGCATCTAGAGTATTAAGTTCATGAAAACAGAGTAATGCCTTAAGCAAGATGACATGATGTAGAGGGATAAATTCATGCAATATGATAAAAAACCATCTTGTTATCCTCGATGGCAACAATACAATACGTGCCTTGCTGCCCCTACTGTCATTGGGAAAGGACACCGCAAGATTGAACCCAAAGCTGAGCACTTCTCCCATTGCAAGAAAGATCAATCTAGTAGGCCAAACCAAATTGATAATTCGAAGAGACTTGCAAAGATAACAAAGCATACATAAAAGAATTCAGAGAAGATTCAAATATTGTTCATAGATAATCTTGATCATAAACCCACAATTCATCGGTCTCAACAAACACACCGCAAAAACAAGATTACATCGAATAGATATCCACAAGAGAGGGGGAGAACATTGTATTGAGATCCAAAAAGAGAGAAGAAGCCATCTAGCTAATAACTATGGAGAACATTGTATTGAGATCCAAAAAGAGAGAAGAAGCCATCTAGCTAATAACTACGGACCCGAAGGTCTGAGGTAAACTACTCACACTTCATCTGAGAGGCTATGGTGTTGATGTAGAAGCCCTCCGTGATGGATGCCCCCTCCGGCGGAGCTCCGGAACAGGCCCCAAGATGGGATCTCATGGATACAGAAAGTTGCGGCAGTGGAATTAGGGTTTTGGCTTCGTATCTTATCATTTGGGGGTACGTAGGTATATATAGGAGGAAGAAGTACATCGGTGGAGCAACAGGGGGGCGCGCTTGGGGGGTAGGTGCGCCCCCCTACCTCATGGCCTCCCTGTTGGTTGCTTGACGTAGGGTCCAAGTCTCCTGCATCATGTTCGGTGAGAAAATCACGTTACCGAAGGTTTCATTCCGTTTGGACTCCGTTTGATATTCCTTTTCTTCGAAACCCTAAAATAGGCAAAAACATCAATTCTGGGCTGGGCCTCCGGTTAATAGGTTAGTCCCAAAAATAATATAAAAGTGGATAATAAAGCCCAATAATGTCCAAAACAGTAGATAATATAGCATGGAGCAATGAAAAATTATAGATACATTGGAGACGTATCAGTACCCATCACAAACTCTTATCCCTCGCATTACATTATTTGCCATTTGCCTCTCGTTTTCCTCTCCCCCACTTCTAAAACGATTTTTGAAAACCTTTGCCTTTTCTTTGCCTTCTTCCCGTTTGTATCTTTGTTTGTGTTTCCACGTGCCTTCTATTTTCTTGCATCCTTGCTTGCTAAAAATCTATTGATATGGATCCACTTAAAGTGTTCTACTTGGATCATCTTCGATCCTTATGTGCTCGTGCTGAAAACCCAACTAGTCTAGTTGATGGGAAATCTTTAGATGAGGTTGCTCATTTTGTGCGTCACCGTTTGTCTGAAAAAGCGAGACTCTTATGGGATCAAATAAACAAATTGTTGTGTTATGCTTGGAATCTTTGTGAAATTTGTGATTTTACTTGTTGCTCTAAGAACCCTAAAAAACACCTCCCCTACTATGTGAGTTTAATGATAATGAAATCTTATCTTCTTATGCAAAGGGTGTTTATAGTTACTACGATATCGAACAAATTGAAGAATTTGTTCTTTTAAGGGTGCTTATGAAGTTGCTACTTTGATTGAAAAGTATGATATTACTCTCTAGGAATCTGAAAATTTTGACATACTTAAATATTGCTATGAAAACTATGCTCATAATGTCTATGTCAAAGAATTTATTGAAAGAATGACCGTTGCTTCGGAAGAAAATAATGATATGCTTGAATCTATAGATAATTATGATTCCGATGATTTGATTGAAATATCCTTTGATGAACATGATGCTTGCTATTCTTGTGGCCATGATGCCAATATTTATGAAGATGAGTTTGCTATAGTTCCTTATGTTAAACATGAAATTGTTGCTATTGCACCCATACTTGATAGTTCCTTCGATGAAAAGCATGATTGTAATGATGTTATTATAAATTTTCTTAATTTCAGTTGTGTTAATGATATGCAAAACCTCAATCTTGGGATGCTAGTTTTGCTATGACTACTATTTGTTGCAATGATCATGATTGGGGTGATTCTTCTTTTGACCTTGAAAATTTATTTAAGCCCCATGATGAATATGAGATTGATAATAGTGTTTGCAATATTATTGAAAGTGGGTTTTGAAGAGTGTTAACTTTAGATCCCATGTATTTGGAGAATTTTCAATCTTATGAAGTTTTTGATAAAAGTGGGTTTGGAGAGGTCATGACTTTAGTTAATGTTAATCCCACTAGTTTGGAAGAGTGTCAACTTTGCATGTATGTGGATCGTGTTGAAAATATTTTATGTGATAGTTATTTTGTTGAATTTTATTTTGATCCCACATGTAATTATTATGAGAGAGGAAAATATGATTGTAGAAATTTTCATGTTACTAAATTACCTCTCGTTATGTTGAGATTGCTATTGTTTCTCTCCGCTTCCCTGCATATGCTAGTTTTTGCTTGCTATGATAATTTGTTTTCCTTTAAGATGCATATGCATAGGAAGTATGTTAGACTTAGATGTGTTTTTCACGTGTTTCTTGATGCTTTCTTTGTGCTTCAATTCTTGTCTTTCATGTGAGCATCATTGAAATATCAATGCCTAGCTAGGGGCGTTAAACGATAGCGCTTGTTGGGAGGCAACCCAATTTTATTTTTGTTTCTTATTTTTTGTTCCTATTTTGTAATAAATAACTCATCTAGCTTCTGTTTAGATGTGGTTTATGCTTTTAATTAGTGTTTGTGCCAAGTAGAACCTTTGGGAAGACTTGGGGTAAGTTTTTGCGATCTTGCTGTAAAAAATAGAAACTTTAGCGCTCATGAGATTTGCTGCCATTTTTTACTGGAGAGTGCGATTGTAGCGACCTGACCTCAGATGGTCAAGTCTCTGTGCTTCAGTGTCATCCCTGGATCGGTAATGCTGACACACACAGTACTCGAGGATTTATAACAGAGTAGCAATCACACACTTATTACAATGAATGTCTCGAGAGAGAACTTATTACAGTAAATATGGCTTAAGGCCATCTAATACGATAACAGCGGAAGGCTTGGAAGATAAAGTGAGTCCATCAACTCCAACAGCATAGCTGAGCTGCACGGCAACGACCTAACGAACCTTACTCCTCGTCTGAAAATTCTGCAACATAATACGTTGCAGCCCAAAAACGGGTCAGCACATGGAATATGCTGGCAATATAACACAGTAGAGCAAGAACAGAATAATGCTATCACTACATGCATATTTTGCTGGTGGAAAGCTCTATGGTTATAGTTTTTGCGAAAAGCCAATTTTTCCCTACATCAAAGGAATAGATTTTAATTTAACTATCATGGTAGTTGAAACATCATTGAGAAGGTTCCTCCAACTCAATCCCAATTAAAGTGATTAACAACCCAACAATATTAATTAAAAGTGATGAGATGCATGTGATAACCCAAGTACTAGATACTTGAGAATTGTCCATAACCGGGGACACGACTAACCATGATTAGATTGTACACTCTGCAGAGGTTTGCACTTTTCCCCACAAGACTCGATCGCCTCCGTTGGATTTCTCGCACTACATGGTGTTTGAGAAATGGATGACCGAGACACGGTCTTTCAGAAACATTAACTCTCTTCTCCGGACAGACCATACCAAACCTACATCCCACTACCTCCTGATCTGCCTCTTCAAGAGCTTCACATAACTTATTCAACTATGCTAGAGCGCATAATAGCTTGTGGATGCACACGGAAGTTTCTAGCATGAATCATCTTAGTTCCCTTTGAGCCTAGGTGGTGGTCCGTAGGAAGATCACACGGGTACTCCGGGATTTCCAAAAATACAGGCAACACTGGGTACTCCAGGTGCCTCAATCCACCCAGATGTTAATTTAAGTTGCCACCTGAAGTTGAACCATTAATTAACAAGCTCACATCTGTCATGGATTTCACTCAAATCCAAACCACGTCTACTAGCATAGCATAGCATAGTAATATAAGCAACGCATGGAGTAACTCCCAAGGGTTTGAATATAACAAGGCAATAGGTTCTACCTCATGAACTACTTCCCAACCCACAAGTTAATGACATCCTAATCATGCAATGTTTGAGGATTGGAACTAATGCAGAAAAACTGGGTGATGAAGGGGTATGATCAAAGTGTTACTTGCCTTGCTGATGATTTGCGAAACCTAGGGACTCGTAGTAGCACGGTTCGCACTCCGGGTGTTCTATCGTAAGCAAACAATATCATACATAAGTAACAAGCAACGATGCACAAGCAAAACACAAATAAAATAGGTTGACCAGAAAGTTCAAATTAAGAACTCCGGTACGCAAAAAGAATCAAATCAAACGAAGCAACAAAACTCAAACGGTGAAAGAAAGAAGCTTCGTTTACTAATCTGAAACTAGGTCAAATTTTACAGTAGCAAAAACTTGTTTGAGTTGGTTAAATGGAAAGAGGGTTTCGAGAAGAAACTCTAGGTGCTTGAATCGCCTGATTCCGACTAACGAGCGAAAAGAAAAACAGAAACTAAGACCGGATCAGAAATCTCGATCAGAAAAATCGCGGGATAAATCCGATAAAAGAAAACTCACGAAAAGACTAACGAACGGGCGTTTGTTAGTTGTAACTAACGGGCGAAAACCGTTCGTTAAAATGAACGTACGGACGAACGTCCGCTAACTAGAGAACCAGAAAAAAATGGCGAAACCAAAAAAATGGATCTAGGGTTTCTAGAAAACCCGGACGATTTTTATAAAAAAAAACCGGCGGCGGAGTCCGGCGGCTACCTCTGGCGAGGGGGCTCCGGCGAGGAGAGGTGCGGGCGACGAGGCGGC
>NC_041388.1:142906079-142914295 GCF_002162155.2 Triticum dicoccoides | reverse complement strand
GCGCGGGGCGGCGGTGGCTGCGGGCGGAGGTGGTGGCGGTGGGGTGTTGGGGTGGCGGGGCGGCGGTATATAAGGGCGGGGCGGCACTGGCTTGTAGTAGGGGCCAAGGCGGGGCGGCGCGGAGTCCAACTCGGATTCCGGTCCGAGTGGCGGCGGCGGCGCGCGCGCAGGAGGCGGCGGCGGCTGGGCCGGCCTGGCTCGGCTGGGCTTTAGGCCCAGTCGGGCGCGGGAACTTTTTTTTAAAATAATTTCGCCAACCGAAATAAAATCCTAGAAAAATAAATAAAAATCTAAAAATGCCAAAATGAATTTTCACCGTCTAAATAAAATATTTAGAACAAGATGAACATTTTCTTGGCCCTAAAATGCAATTTTGAAAAACATGCAATTTTTGTAATGCAAACAAAATTGCAGTAAAATCCAATTAAAAACAAATATTTGATTTTAATATTTTTCCTCCAATATTTCAATTATCTTGGAGAAGTCATATTATCTCCTCTCATATATTTTAGTATGAAATATTTTTGGAGAGAAAAAAAAATTAAAACCAAAATCGTCGTTTCAAAATTTGATAAAATCAAATTTGAAAAACCGGGAAATCCCCAACTCTCTCCGAGGGTCCTTGAGTTTCTTACGATTTTGAGGATCGCGAGATGAAAAGCGAATAAAATATGATATGCAATGATATCTAATGTATAACATTCCAAATTGAAAATTAGGGATGTTACAAACCTACCCCCCTTTAGATGAATCTCGCCCTCGAGATTCGGGTTGGCTAGAAAATAGGTGTGGGTGGTCTTTGCGGAGATCATCCTCTCGTTCCCAGGTGGCTTCATCCTCGGTATGGTGGCTCCACCGAACTTTGCAAAACTTGATAACCTTACTGCGGGTGACTCTGCTGGCAAACTCAAGAATCTTAATTGGTTTCTCCTCATAAGTCAAATCATTGTCCAACTGTATCGCCTCCAGGTATCTCTTAGCGGTATATCTGCCATCTCAGCATGACACTTCTTCAGATGTGAAACGTGAAACACGTCATAAACTCCTGACAATCCCTCGGGTAACTCCAACTTGTAGGCAACTTCTCCCATCCGTTCCAAAATACGATACGGTCCTACAAATCTCGGGGCTAACTTTCCTTTAACTCCAAAATGTTTCACTCCTCGCAAGGGTGATACTTGCAGATATGCTCGATCTCCAATTTCATAGGTTACCTCTTTGCGTTTTGAGTCTGCATAACTCTTCTGGCTGGACTGAGCAATCTTCAGTCTGTCATGAATCAATTTAACCTTCTCCTCAGACTCCTTGATCAATTCTGCTCCAAACAACTGTCGGTCTCCTACCTCATCCCACATTAACGGTGTTCTGCACCTTCGTCCATACAGGGCTTCAAACGGTGCCATTTTCAAGCTGGCTTGATAGCTATTGTTGTATGAAAACTCTGCGTATGGCAAATTGTCATCCCAACTAGATCCATAATCTAGCGCACAGGCTCTCAAGATGTCCTCCAAAATTTGGTTGACTCTCTCTGTTTGTCCATCCGTCTGCGGGTGAAATGTTGTACTAAACTCCAATCTCGTTCCCGAAGTCTGGTGCAACTGGTGCCAAAACTTTGAGGTAAACTGTGTTCCTCGATCTGATACGATGGTCCTCGGAACTCCATGCAGACATACTATCCTGGACATATATATCTTGGCCAACTTTGCACTTGTATAGGTGGTTTTTACTAGGATGAAGTGAGCTACTTTGGTCAAGCGATCAACTACTACCCATATGGAATCATATACCGCTTTGGTCCTGGGCAATCCGGTGATAAAGTCCATGCCCAGTTTATCCCACTTCCATTCGGGTATCGACATAGGCTGTAACAGTCCTGCTGGCTTCTGATGCTCTGCCTTCACGCGCTAACATACATCACATACGGCTACATACTCGGCAATATCCTTCTTCATACCGGTCCACCAGAAACGTTCCTTCAAATCCAATTACATCTTGGTGTTTCTAGGGTGTATCGAGTATGGTGAGTCATGGGCCTCTTGAAGTATTAACTTCCTGATCTCCTCGTTATTGGGCACATAAACTCGGTCCTCAAACCACAAGGTATCATGCTCATCCTCATGAAAACCTTTGGCCTTTCCTTTCCCCATCTTCTCCTTTATCTCGGCAATCTCTTTGTCATCCTTCTGAGATTCCCGAATTTTTTCCAGCAATGTCGACTGGACCTCCATTGTTGCAATAAATCCTCTAGGAACAATCTCCAATCGAAGTTCCATGATGTCCTCTGCCAATTTCTTCGGCAGTCCCTTGTTTTCAAGGATATTAGCATAACTCTTCCGGCTCAAAGCGTCTGCTACGACATTGGACTTTCCTGGATGATAGTGTAGCTTCATGTCATAATCCTTTATAAGCTCCAACCATCTCCTCTGTAGAAGGTTCAGCTCCTTCTGGGTGAAAATGTACTTCAAACTCTTATGGTCCATGTACACATCACAACGGTTTCCAATAAGGTAATGTCTCCAGGTCTTCAATGCATGCACTACGGCTGCTAACTCCAAGTCATGCGTGGAATAGTTCAACTCATGAGGTTTTAGTTGTCGTGAGGCATACGAAACAACTCTCCCGTCCTGCATAAGCACACATCCAAGTCCTAAGCGTGAGGCATCACAGTACACTTGGAACTCCTTATGTATAACTGGCAGTGTTAGCACTGGCGCTGTAGTCAAATGTTTCTTCAACTCCTGGAAACTTGCCCCGCAATCTTCTGTCCATTTAAACTTAGTATCCTTCTTCAACAGTTCAGTCATTGGCTTTGCAATCTTGGAAAAATTCTCGATGAATCTCCGGTAGTATCCTGCGAGTCCAAGAAAACTGCGGATCTCACTAACTGAAGTGGGTGCCAACCATTCAGTGACTGACTGAAATTTGCTGGGGTCTACTGCTATACCTTCTCCCGATATAACATGTCCAAGGAACCCGACTTCCTTCAACCAAAACTCGCATTTGCTAAACTTAGCATACAACTGGTGTTCCCTGAGTTTCTCGAGAACTAAACGCAAATGCTCCTTGTGCTCCTCCTCGTTCTTCGAGTTTACCATAATATCATCAATAAACACCACAACAAACTTGTCCAAATACTCCATGAACACCTTGTTCGTCACGCTCATGAAATAGGAAGGGGTGTTAATCAGTCCAAATGACATGACCGGGTACTCATATAATCCATATCATGTTGTGAATGCTGTCTTCAGTATATCCTTCTCTCGTATCTTCAACTGATGATACCCCGATCGCAAATCGATCTTCGAAAACACTTTAGCTCCTTGCAACTGATCAAACAGATTGTTGATCATCGGCAGTGGGTACTTGTTCTTAATTGTCACTTCATTTAATGCTCGATAATCAACTACCATCCTCAGGGATTTATCCTTATTCTCAACCAAAAGTACCGGGGCTCCCCAAGGTGATGAACTTCTTCGGATGTATCCTTTCTCCAATAACTCCTTGATCTGTTTCTTAATTTCCTCCAGATCATTTGCGGGCATCCGATAGGGTCTCTTGGATATTGGTCCTGTACCTGGCAATAGCTCTATTAAAAACTCAATGTCTCTATCTGGTGGCATGCCTGGTAAATCCTCTGGAAAAACATCCGGGTAATCCTTCACTACAGGCACTTCCTCCTGAACAACTCCCATAAGGGCATTCACTTGACTCCTCCTAGGCACATGCCTAGATACATACTTAATCATTTTTCCCTCCGGGGTGGTGAGATAAATCGACTTACTAGCACAGTCAATGCTTCCTCCAAATTTTGACATCCAGTCCATACCCAATATCACATCCAATCCTTGTGATTCCAAGATAATTAGGTCGGACAGAAAAATATGTGTACCAATGGTTAAGGGTATTTGGTCACACCATCGGCTAGCCATATACTCTGCTCCGGGTGAACTCACTAAAAGAGGGGTCCTAAGGGTTTGGGTTGGTAGTTTAAACTTATCCACGAATCCCCTTGATATGTATGAATGCGATGCACCGGTATCGAAAAGAACAAGAGCGGTAAATGACTTAACCAAAAACTTACCTATTACCGTGTCCGGCTGCTCTTCAACCTCCTCCACGTTAACGTAGTTCACTTGTCCTTTGTTGAATGGATTTGGCTTATTCCCAGCGCTCCCATTTCCATTTCCATTCTTTCCTTTAGGGCATTCTGTGGCGTAGTATCCAGTCTTCCCGCACTTGAAACATGTAACATGACTTAAGTCCCTTTTGGCGGGTGTGGCTGGGTTGGGGCGGTTATGATTATTGTTGGTTCCGTTCCCATTCCCATTCTTAGATCCATTGTGGTTATGTGATCCTCCTCCAGTGTGGTTGTGACCTCCATGGTTATGAACAAGTCCTCCCGAGTTCGGGGTTAGGCGAGGCTTCTGCTGAGCTCCTGAGTTATACTTCCCTTGTCCATACTTTCTCTTGCGGCTCTCAATCTGCTACTGCTTCCCTTCAATCATAAGAGCCTTATCTACCAACTCTTGGTAGTTGTTGAAGGTTGCTACCATCAACTGCATGCTCATCTCATCATTCAGCCCTTCCATAAACTTCTCCTGCTTCGCGGCATCTGTGGCCACATCATCAGGGGCATTGCGAGATAACTTGCTAAACTCGTCCACGTATTGAGCCATGGTACGGTTCCCCTGGCGTAAGTTGCGGAACTCCCGCTTCTTCATTTGCATACCTCCAGTGGAGACATGGGCTGTGCGGAAAGCTTGTTGAAACTGGTCCCAAGTGACGTTGGCTATAGGAAAAGTGGATGTGTAATTCGCCCACCATGAGTCTGCTGGTCCATCCAATTGATGTGCGGCAAAGCGCACTCTCTCAGCATCTGTGCAACCTGCGGTGGTCAACTCCCTTCTAATACAGCATAGCCAATCGTCCGCAACTATGGGCTCGGTGCTACTGGAAAACACCGGTGGATGTAACCTTAGAAAACGGGCTAGATTGTCCACGTGTGGCGGGTTGTTGTTGTTGTTGTTGTTGTTGCCCTGATTCTGAACTAGCAATTGCATCAACATATTCTGCTGTTGGATCAACTGGGTGAGCTCCGGTGGGAAGGCAAAACTGATGTCATGTCTCGGAGGCATCTGAGGGGTTTAGATGGAAGAGATTTAGAATAGAAAAGAGGTCTAATGAGAAAACACTACCCATATGCACATGAGACAAACACAATCATTTCACTCAATCAATCAAGCAAGGGCATACAAACGATCTAGAACTATCGCTCAAGTGCTCAACTACTACTAAATACATGGGGGAATACTAGTGATATATGGTAGTCATCTAGAAATTTTGATCGGTGGAAGACTCCATGATGTCTGCTCCAGCTTCGTCTTCAAAGTCATCATCACTAGGATCGGAATCGGTGTCGTCGATGATGATGTAGTCCTTGGGGCATATCTCCTTGGGTTCTTCTTCTTCTTCTATTGGTGCTGGTCCTCCCATGAATACTCCGATCTTCTTGACTAAGTCGTCATTCTTCTCCAGTAGTGTCTTGATTTCCTCCTCATATCCATCACGTGTAAACTTGAGTTCTTCCTCAACTCAATGATCCTAGTCTTCACCTTCTTCAAGTCCATCATGTCCGCGCACATCTGGTTTTCCTGACGTCGGATGTGCTGGTTTAACTCCTGGATGAAAGCTGCAATGGATATATCCTTCCTAGTGCTGATTACTTCCCATTGCTCGTCTCGGCGCCCACATATTTGGTAAATGGTGTCCTTAAGCTCCCTGTGGTAAACTTCTCCAATGTGTCCCATGGTAATGTGGGCTGCCATGCTCTTGCCTAGACTCCAGGTGGGTGCTTCGAAAGAAAACTCTATGGATTTAGAAGTTGGCGAGAACGTCCTTCCTGGAACTTGTACTTGAATCATCCAGCGCTCCTCTTCAGGTAAAGTGGCATTGTATGTCCCGGTGAATCTTGGTATTCCAATGTTCAAGTACCTAGTGACTTCCTTCAAGTGACATCCAAAAGGTGTGTCTTCATCCGATTGTGCAAACCTGTTCTTCATCTCCGTCATCCTAAAGAGTAGAAAACGGAGAGGAGTCAGAAATGAGAAGAGAAGGGTGACCTAGGGTTTATCTTAATGGTCGTGTCCTACACTCAGCGTGTGCTCTGATACCATCTTGTAGCGACCCGACCTCAGATGGTCAAGTCTCTGTGCTTCAGTGTCATCCCTGGATCAGTAATGCTGACACACACAGTACTCGAGGATTTATAACAGAGTAGCAATCACACACTTATTACAATGAATGTCTCGAGAGAGAACTTATTATAGTAAATATGGCTTAAGGCCATCTAATACGATAACAGCGGAAGGCTTGGAAGATAAAGTGAGTCCATCAACTCCAACAGCATAGCTGAGCAGCACGGCAACGACCTAACGAACCTTACTCCTTGTCTGAAAAGTCTGCAACATAATATGTTGCAGCCCGAAAACGGGCCAGCACATGGAATATGCTGGCAATATAACATAGTAGAGCAAGAACAGAATAATGCTATCACTACATGCATATTTGGCTGGTGGGAAGCTCTATGGTTATAGTTTTTGCGAAAAGCCAATTTTTCCCTACATCAAAGGAATAGATTTTAATTTAACTATCATGGTAGTTGAAACATCATTGAGAAGGTTCCTCCAACTCAATCCCAATTAAAGTGATTAACAACCCAACAATATTAATTAAAACTGATGAGATACATGTGATAACCCAAGTACTAGATACTCGAGAATTGTCCATAACCGGGGACACGGCTAACCATGATTAGATTGTACACTGTGAAGAGGTTTGCACACTTTTCCCCACAAGACTCGATCGCCTCCGTTGGATTTCTTGCACTACATGGTGTTTGAGAAATGGATGACCGAGAAACGGTCTTTCAGAAACATTAACTCTCTACTCCGGACAGACCATACCAAACCTACATCCCACTACCTGCTGATCTGCCTCTTCAAGAGCTTCACGTAACTTACTCAACTATGCTAGAGCCCATAATAGCTTGTGGCTGCACACGGAAGTTTCTAGCATGAATTATCTCAGTTCTGTTTGAGCCTGGGTGGCGGTCCGTAGGAAGATCACACGGGTACTCCGGGATTTCCAAAAATACAAGTAACACTGGGTACTCCAGGTGCCTCAATCCACCCGGATGTTAATTTAAGTTGCCACCTTAAGTTGAACCATTAATTAACAAGCTCACATCTGTCATGGATTTCACTCAAACCCAAACCACGTCTACGAGCATAGCATAGCATAGTAATATAAGCAACGCGTAGAGTAACTCCCAAGGGTTTGAATATAACAGGGCAATAGGTTCTACCTCATTAACTACTTCCCAACCCACAAGTTAATGACATCTTAATCATGCAATGTTTGAGGATTGGAACTAATGCATAAAAACTGGGTGATGAAGGGGTATGATCAAAGTGTTACTTGCCTTGCTGACGATCTGCGAAACCTAGGGACTCGTAGTAGCACGCTTCGTACTCCGGGTGTTCTATCGCAAGCAAACAATAGCATACATAAGTAACAAGCAACGATGCACAAGCAAAAGTCAAATAAAATAGGTTGACCAGAAAGTTCAAATTAAGAACTCCGGTACGCAAAAAGAATCAAATCAAACGGAGCAACAAAACTCAAACGGCGAAAGAAAGAAGCTTCGTTTACTAATCTGAAACTAGGTCAAATTTTACCGTAGCAAAAACTTGTTTGAGTTGGTTAAACGGAAAGAGGGTTTCGAGACGAAACTCTAGGCGCTTGAATCGCCTGATTCCGACTAACGAGCGAAAAGAAAAACAGAAACTAAGATCGGATCAGAAATCGCGATCAGAAAAATCGCGGGATAAATCCGATAAAAGAAAACTCATGAACAGACTAACGAACGAGTGTTCGTTAGCTGTAACTAATGGACGAAAACCGTTCGTTAAAACGAACGTACGGACGAACGTCCGCTAACTAGAGAACCGGAAAAAAACCGGCGAAACCAAAAAAACGGATCTAGGGTTTCTAAAAAAATCGGACGGTTTTTATAAAAAAACGGCGGCGGAGTCCGGCGGCTACCTTCGGCGAGGGGGCTCCGGCGAGGCGAGGTCCAGGTGATGGGACGGCGGCTTGCGGGGCGGCGGCGGCAAGCGGCGGCGGTGGCGCTCGGCTGCGGCGGCTAGGCGGCGCGG
>NC_041388.1:142869669-142905645 GCF_002162155.2 Triticum dicoccoides | reverse complement strand
CTGCGGGCGGCGGTGGTGGTGGTGGGGTGTTGGGGTGGCGGGGCGGCGCTGGCTTGGAGTAGGGGCCAAGGCGGGGCGGCGCGGAGTCCAACTCGGACTCCGGTCCGAGTGGCGGCGGTGGCGGCGCACGCGCGCAGGAGGCGGCGGCGGCGGCTGGGCCGGCCTGGCGCTGCTAGGCCTTAGGCCTAGTCGGGCGCGGGAACTTTTTTTTAAATAATTTCGCCGACCGAAATAAAATCCTAGAAAAATAAACAAAAAAATCTAAAAATGCCAAAATGAATTTTCACCGTCTAAATAAAATATTTAGAATGAGATGAACATTTTCTTGTCCCTAAAATGCAATTTTGAAAAACATGCAATTTTTCTAATGCAAACAAAATTGCAGTAAAATCCAATTAAAAACAAATATTTGATTTTAATATTTTTCCTCCAATATTTCAATTATCTTGGAGAAGTCATATTATCTCCTCTCATATATTTTAGTATGAAATATTTTTGGAGAGAAAAAAAATTAAAACCAAAATCCTCGTTTCAAAATTTGATAAAATCAAATTTGAAAAACCGGGAAATCCCCAACTCTCTCCGAGGGTCCTTGATTTGCTTAGGATTTTGAGGATCGCGAGACGAAAAGTGAATAAAATATGATATGCAATGATGATCTAATGTATAACATTCCAAATTGAAAATTTGGGATGTTACAGCGATTAGGTTGATTCTTTTTGCAGATGATTAATAGACAAATTCCTCATGTCCAACAATTTATTTAAGAATTTTTGGGGTTACAAAAGTATTCGAAACCTACAGATTACTACACACTGTTCTGTTTTTGACAGATTCTGTTTTTCGTGTGTTGTTTGCTTATTTTGATGAATCTATGGCTAGTATCGGGGGGTATGAACCATAGAGAAGTTGGAATACAGTAGGTTTAACACCAATATAAATAAATAATGAGTTCATTACAGTACCTTAAGTGGTGGTTTGTTTTCTTATACTAACAGAGCTCATGAGATTTTCTGTTGAGTTTTGTGTTGTGAAGTTTTCATGTTTCGGGTAAAGATTTGATGGATTTTGGAATAAGGAGTGGCAAGAGCCTAAGCTTGGGGATGCCCATGGCACCCCAAGGTAAAATTTAAGGACAACCAAAAGCCAAAGCTTGGGGATGCCCTGGAAGGCATCCCCACTTTCATCTTCGTCCATCGGTAACTTTACTTGATGCTATATTTTTATTCACCACATGATATGTGTTTTGCTTGGAGCGTCTTGTATGATTTGAGTCTTTGCTTATTAGTTTACCACAATCATCCTTGCTGTACACACCTTTTGGAGAGACACACATAAATCAGAATTTATTAGAATACTCTATGTGCTTCACTTATATCTTTTGAGCTAGATAATTTTGCTCTAGTGCTTCACTTATATCTTTTTAGAGCACAGTGGTGGTTTTATTTTGTAGAAATTATTGATCTTTCATGCTTCACTTATATTATTTTGAAAGTCTTATTAGAATACTATGAGAAGTTTGATACTTGATAATTGTTTTGAGATATGACATAATGATATTAGAGTCATGCTAGTTGAGTAGTTGTGAATTTGAGAAATACTTGTTCTAAAGTTTGTGATTCCTGTAGCATGCACGTATGGTGAACCGTTATGCGATGAAGTCGGAGCATGATTTATTTATTGATTGTCTTCCTTATGAGTGGCGGTCGGGGACGAGCGATGGTATTTTCCTACCAATCTATCCCCCTAGGTGCATGCGCGTAGCACTTCGTTTCGATAAATAATAGATTTTTGCAATAAGTATGTGAGTTCTTTATGACTAATGTTGAGTCCATGGATTATACACACTCTCACCCTTCCACCATTGCCAGCCTCTCTAATACCACACACCTTTCACCGGTATCATACACCCACCATATACCTTCCTCAAAACAGCCACCATACCTACCTATTATGGCATTACCATAGCCATTCCGAGATATATTGCCATGCAACTTACCATCGTTCCGTTTGTTATGGCACGTTACATCATTGTCATATTGCTGTGCATGATCATGTAGTTGACATCAAATTTGTGGCAAATCCACCTTTATAATTCTTTCATACATGTCACTCTTGATTCATTGCATATCCCGGTACACCGCCGGAGTTATTCACATGGAGTCATATTTTGTTTTAGTATCGAGTTGTAATTTTTGAGTTTGAAGTAAATAGAATTGTGATGATCATCATTATTAGAGCATTGTCCCAAGTTATGAAAGGATGACGGAGACTATGATTCCCCCACAAGTCGGGATGAGACTCCAAAAGAAAATAAAAAATGAGAAGAAAAAAGGCCATAAAACAGGGAAAGGCCCAAATAAAAAAAGAAATGAGAGAAAAAGAGAGAAGCGACAATGTTACTATCCTTTTACCACACTTGTGCTTCATGGTAGCACCATGATCTTCATGATAGAGAGTCTCTGATGTTGTCACTTTCATATACTAGTGGGTAACTTTCATTATAGAACTTGGCTTGTATATTCAAATGATGGGCTTCCTCAAAATTCCCTAGGTCTTTGTGAGCAAGTAAGTTGGATGCACACCCACTTAGTTTCTTTTTGAGCTTTCATATACTTATAGCTCTAGTGCATCTGTTGCATGGCAATCCCTACTCACTCACATTGATATCTATTGATGGGCATCTCCATAGCCCGTTGATACGCCTAGTTGATGTGAGATTATCTTCTCCTTTTTTGTCTTATCCACAACCACCATTCTCTTCCACATATAGTGCTATATCCATGGCTCACGCTCATATATTGCGTGAAGATTGAAAAAGTTTGAGAACATCAAAAGTATGAAACAATTGCTTGGCTTGTCATCGGGGTTGTGCATGATTAAATACTTTGTGTGATGAAGATAGAGCATAGCCAGACTATATGATTTTGTAGGGATAACTTTCTTTGGCCATGTTATTTTGAGAAGACATGATTGCTTTGTTAGTATGCTTGAAGCATTATTATTTTTATGTCAATATTAAACTTTTATCTTGAATCTTTCGGATCTGAACATTCATGCCACAATAAAGAAAATTACACAGAAAATTATGCTAGGTAGCATTCCACATCAAAAATTCTGTTTTTATCATTTACCTACACGAGGGCGAGCAGGAATTAAGCTTGGGGATGCTTGATAAGTCTCCAATGTATCTATAATTTTTTATTGTTCCATGCTATTATATTATTTGTTTTGGATGTTTAATGGGGTTTATTATACACTTTTATATTATTTTTGGGACTAACCTACTAACCAAAGGCCCAGTGTAAATTGCTGTTTTTTTTTTGCCTATTTTAGTGTTTCGCAGAAAAGGAATATCAAACGGAATCCAAACGGAATGAAACCTTCGGGAGAGTGATTTTTTGAACAAATGCAATCCAGGAGACTTGGAGTAGACGTCAAGGAAGCACCGAGGAGGCCATGAGGCAGGGAGGCGCGCCCCCACCCTCGTGGGCCCCTCGTAGCTCCCCTGACCGACTTCTTTCGCCTATATGTACTCATATACCCGAAAACATACGAGAGCACCACGAAACCCTATTTCCACCGCCGCAACCTTCTGTACCCAAGATATCCCATCTTGGGGCCTTTTCCGGAGCTCCGCTAGAGGGGGAATCGATCATGGAGGGATTCTACATCAACACCACAGCATCTCTGATGATGTGTGAGTAGTTTACCACAGACCTTTGGGTCCATAGTTATTAGCTAGATGGCTTCTTCTCTCTCTCTCTTTGGATCTCAATACAAATTTATCCTCGAACTTCTTGGAGATCTATTTGATGTAATACTTTTTGTGGTGTGTTTGTCGGGATCCAATGAAGTGTGGGTTTATGATCAAGATTATCTATGAACAATATTTGGTTCTTCTCTGAATTCTTTTATGTATGATTTGTTATCTTTGCAAGTCTCTTCAAATTATCAGTTTGGTTTGGCCTGCTAGATTGATTTTTCTTGCAACGGGAGAAGTCCTTAGATTTGGGTTCAATCTTGCGGTGTCCTTTCCAAATGACAGCAGGGGCATCAAGGCATGTATTGTATTGTTTCCATCGAGGATAAAAAGATGGGGTTTATATCATATTGCTTGAGTTTATCCCTCTACATCATGTCATCTTGCCTAATGCGTTACTCTGTTCTTATGAACTTAATACTCTAGATGCATGCTGGATAGCGGTCGATGTGTGGAGTAATAGTAGTAGATGCAGAGTCATTTCAGTCTACTTGTCGCGGACGTGATGCCTATATACCTGATCATGCCTAGATATTCTCATAATTATTCACTTTTCTATCAATTGCTCGACAGTAATTTGTTCACCCATCTTAATACTTATGATATTTTGAGAGAAGACACTAGTGAAACCTATGGCCCCCGGGTCTATTTTCTATCATATAAGTTTCCAATCTATTTTACTTTGCAATATTTACTTTCAATCTATATCATAAAAATACCAAAAATATTTATCTTATTATCTCTATCGGATCTTACTTTTGCAAGTGGCCGTGAAGGGATTGACAACCCCTTTATCGCTTTGGTTGCAAGGTTCTTATTTGTTTGTGTAGGTGCGAGGCGACTTGCGTGTAGTCTCCTACTGGATTGATACCTTGGTTCTCAAAAACTGAGGGAAATACTTATCCTACTTTGTTGCATCACCCTTTCCTCTTCAAGGGAAAATCAACGCAGTGCTCAAGAGGTACCAGTGTTCGCCGGACTGTGACGAGCATGGGACGAGGAGCCGGCCAGGGTCAGCAACGGGGTGGCGGTGCATCCGTCCCGCCGCACGGAGGGGTGCTGCGACGAAGCTTGCTGCTCGTGCCCCGCCGGGCCGATGGCGGCGTTGGCGGCAGGTGATGGAGAATGATGGGGAGGTCCGCCGTCAGGGCGACGCGCGCGGTGAGAGCAACTCGACGCTCAGCACGGGCTCGGCGAGCATCTGCCATGGATATAGTGGAGCGGCGGCAAGTCGGTCGACGGAAGAGAAGCTTCGACGCACCCCTACCCGGCGCGCCAAATGTCGGATCCAAGGGCTCCGCAGACCCTTGAGAGGTTCGAACATTGGGGTGCGTACGAAGAACTTCCTTGTCCCGACTTGCCGGCCCAACGATTCCACAACCTAGCTCGACGAACCCAAGGGACAAGAGACACAACAGTTTATCCTAGTTCGGGCCACCTTGCGGTGTAATACCCTACTCCAGCTTTGTGGTGGATTGCCCCGAGGGCTCGAGGATGAACTAGTATAGTGGGTGAATAGCCTCGGGACGAGAGGTGTTCTTGTGCTTGATGAGCTAGTGGGTGAGAGGATGGTCTGAATGATCTGTACCCTCTATGGTGGTGGCTAAGTCCTATTTATAGTGGCCTTGGTCCTATTCCCAAATGTATACGGGAAGGGATCCCACAACGGCCAATTTTAAAGGGATACAACTAGTACAAGTTATCCCGACAAAAGTAGTCTTCGCCTGCAAAGGCTCTGGTGGAGACGCTGTAGTGGGTTCCGCGATGACCTCCGTCCTGTCGTCCTGGTGGTCCTGGTCTCGTCGCACCAATATGGAAACCTTTGCATGATTCCTCGGGACTCCGCACCCATGCTTGCCTCCTTGGCACCGAATGGGAAACTGGTACACTGTGCCCGCTGTCGCCCGCCTGGCATTGGTCGTCATGGCTCACGTCACGCGAACCTCGTGAGGTGCACCTTGCCTTGATATCTCAGCTCCTCGGGAGCTAGCCTGGTGAGGCCGCGCCCAGGTTGGTCTTGGTGTCGTCCGCCTTGTGAGGCTTGGCCCCTCACGAGGGTCTTGAGTCATTGCCGCTAAAACTGGGCCGTACAGGGCCGCCAATGGAACCACGCTGTAGGCCGCAGGCAGGCAAGTCTGGGTACCCCCGTTCTCAGGACGACGACAGTGCCACACCCCAGGAGCAACAGCCAGGCCGAGCATGCCAATGCGGAGGTCCTAGGAGGCCTCAAGGCAAGAACCTTCAAGAAGAAGCTCGAGGCCTATGGCAGGGGCTGGCTGGACGAGCTCCAGTCCGTGTTGTGGTCCATCCGCACCACCGCGACCAAGCCAACAGGCGAAACTCCATTCTTCCTCGTCTACGGACCTGAAGCGGTTCTCCCTCACGAGGCCAGGCATCGCTCCGCGTGGGTCTTGTCATTCAACGAGGCATGCCAGGACGCCTCGCGAGGGATGGACCTCGTGCTGGTGAAGGAACGTCGCCGTGAAACCATGCTCTGAGCAGCAAGGTACCTGCAAGCGCTGCGGCGGTACCACTGCCGCAGCATCTGCTCCAGGACGGTCGAGGTGGGTGATCTCGTCCTGAGGCAGGTGCTCTCTAGGGAGGGGCTGCATAAGCTCTCACCCATGTAGGAGGTCACGTTCAGGATCGCCCGCGTCTCCTGGCCTGGTGTCTCGCACCTAGAGATGCAGGACGGGATCCCCATCCAGAACGCCTGGAACATCCAGCACCTCTGGAAGTTCTACCCATGAAGCAAGGCCCAGTGCCTGTGAAGGTCTCCACTTGTGACACTCACATAATAATGAGTGGGGATGTACACGCCAGGAGTCTCCTGGGTGTCACCCTGGGGCCTCACGGAGGCTCCCTCCCACGTCCTAGTGGCAACACTTAGCTCCATGCTGGTGAGAAGACTAGACTAGGTGCCGGACGCGGCTGGTCATTTGCTTGCTTTCTGTAGCTAGTTTGCAACTTTTTAATGGAATTTGGAGTTCTTATGTTTTTCGATTGCCAAGTTGGATTCTCCCTTTTTACTTCTCTTGCCTTTTAGTCTTAGCTCAGAGAGAACGGCAGTTGCCCGTCGCTCCTCCTCGCGCGTCTCGCGTGCAGGGGCTGGGCAGGTGTGTGCGTGCGTTAGGTTCGCCCGTGCCGCGGACACACTTCGCCAAAGCCATGTCGCCCCAGAGCTTCGGCTTCGTTGATCCTCGCGAGGCGCTCTCGAATGAGCTCTTGGACATCCGCACACTCTTAAGTCCGTGCCCCCCGAGTAGCGCGACGCGGTGCAATAAGCCACGACTAACTCATGCCTGGAGGCTCACGCAAGGAAGAACAAGGCACCCCATCAAACTTTCTAACAACTCTGCAGCCCTATGTTGCATCCTGAGGCTGGTGGCTCCCAAGTCATCGGGAAGGGAGCTTTGAAAGAATCGAGAAGAGGTGTCTAGAGGGGGGGGGGGTGAATAGACTCTTAGCAAGAAAAGTTGCAGTTTTTAATTTCTTTAAGTTGAAGTGGAATTTTGGCAAAAATTTAAATATTCACAATACATATCAAACAAGCATGACAAGAGTATATGAGTAGAGTAAAGTAAATCATGCATGTTGCAATAATGTAAAGGGATGGGATTGGAGTGTGCAAACACAATTGGAGACACGGATATTTTTGGCGTGGTTCCGATAGGTGGTGCTATCATACATCCATGTTGATGGAGACTTCAACCCACAAAGGGTAACGGTTGCGCGAGTCCATGGAGGGCTCCACCCACGAAGGGTCCACGAAGAAGCAACCTTGTCTATCCCACCATGGCCATCGTCCACGAAGGACTTGCCTCACTAGGGTAGATCTTCACGAAGTAGGCGATCTCCTTGCCCGTACAAACTCCTTGGTTCAACTCCACAATCTCGACAGAGGCTCCCAAGTGACACCTAGCCAATCTAGGAGACACCACTCTCCAAAAGGTAATCGATGGTGTGTTGATGATGAACTCCTTGCTCTTGTGCTTCAATGGATAGTCTCCCCCAACACTCAACTCTCTCTCATAGGATTGGATTTGGTAGAAAGATGATTTGAGTGGAAACAACTTGAGGAAGGCTAGAGATCAAGATTTATGTGGTTGGAATGGAATATCTTGACATCAACACAAGTGTAGTTGGTTCTTTCTCAGAAAATGTAAGTTGGAAGCGTAGGCATGTTCTGATGGCTCTCTCCATGAATGAAGAGTGGGTGGAGGGGTATATATAGCCTCCACACAAAATCTAACCATTACACACAAATCACCAAAGTCGGTGGGACCGAATCATATAACTCGGTCGGACCGATTTAGTTCAAAATGTGAACGTTAGGATTTTCGGTGGGACCGACATGATCAATTCGGTGGGACCGATGTGCTAGGGTTAGGGTAAAGCCTTATCTCGATTGGACCGATTACACAAACTCGGTGGGACCGATTTGGGTAATAAGCAAAACAGAGAGTTGGCCAAGCAAACTCGGTGGGACCAATTTCATATTTCGGTGAGACCGAAATTAATGCAATAGGCAACAGAGAGTTTGCAAGCCCATCTCTGTGAGACCGAGATCCCATCGGTGAGACCGATTGATTAGGGTTTCTAGCAGTGGCTATCTCAAGAGAACTCGGTGGCGCCGGATAGAAAACTTTGGTGGGGCCGAGTTTGACTTTTGGTTTGGGACAAATGTGGATGTGAGAAAGTGGTCCAGGGCTTTGGAGCATATCACTAAGCACTTTGAGCAAGCAAGCCATTAAGCAACAGCTCATGCCCTCTTAATAGTATTGGCTTTCCTATGGAATCAATGTGATCTTGGATCACTAAAATGAAAAATGTAGAGTCCCGAGCTTTGAGCTTGAGCCAATCATTTGTCTTCATCATCTTGATGGGGTCCCACATCCTCTAGTCCATGCCACTCCACTGTTGGACTTATCTGAAATATGCTAGACGAAAGTATTAGTCCAACAAGAGATATGTTGACATTAATTACCAAAATCACCCAGGGAGCACTTGTGCTTTCAATCTCCCCCTTTTTGGTAATTGATGACAACATGCATCAAAGCTTTAGATAAAGATATAGAGAATAACAAGTAAAGCTTAGGAGAGACATGTAACATGCATAGGCTCCCCCTATATGTATGCAATCATGTAAATATGGAATATAAGAGCATTTGAATGCATAGCATGATAGAGTAAGCAATGTGTTACATGTATCTTGGCTATATACATCAAAGAAAAAGATGTAAATATAGGAAATGTACCTACATGCTCATGAGGCTTTCTTGCAAACAATATGTACATCAGCAAGAAGTCCTCATGCACATGAGTGTGATGCATATACTTACCTTGTGGTATTGAGTTGGCTTAGGAGGAAATGAACCTGAGCAAACAAGGTTAGATAACACAGATACGACTACAAGCCAGAGCAAACAAAAGAAACCACAAGAGTACCAAGACTGGGATGACATGTAGTGAGTGAGTACTGAGTACTCTATTTGATATAGACATGTCCCCAAAAGGTAAAGATATGCAATGAATTCACAGATTTCCTTCCCTAGCAGTATTTCTCCCTCTGAATCTTGTATTGGATAATGGGAGAACATAGGGAAACAAAAATCAGAGCAAAACAGATCATAACTATAACATAGACATGTCTTTCCCCTCTTAAAGACATGTGACTTCTCTCCTCTTGAATACCAAGCATCTAGGGCCTTTGATGTGATTACCTCTCTCTCCCTTTTTCTCTTTCTCCCCCTATTTCTTTTTATCCCCCCTTTGAAGAGAATAAGCTTTGATGTGATCTCTCTCCCCCTTTGACATCAATTTCTGAGAAGGGGTCTTCTAGAGTGTGAGTCAAATAGGTTTGGTCCTTGAGTCACTGAGCAAAGCACCATATAGATTGTGATGCTGGTAGAGGACAAGAATCATCGAGTGGAGCTGGAATAAAACTATAGGAACAAGTGGCAAATTGTCTTCTCTGCAGTGAAATAGGTGATACCGAGTTGTAGTCTTCGGTGGCACCGAGTTGGTTCGGTGTAACCAAAAGCAACAGATTGGTATGACCAAGTCCAACACTGAGAGAACACTTGTCACCTCAGCTCACTAGGCAAATAAGATCTCACAAAGATTTGCAAGGAATTAACTGAAATTTTTTCAAGGAATTGGATGCAGGGAAATGCAGGACTACAACAAAGAAAAGAAAATCTAGATGAAGTATGCAAAAACTCAAGGAAACACTAGAGAACTTCATCTAGAATTGGGCGGTGACAAAGTCACCAATGTTAGATTATATTGACTAATGAGTCAAGTGAGAACACTTGATCGTAAGTCATACTCATCGTTTAAGCTCAAAATGGGGTTACCATTTTTCGTTTAAGCATTTGATGTATTCACATCTTGTTGAGTAGCTTTGACCTATGTCTTGAGGTAAAGCTTCTCTAAGATGGAATGACATACCTTGGGTGGTGGTGTTGATCTTGATCATGTAGTTGAACTTGCGTGGGGTGCTCAAAGTTGATGTAGCACAAGAATGGTTGGGAGCACCACTTGGAGTTGAGTTCATATACCTACATGGGTTAGTTTTTCAAGGAAGAGCACTTGTGTATCCAAATGACAATCATGAAATTTGATACCAATTGAAATTTGATACATATAATTTTTCAAAGGATATGTTGAAGGGTTTCATGCTTCCTTGTTTTCAACCACCATGGAGTAGAGACTTGGTGATGTAGAGATTTCTCAAGATGTGAGTGAGTTTCAATCTCATAGATTTAGATTCATCCAAGTACCTACAAAGGTTAGATAGCATGCAAGGGTGCAAATATATCAAAGACATATGATCATCATCATAAGAGAAAAGTCAAGGATTAGTCATAGGCTCATGCCTTGCATGTATCCAAATGGAGTTCCTACTACAAGTTTGAAGCATCAATGATGTTCAATTCACCTCTCAAATGGCAAAAGACTTTCTCATCAAGCGGTTTGGTGAATATATCCGCCAATTTCTTATCGGTACGAACATGTTTAAGATCATTATCCCCTTTAGCAACATGATCTCGAATGAAATGGTGACGAACTTCAATATGCTTAGTTCGAGAATATTGCACGGGATTGTGAGCAATCTTAATAGCACTCTCGTTGTCACAAAGCAATGGAACATGTTTCACATTGATCCCATAATATTTAAGAGTTTGGGTCATCCAAAGTAATTGAGCACAACATGAACTGGCGGCAATGTATTCTGCTTTGGCGGTGGATAAGGATACCGAGTTTTGTTTCTTGGAAGACCAAGACACAAGAGATCTACCAAGAAATTGACAAGTGCCCGAAGTGGACTTTCTATCAACATTGTCTCCGGCATAGTGGACCTCTTAGGATACCAAATGCCAAAATTTGGTGTATGTATTAAGTATCCCACTATCCTTTTCACATCCTTAAGATGACATTCTTTGGGGGCCACTTGATATTGTGCACACATGCACACACTTGGCATAATATCGGGACGAGAGGGACATAGATATAACAATGATCCAATCATAGAGCGGTAAACCTTTTGATCAACCGGTTTACCATCCTTAGTTCAAGATGTCCACTAGTAGGCATGGGAGTTTTAATACCTTTGCTTTCTTGCATGTTGAACTTCTTGAGTAAGTCCTTGGTGTACTTTGTTTGAGAGACAAAGGTGCCTTCCTTAGTTTGCTTGATTTGCAAACTAAGAAAGAACTTGAGTTCACTCATCATAGACATCTCAAACTTCTTCGACATTAGTTTTCCAAACTTCTCACTAAAATGAGGGTTAGTTGAGCCAAATATGATATCATCAAAATAAATTTGGCATACAAATAATTCACCATTAACCCTTTTAGTAAAAAGAGTAGAATCTATCTTTCCAATCTCAAAACCTTTTTCAATAAGGAACTTGTTCAAGCATTTATACCACGCTCTGGGAGCTTGTTTACGACCATAAAGAGATTTGTGAAGTTTGTAAACATGACCGGGTTTCTTAGGATTGATGAAGCCGGGAGGTTGTTTAACATAAACCTCCTCCTCAACCTCACCGTTTAGAAAAGCACTCTTAATGTCCATTTGGTATAAAGTGATATCATGGTGATTAGTGCTACCTCTTGAGCACTTGCGTTGGTTTTCCCTTGAAGAGGAAAGGGTGCTGCAACAAAGTAGCGTAAGTATTTCCCTCAGTTTTTGAGAACCAAGGTATCAATCCAGTAGGAGGCTACGCGTGAGTCCCTCGCACCTACACAAACCAAATAAATCCTCGCAACCAACGCGATAAGGGGTTGTCAATCCCTATACGGTCAATTACGAGAGTGAGATCCGATAGATATGATAAGATAATATTTTTGGTATTTTTATGATAAAGATGCAAAGTAAAATAAAAGCAATGAAAATAACTAAGTATTGGAAGATTTAATATGATGAAGATAGACCCGGGGGCCATAGGTTTCACTAGTGGCTTCTCTCGAGAGCATAAGTATTTTACGGTGGGTGAACGAATTACTATTGAGCAATTGACAGAATTGAGCATAGGTATGAGAATATCTAGGTATGATCATGTATATAGGCATCACGTCCGAGACAAGTAGACCAACTCCTGCTTGCATCTACTACTATGACTCCACACAGCGATCGCTATCCAGCATGCATCTAGAGTAATAAGTTCATAAGAACAAAGGAACGCCTTATGCAAGATGACATGATGTAGAGGGATAAATTCATGCAATATGACAAAAACCTCATCTTGTTATCCTCGATGGCAACAATACGATACGTGCCTTGCTGCCTCTACTGTCACTGGGAAAGGACACCGCAAGATTGAACCCAAAGCTAAGCACTTCTCCCATTGCAAGAAAAATCAATCTAGTAGGCCAAACCAAACTGATAATTCGAAGAGACTTGCAAAGATAACCAATCATACATAAAAGAATTCAGAGATGATTGAAATATTGTTCATAGATAAACTCGATCATAAACCCACAATTCATCGTCAACACACCGCAAAAGAAGATTACATCGAATAAATATCCACAAGAGAGTGAGAGAACTTTATATTGAAATCCAAAAAGAGAGAAGAAGCCATCTGGCTAATAACTATGGACCCGAAGGTCTGAGGTAAACTACTCACACTTCATCGGAGAGGCTATGGTGTTGATGTAGAAGCCCTCTGTGATCGATGCCCCCTCCGGCGGAGCTCCGGTGGATACAGAAAGTTACGGCGGTGGAATTAGGGTTTTGGCTCCGTATCTGATCGTTTGGGGGTACGTAGGTATATATAGGAGGAAGAAGTACGTCGGTGGAGCAACAGGGGGCCCACGAGGGTGGAGGGCGCTCCTGAGGGGGGGGGGGGGTAGGCGCGCCCCCTACCTCGTGGCCTCCCTGTTAGTTGCTTGACGTAGGGTCCAAGTCTCCTGGGTCTTGTTCGTTCCAAAAATCACGTTCCCAAAGGATTCATTCCGTTTGGTATTCCTTTTCTTCGAAACCCTAAAATAGGCAAAAACAACAATTCTGGGATGGGCCTCCGGTTAATAGGTTAGTCCCAAAAATAATATAAAAGTGGATAATAAATCCCAATAATGTCCAAAACAGTCGATAATATAGCATGGAGCAATCAAAAATTATAGATACGTTGGAGACATATCAAGCATCCCCAAGCTTAGTTCCTGCTCGTCCTCGAGTAGGTAAATGATAAAAACAGAATTTTTGATGTGGAATGCTATTGGCATATTTTCAATGTAATTCTTCCTAATTGTGGTATGAATATTCAGATCCGAAAGATTCAAGACAAAAGTTCAATATTGACATAAAAATAATAATACTTCAAGCATACTAACTAAGCAATTATGTCTTCTCAAAATAACATGGCCAAAGAAAGTTATCCCTACAAAATTATATAGTCTGGCTATTCTCTATCTTCACCACACAAAGTATTTAAATCATGCACAACCCCGATGACAAGCCAAGCAATTGTTTCATACTTTTGGTGTTCTCAAACTTTTTCAATCTTCACGCAATACATGAGCGTGAGCCATGGACATAGCACTTTAGGTGGAATAGAATGGTGGTTGTGGAGAAGACAAAAAGGGAGAAGATAGTCTCACATCAACTAGGCGTATCAACGTGCTATGGAGATGCCCATCAATAGATATCAATGTGAGTGAGTAGGGATTGCCATGCAACGGATGCACTAGAGCTATAAGTATATGAAATCTCAAAAAGAAACTAAGTGGGTGTGCATCCAACTTGCTTGCTCACGAACACCCAGGGCATTTTGAGGAAGCCCATCATTGGAATATGCAAGCCAAGTTCTATAATGAAAAATTCCCACTAGTATATGAAAGTGATAACATAGGAGACTCTCTATTATGAAGATCATGGTGCTACTTTGAAGCACAAGTGTGGTAAAAGGATAGTAGAATTGTCCCTTATCTCTTTTTCTCTCATTTTTTGGGCCTTCTCCTTTTTTTATGGCCTCTTTTTTTCGTCCGGAGTCTCATCCCGACTTGTGGGGGAATCATAGTCTCCATCATCCTTTCCTTACTGGGACAATGCTCTAATAATGATGATCATCACACTTTTATTTCCTTACAACTCAAGAATTACAACTCGATACTTAGAACAAAATTTGACTCTATGTGAATGCCTCCGGCGGTGTACTGGCATATGCAATGACTCATGAGTGACATGTATGAAAGAATTATGAACGGTGGCTTTGCCACAAATACAATTTCAACTACATGATCATGCAAAGCAATATGACAATGATGGAGCGTGTCATAGTAAATGGAATGGTGGAAAGTTGCATGGCAATATATCTCGGAATGGCTATGGAAATGCCATGATAGGTAGGTATGGTGGCTATTTTGAGGAAGGTATATGGTGGGTGTATGATACCGGCGAAAGGTGCG
This sequence comes from Triticum dicoccoides, assembly GCF_002162155.2. NCBI lineage: Eukaryota > Viridiplantae > Streptophyta > Magnoliopsida > Poales > Poaceae > Triticum > Triticum dicoccoides. The sequence goes on along the minus strand of NC_041388.1, from coordinate 142,890,966 downwards.
TGGTATTAGAGAGGCTAGCAATGGTGGAAGGGTGAGAGTGCGTATGATCCATGGACTCAACATTAGTCATAAAGAACTCATATACTTATTGCAAAAATCTACAAGCTATCAAAGTAAAGTATTACGTGCATGCTCCTAGGGGATAGATTGGTAGGAAAATACCATCGCTCGTCCCCGACCGCCACTCATAAGGAAGACAATCAATAAATAAATCATGCTCCGACTTCATCACATAACGGTTCACCATACGTGCATGCTACGGGAATCACAAACTTTAACACAAGTATTTCTCAAATTCACAACTACCCAACTAGCACAACTTTAATATCACCATCTTCATATCTCAAAACAATTATCAAGCATCAAACTTCTCATAGCATTCAACACACTCATAAGAAAGTTTTTACTATTCTTGAATACCAAGCATATTAGGATTGTTTAATAAAATTACCATGCTATTTAAGACTCTCAAAGTGAAGCATGAGATATAAATAGTTTCTATAAAACAAATCCACCGACGCGCTCTAAGAGATATAAGTGAAGTACTAGAGCAAAACTATATAACTCAAAAGATATAAGTGAAGCACATAGAGTATTCTAATAATTTCCGAATCATGTGTGTCTCTCTCAAAAGGTGTGTACAGAAAATATGATTGTGGTAAACTAAAAAATAAATAATCAAATCATACAAGACGCTCCAAGCAAAACACATATCATGTGGTGAATAAAAATATAGCTCCATGTAAAGTTACCGATAGAAGTAGACGAAAGAGGGGATGCCATCCAGGGCATCCCCAAGCTTTGGCTTTTAGTTGTCCTTAGATTATCTTGGGGGTGCCATGGGAATCCCAAATCTTATCCTCTTTCCACTCCTTGTTCCATAATCCATCAAATCTTTACCCAAAACTTGAAAACTTCACAACACAAAACTTAAAGTAGAAAATCTCGTGAGCTCCGTTAGTGAAAGAAAACAAAACACCACTTCAAGGTACTGTAATGAACTCATTATTTATTTATATTGGTGTTAAAACTACTGTATTCCAACTTCTCTATGGTTTATAAACTATTTTACTAGCCATAGATTCATCAAAATAAGCAAACAACAGACGAAAAACAGAATCTGTCAAAAACAGAACAGTTTGTAGTAATCTGTAGGTAGCGCAAGATATGGAACCCAAAAAATTCTAAAATAAATTTCTGGACGTGAGGAATTTATCTATTCATCATAAGAAAAAATAATTAACTAAATAACACTTTCCAAATAAAAATGGCAGAAGTTCTCGTGAGCGCTAAAGTTTCTGTTTTTTACAACAGGATTAACAAGACTTTCCCAAAGTCTTCCCAACGGTTCTACTTGGCACAAACTCTAATTAAACACAAAAAAGACAACCAAATCAGAGGCTAGATAAATTATTTATTACTAAACAGGAGCAAAAAGCAAGGAATAAAAATAAAATTGGGTTGCCTCCCAACAAGCGCTATCGTTTAACGCCCCTTGCTAGGCATACAAAGTAAGGATAGATCTAGGTATTGCCATCTTTGGTAGGCAATCCATAAGTGGCTCTCATAATATATTCATAAGGTAATTTAATTTTCTTTCTAGGAAAGTGTTCCATGCCTTTCCTTAACGGAAGTTGGAATCTAATATTTCCTTCCTTCATATCGATAATTGCACCAATCGTTCTAAGGAAAGGTCTACCAAGAATAATAGGACATGAAGGATTGCAATCTATGTCAAGAACGATAAAATCTACGGGCACATAATTCCTATTTGCAACAATAAGAACATCATTAATTCTTCCCATAGGTTTCTTAATAGTGGAATCCGCAAGGTGCAAGTTTAAAGAGCAATCATCAAAATCACGGAAACCTAACAAATCACACGAAGTCTTTTGAATTGTGGAAACACTAGCACCCAAATGACACAAAGCATAGCATTCATGATCTTTAATTTTAATTCTAATAGTTGGTTCCCACTCATCATAAAGTTTTCTAGGGATAGAAACTTCCAACCCAAGTTTTTCTTCATAAGATTGCATGAATGCATCAACGATATGTTGGGTAAAAGCTTTATTTTGACTATAAGCATGAGGAGAATTTAGCACGGATTGCAACAAGGAAATAAAATATATCAAAGAGAAATTATTATAATTAAATTCCTTGAAATCCAAAATAGTAGGTTCATTAACATCTAGAGTTTTGATCTCTTCCATCCCACTTTTATCAAATTTAGCATCAAGATCTAAAAACTCCGAATTTGTGGAACGCCTTCTAGGTAAAGGTGGATCATATTCAGTCCCATCATTATCAAGATTCATATTGCAAAACAAAGATTTAATATGGGACACATCAATAACTTTTAGATCTTCATCTTTATTATCATGGAAACTAGAAGAAGACGCTCTTATAAGGGAATCTTTCTTAGCACGTATCCTAGCGGTTCTTTCTTTGCACTCATCAATGGAAATTATCATGGCTTTGAGAGACTCATTGATATCATGCTTAGGTGGAATAGATCTAAGTTTCAAAGAATCAATATCAAGAGAAATTCTATCAACCTTCCTAGCCAACTCATCAATCTTAAGCAATTTTTCTTCAATCAAAGCACTAAAATTCTTTTGTGAAGTAATAAATTATTTAATATTATATTCAAAATAAGAGGGCATCTTATTATAATTTCCATAAGAATTTTTGTAGGAATTACCATAATTATTAGAGGAATTACTAGGATAAGGCCTAGGATTAAAGTTTCCTCTATACGCGTTGTTACCAAAATTATTCCTACCAACAAAATTCACATCCATAGATTCATTATTATTCTCAATCAAAGTAGACAAAGGCATATCATTAGGATCAGAAGAAACACTTTTATTAGCAAATAATTTCATAAGTTCATCCATCTTTCCACTCAAAACATTAATTTCTTCTATCACATGCACTTTCTTATTAGTAGATCTTTCAGTGTGCCATTGAGAATAATTAACCATAATATTATCTAGGAGTTTATTAGCTTCTCCTAAAGTGATTTCCATAAAAGTGCCTCCCGCGGCCGAATCTAAAAGATTTCTAGAAGCAAAATTCAATCCGGCATAAATTTTTTGTATAGTCATCCACAAATTTAAACCATGTGTTGGGCAATTACGTGTCATTAATTTCATCCTCTCCCAAGCTTGTGCAACATGTTCTTGATCAAGTTGCTTAAAATTCATAATATCGTTTCTAACAGAGATGATCTTAGCGAGAGGAAAATTCTTAGAGATAAAATCATCTTTGCACTTATTCCACGAATCAATACTATTTTTAGGCAAATACGGAAACCAAGCTTTAGCACGATCCCTAAGCGAAAAAGGAAATAGCTTCAATTTAACAATATCATTATCCACATCTTTCTTCTTTTTCATATCACACAAATCAACGAAGCTATTTAGATGGGTAGCGGCATCTTCACTAGGAAGGCCGGAAAACGGATCTTTCATGACAAGATTCAGCAAGGCAGCATTAATTTCACAAGATTCAGCATCGGTAAGAGGAGCAATCGGAGTGCTAATAAAATCATTGTTGTTGGTATTGGTAAAGTTACACAATTTAGTGTTATCTTGAGCCATCGTGACAAGCAAGCAATCCAACACACAAGAAAACGAGGAACGGGCAAAAGGAGGCAACTAGAGAAAGAGAGGGAGGATAGAGAGAGAGGGCGAATAAAACGGCAAGGGTGAAGTGGGGGAGAGGAAAATGAGAGGCATATGGAAAATAATGTAATGCGGGAGATAAGGGTTTGTGATGGGTACTTGGTATGTTTGACTTTTGCGTAGACCTCCCCGGCAACGGCGCCAGAAATTCTTCATGCTACCTCTTGAGCACTTGCGTTGGTTTTCCCTTGAAGAGGAAAGGGTGGTGCAACAAAGTAGCATAAGTATTTCCCTCAGTTTTTGAGAAGCAAGGTATCAATCCAGTAGGAGGCTACGAGTGAGTCCATCGCACCTACACAAAACAAATAAATCCTCGCAACCAACGCGATAAGGGGTTGTCAATCCCTACACGGTCACTTACGAGAGTGAGATCTGATAGATATGATAAGATAATATTTTTGGTATTTTTATCATAAAGATGCAAAGTAAAATAAAAGCAATGAAAATAACTAAGTATTGGAAGATTTAATATGATGAAGATAGACCCGGGGGCCATAGGTTTCACTAGTGGCTTCTCTCGAGACATAAGTTTTTTACGGTGGGTGAACGAATTACTGTTGAGCAATTGACAGAATTGAGCATAGTTATGACAATATCTAGGTATGATCATGTATATAGGAATCACGTCCGAGACAAGTACACCGACTCCTGCCTGCATCTACTACTATTTCTCAACACATCGACCGCTATCCAACATGCATCTATAGTATTAAGTTCATAAGAACAGAGTAACGCCTTAAGCAAGATGACATGATGTAGAGGGATAAATTCATGCAATATGATAAAAAAAACCATCTTGTTATCCTCGATGGCAACAATACAATACGTGCCTTGCTGCCCCTACTGTCACTAGGAAAGGACACCGCAAGATTGAACCCAAAGCTAAGCACTTCTCCCATTGCAAGAAAGATCAATCTAGTAGGCCAAAAGATTGAACCCAAAGCTAAGCACTTTGTATTGAGATCCAAAAAGAGAGAAGAAGCCATCTAGCTAATAACTATGGACCCGAAGGTCTAAGGTAAACTACTCACACTTCATCGGAGAGGCTATGGTGTTGATGTAGAAGCCCTCCATGATCGATGCCCCCTCCAGCGGAGCTCCGGAACAGGCCCCAAGATGGGATCTCATGGATACAGAAAGTTACGGCAGTGGAATTAGGGTTTTGGCTCCGTATCTGATCGTTTGGGTGTACGTAGGTATATATAGGAGGAAGAAGTACGTTGGTGGAGCAACAGGGGGGGCACGATGGTGGAGTGCGTGCCTGGGGGAAGGGGGGTAGGCGCGCCCCCTACCTCGTGGCCTCCCTGTTAGTTGCTTGACGTAGGGTCCAAGTCTCTTGGGTCTTGTTCATTCCAAAAATCACGTTCTCGAAGGTTTCATTACGTTTGGACTCCATTTGGTATTCCTTTTCTTCGAAACCCTAAAATAGGCAAAAAAACAGCAATTCTGGGCTGGGCCTCTGGTTAATAGGTTAGTCCAAAAAATAATATAAAAGTGGATAATAAAGCCCAATAATGTCCAAAACAGTAGATAATATAGCATGGAGCAATCAAAAATTATAGATACGTTGGAGACGTATCAATTAGCATAGGCAAGTAAGATGCGGATGGACTCAAGTCTAGCAACGGGGGCATATGTCTCACCATAGTCCATACCTTTGACTTGAGTGTAGCCTTGGGCGACGAGACAAGCTTTGTTGCGGATGACTTGACCATCTTCATCTTGCTTGTTGTGAAACACCCATTTGGTACGAATGATTTTGTGGTTGTTGTCGGGCTTCTCGACCAATGTCCACACTTGGTTTCTCTCAATGTTTTGTAGCTCTTCATGCATGGCGTTTATCCAATCCGGATCTTCCAATGCTTATCCAACCTTCATAGATTCAATGCTAGAGATGAATGAATAATGTTCACAAAAATTAGACAAGCGAGTTTTAGAGCGAGTGATTCTCCCGGTTTTAATACCATTGTAGATTTGCTCGATGGGATGGTCTCTACCGACTCTTGCTCTAACTTGTGAGAGATTTTGCTTGGGTCAAGGTGGAACATCTTCTTCATCATCTTGTCCTTTTTCTTAGCCTTCTTCATTGTTGACGTTGTCGTTCTCTTGTCGTAGTGGAGAAGGAGGTAGATGAGGTCATCTTGGTGTACTTCCTTGTTTTCTTCATCTTGATGTGTCCCACTCGTGGATGCTTTCGTATCAACTCTTGGTTCACCTTTTCGTGAGGTAGAGGCTTCCACTTGGACGGACGAGGTACTCTCCTTCACCTCTGTTGGGCGGATCTTGCCAATAGACAAGTCTTGGATTGCTTTCGAAGGATCTTTATCTCCTACATCAATTTGCAATTGCTCTACTTGCGAGCCGTTAGATTCATCAAACTTCACATCTATCGTTTCTTCAGCCTTTCGGGTGAAATTGTTGTAGACACGGTAAGTGTGAGAGTTTGAGCCATAACCAAGTAGGAAACCTTCGTGAGATTTAGGAGAAAATTTATAACGACTATGCTTATCAAGAATGTAACACTTTGAGTCAAATACTTGAAAGTATCCAACTTGGGGTTTGCTACTGGTGAGGAGCTCATAAGCCGTCTTGCCGAGTAGCTTGTGAAGATACAAGCGATTTGTTGCATGACAAGCTGTCTCAACGGCTTCCGCCCAAAAGTGTTTTGGAGTCTTGTACTCATCAAGCATCGTTCTTCCCATCTCAATAAGAGTTCAGTTCTCTCTCTCAACATCTCCATTTTGTTGAGGCGTGTATGTAGCCGAAAACTCATGTGAAATCCCTTCTTCGTCAAGAAAGGTGTCCACATTTGTGTTCTTGAACTCCGTTCCATTGTCGTTGTGAACCTTCTTGATCTTCAATTCAAATTGATTTTGGGCCTTCCTAGCGAAGTTCTTAAAGATCTTTTGGACCTGTGATTTATCATCAATAAAGAACACCCACGTAAATCTTGAAAAATCATCAACTATAACTAGACTGAATGAGTTACCACCGAGACTCTTATAGGCTTTGGGACCAAAAATATCCATATGAAGTAGCTCGAGCAGTCTTCTTGTGGTCATAATCTTCTTCACGGGGTGACTTCCTCCAACTTGTTTTCCTGCTTGACAAGCACTACAAAGTCTATCCTTGTCAAATATAACATCTTTTACTCCAAGGATATGATCACCTTTAATAAGCTTATCAAGATTCCGTATGCCCACATGACCTAACCTTCTATGCGACAACCAACCTTTCAAGGATTTAGCAATTAGGAAAGTTCTAGGTTGAGCCTTTTCAGTAAAATCAACAATGTAAAGATCACCTCTACGTGTACCGGTAAAGACCATTTTATGGTTATCTCTATGAAACACTTGGCAATCTACTTCAGTAAATAGGACATTGAAACCAAAGTCAGCAAGTCTAGACACGGAAAGTAAATTGTAGCCAAGAGATTTAACGAGCACAACATTTTGTATGGAGCTATCATGTGAGATGGCCACCTTACCAAGGCTAACCACCTTACCCTTTGAGTTATCACCGAAAGTGACATACTTTCGAGGGTCGTTGTTTCCAGCAAGCTCATGAAACATATATTTGTCTGCGGTCATATGATCAGTACATCCACTATCAAGGACCCATTCCTTTCCTCCAACCATGTAGCCGCGAAGATTGGCAATAAGACCAAAGTGTCTCATCGCATCATCAAGATCATAGTCACAATCATCATAGTATCCATCTTCAACATTATCATGTGATGGATCAATTCCTAGAGAGAGTGATTCATTAGAAGTATGACCGTAACAGTGTTCATCTCTATGAATTCTAATGACTTCGGAAATGATATTGCTAATGATTCCAACATCTCCTTTTGCACTCGTAAGATTAGTAAGCTCAAATAAGCAATCACCAAATTTGGAATCATTGGAACTCATCTTACTCAAGGCAATAGACTTATGAAGAATCTCATCTAGATTTTTCAAGGAATAATTTGGGAATCGTTCCTCAAGGAATCTCCATAAGGTGTAGGCACAATCAAGAGTAGGCAAGCTAGCAAGCAAGTTTCTAGGCAAACCTCTAGTGATTAAATTGACAGTTCTAAGATTATGTATCATGTCAATAGACTCATCAAGGGTAGGATGCAAAGGATCAACAAGAGGTGCACAAGGGCTAGTAATGTACTTGTTCAAATTATATTCATTGAAAATGTCAAGCATCTCATTTTTTCACTCATGAAAGTACTCTCCATCAAGTATAGGCACTCTACGTCTAAGACTCCCCAACATAGACTCATCCATCTTCCTCCAAAGGTGTTTAAACCAAAGCAATGGAGAGAATGCTCTGATACCAATTGAAAGGATCGAGAAGAGGTGTCTAGGGGGGGTGAATAGACTCTTAGCAAGAAAAGTTGCAGTTTTTAATTTCTTTAAGTTGAAGTGGAGTTTTGGCACAAGTTTAAACATTCACAATACATATCAAGCTAGCATGAAAAGAGTATATGATCAGCAGAAAGTAAATCATGCAAGTTGCAAGAATATAAAGGGATGGGATTGGAGTGTGCAAACACAATTGGAGACACGAAGATTTTTGGCGTGGTTCTGATAGGTGGTGCTATTGTACATCCACGTTGATGGAGACTTCAACCCACAAAGGGTAATGGTTGCGCAAGTCCACGGAGGGCTCCACCCACGAAGGGTCCACGAAGAAGCAACCTTGTCTATCCCACCATGGCCATCGCCCACGAAGGACTTGCCTCACTAGGGTAGATCTTCATGAAGTAGGCGATCTCCTTGCCCATACAAACTCCTTGGTTCAACTCCACAATCTCGACAGAGGCTCCCAAGTGACACCTAGCCAATCTAGGAGACACCACTCTCCAAAAGGTAATAGATGGTGTGTTGATGATGAACTCCTTGCTCTTGTGCTTCAAATGATAGTCTCCCCAACACTCAACTCTCTCTCATAGGATTGGATTTGGTAGAAAGATGATTTGAGTGGAAAGCAACTTGAGGAAGGCTAGAGATCAAGATTTATGTGGTTGGAATGGAATATCTTGACCTCAACACAAGTGTAGGTGGTTCTCTCTCAGAAAATGTAAATTGGAAGTGTAGGCATGTTCTGATGGCTCTCTCCATGAATGAAGAGTGGGTGGAGTGGTATATATAGCCTCCACACAAAATCTGACTGTTACACACAAATCACCAAACTCGATGGGACCTAATCATATAACTCGGTCGGACTGATTTAGAGCCAGTTCTTTTGGCAGCTTAAAAATTAAGCCGCCTCCTCCCTAGCTTTTTTCATAAGCCACCTCCTTCATCCATTGGGGCTTCTCAACTAGTTATGCGATAACTAATTTAGAAGCCGCAACGAATTTAGGGAGGGCCTCATTTTTTAAGCTGGGGAGAGGCAGCTTATTTTTTTAGCCGCCCAAAAGAACTGCCCCTTTGTTCAAAATGTGAACGTTAGGATTTTTGGTGGGATCGACATGATCAACTCGGTGGGACCGATGTGCTAGGGTTAGGGTAAAGCCTTATCTCGGTTGGACCGATTGCACAAACTCGGTGGGACCGATTTGGGTAATAAGCAAAATAGAGAGTTCGCCAAGCAAACTCGGTGGGACCGATTTCATATTTCGGTGAGACCGAAACTAATGCAATAGGCAACATAGAGTTTGCAAGCCCATCTCGGTGAGACCAAGATCCCATCGGTGACACCGAATTGATTAGGGTTTCTGGCAGTGGCTATGTCAAGAGAACTCGGTGGTGCCGGATAGAAAGTTTCGGTGGGGCCGAGTTTGACTTTTGGTTTGGGACAAATGTGGATGTGAGAAAGTGTTTGAGGGCTTTGGAGCATATCACTAAGCACTTTGAGCAAGCAAGCCATTAAGCAACACCTCATCCCCTCTTAATAGTATTGGCTTTCCTATGGACTCAATGTGATCCTGGATCACTAAAATGAAAAATGTAGAGTCTTGAGCTTTGAGCATGAGCCAATCATTTATCTTCATCATCTTGAAGGGTTCTCACATCCTCTAGTCCATGCCACTCCACTGTTGGACTTATCTGAAATATGCTAGATGAAAGTATTAGTCCAACAAGAGATATGTTGACATTAATTACCAAAATCACCCAGGGAGAACTTGTGCTTTCAAGATTCACCAGACACTGAAGGGCGCGCCCTCGCAAGGTGGGAAACTACTGCGAGCATGCCAAGCTAAGTTACCTTATCGCACCTACTCGGGGCAGAGATATCACGGCATAACATCGAAGTTATAAGCATAGCATAGTGGCGTAAGTGCCATAGTTCATTACACACCCCAGCGGGGCTCTCTACTTTTATCAAAATGCAAGAAGAAGGAAAGGTTACACAAAAGTGGCCCGCATGGCCGCAGCAGCTCCTGACACCAGGCTCCGGTAGCCCCGGACTCAGCCAGAGTCCTCCCGCTTCACCGGAGCACGGCGACAAGACGACCCGCCACCTTCCCCGATGTGAGCCCAGCAATGTGGCGGCTGGTCGTAGCCACCGCTGCTCATTCTCTCCCCGGAAGAGGAGCCGCCCCTGCTGAAGGAAGCGTGGCCGTTGCCAAGGGCAAGCTCACCCTCGGTGTTGTCGCGACTGCAGTCAAGGCCAAGCTCATCGTCACCGCTGCCATCTTCGGGGTAGCACCCCGCGCAGCGGCCGTCTTCCCCAAACACCCTCACATAGAGGGTCAAGAAGCCATCATACTTGAACTGGAGGGTGCACCTCCCGCTCAAGCCTCGTGCGTGGGCGAACGCCTGCCAGCCGTGGGTCAGGGTCATGTTTCCTGCAGCGGTAACCTCGACCCCAGCTCACGAGGGCCTGCTGCAGCAGCCGTCGGCCTGCAGCCAAAGGCCACCAAGCCCCATGGCCAGCAGCCTGCCGGCAAAGGAGAGTGGAAGCTGGAGCCAGGTGCTGGTGGGCCTCTCCGACCACACGACGAACTCTAGGAGCACGTCCGCGGAATGGAAGCACGGATGAGGAGGCCTGGCGACCACGGCATGCCTCCCCTCATCATAGGGGCTGCCTCTCCATTGGTGGCTCCCACCTCGAGTAGAAGCACCGCTGCGGCCACCCAAGGCAATACCGGCACCTGAAGAAGTGCGCCCGCGCCCTTGAGGAGCTATCGCCAGAGTTGTAGCATGCTTGCAAGGGCGGCCCCGCCCCCTCTTAGGCGGCGGCGAGTCTGTCCCCTCCTTGGGTGCCTTCCCCTTCTCGGCGGCGGAGAACTTCCTCGTCGGCGCCATGAGGACTGCAGCAAGACGACGGGACATGAAATAAGAAGAAGAAGAAGAAGAAGAAGTGGGCATCGAGAAGACGGAGATGAACAAGAGGGGCTCCACCCCTCCCCTCATTTATAGCCTGAGGGAGGCCAATCGCCAGCCTCCATGATCCCACGCAATGATGGTTTTCTCTGTATGCAGCAAGGCCTCGTCAAGCCGAACGGTTATTGAGGCAGCATGGGGAACGGAGGCGCCCACGTCCCATCAATCGCCACGCGTCGACCAAGGCCACATGCGTTTAGGTACCATGGCGCTCCGCACTTGACCTTTGGCTTCGCCCCGAAGCCAAGTTCGAGCGCGCCTTGGGCCCGGGGGCTACTCTCGGTGTTCTGGGAACGGGGGTATCCAGACATGCCTGCCTGCGGCCCACTGATACGCCTCCAATGTATCTATAATTTTTGATTGTTCCATGATGTTATATTATCAATCTTGGATGTTTTATAATCATTTTATAGTCATTTTTTGGTACTAACCTATTGACATAGTGCCAGGTGCCATTTGCTGTTGTTTCCTTGTTTTTTACATCACAGAAAATCAATATCAAACCGAGTCCAAATGCCATGAAACTTTACGGAGATTTTTTATGGACCAGAAGGAACATAATGGGCCCTGACCACGCCTGGGGGTGCCACGAGGGGAGCATAACCCACCAGGGCACGCCAGGAGGCCCAGGCGCGTCCTGGTGGGTTGTGCCCACCTCGGGTGCCCCCAGGACCGCCTCTTTGCTCTATAAATACCCCAATATTCCCAAAATCCTAGGGGAGTCGATGAAATATTGATCCAGCCGCCGTAGAGTCTAAAACCATCAGATCCAATCTGGACACCATCTCGGATGGGGTTCCCCACGCCCATTGGTGCCTCTCCAATGATGCGTGCGTAGTTCTTTGTAGACCTTCGGGGTCCGTAATTAGTAGCTAGATGGCTATCTCTGTCTCGCTGGATTCTCAATACAATGGTCTCTTGGAGATCCATATGATGTAACTCTTTTGCGGCGTGTTTGTTGGGATCCGATGAACTTTGAGTTTATGACCAGTTATGAAAGTTATTTGAGTTTCTTTGATCTCTTATATGCATGATTGCTTATAGCCTCGTATTTCTTCTCTGTTATTTGGGTTTTGTTTGGCCAACTTGATCTATTTATCTTGCAATGGGAAGAGGTGCTTTGTAGTGGGTTCGATCTTACGGTGCTTGATCCCAGTGACAGAAGGGGAACCGACACGTATGTATCGTTGCTACTAAGGATAAAACGATGGGGTCTATCTCTACATAGACAAATCTTGTCTATGCTACCTCTTGAGCACTGCGTTGGTTTTCCCTTGAAGAGGAAAGGGTTATGCAGCAAAGTAGCGTAAGTATTTCCCTCAGTTTTTGAGAGCCAAGGTATCAATCCAGTAGGATATTACATGCAAGCCTCTCGTACCTACACAAACAAATAAGAACCTCGCAACCAACGTGATAAAGGGGTTGTCAATCCCTTCACGGTAACTTACGAGAGTGAGATCTGATAGAGATAATAATGTTAAGATAAATATTTTTGCTATTTTCATGATATAGATTGAAAGTAAAGATCGCAAAATAAACGGTGCCAAAAATAACTTGTTGACGGGAGATTAATATAATGGAGAATGGACCCGGCGGCCATATGTTTCACTAGTGGCTTCTCTCAAGATAGCATAAGTATTACGGTGGGTGATCAAATTTGTAACGCCCCGAGACCCATGTGCCAGGTGTCCTCCAGTTATTCTTTGTTGTTGCCTTGTAATTGCTTGCGTGTCATGCATTGCATATCATGTCATCATGTGCATTTCATTTGCATACGTGTTCGTCTCATGCATCCGAGCATTTTCCCCGTTGTCCGTTTTGCATTCCGGCGCTCCTATCTCCTCCGGTGGTCATTTCTACCTTCCTTTCATGTGTGGGGGTTAAACAGTTCCGGATTGGACCGAGATTTCCAAGCAGCCTTGGTTTACTACCGGTAGACCGCCTGTCAAATTTCGTGCCATTTGGACTTCGTTTGATGCTCCAACGGTTAACCGAGGGACCGAGAAGGCCTCGTGTGTGTTGCAGCCCAACTCCCTTCCATTTTGGCCCAAAACCCACCTAAACCCTCTCCATCATCTCGGTCATTCGATCACGATCGCGTGGCCGAAAACCGCACCTCATTTGGACTCTCCTAGCTCCCTCTACCTATATATATGTGGCCTCCCCCAAAAATTCCGCGGTACAAACCCTAGGCCTCTTCCACCTCGCGCCTGGACAAAACTTCCGCCGCCCGGACATGTCCGGCCTCTCCTGCGCCTATCCGAAGCCGCCTAGTGTCCTCACCGCCGCCGTTCTCCACCGCGAGCCGTCACGGGCCCGTGCGGCCCAGATTCGGCCCGCGGGGCCCGAACCGCCGTCGCCCTGCGCCTGTAGCTCGCCGCTGCCTAGCGTCGCCCGTCCGCGCCCGCCGGCCGCCATCTCCGCCTCCGCGCCGCCATGTGCGTCGCTGACTCCTGCCCGGACGTCGGCGCGCATTTCGGCAGCCGCGCCACCCCGGATCCCCCGCAGCTCGCCACGAGGAGCTCCGCCGCCGCCTCGCCAAGTCGCCGACGTCGTCGCCTAGCTCGCCACCGGCCGGATCCGACAAGATCCGGGCCGGGATGGCCTCCCTGTGCCTCGCCGTGCCGCTCCTACCTCAACTCCGGCGAAGGCCCGGCCCCGCCTCGATCTGCGTGCACCCGGGTCAAAACCCTAGATCTGTTCTCGGAGGTATAATTTCGGCTAAGTCCCCGATTCCCAGTTTCAAATGCCCTTGTTCATCATGCCATAACTCATCACCCGTAACTCCGTTTTGCGTGTGTAGCATATCAAAATGTTCATCTGAGAGAGTACATCATTTCATCTCTTTGCATCATTTTCATTTGAGCTCATCTTTGATGCCCGAAATGTTGTTGGATGAGAGCTATTTGAGTTAATTGTCAGATCTGTTGCACCAAATAGCTAATTGTCATTTTTGCCATGATTATTGTGTGCATGTTATGCTCCTGAGCTCTACATGTGTTTTGTTATATGCCATGCCATCTTTCCAGAGGTGCTATCCATGTATTTTTTTGATATGTGTGGTGACTAGCACAAGCTTGCAAAGTAGTGCATTCGTTAATGCTGATTTCAAGGACTTAGAAATCTCACGAAGTCCTTGATCTGTTCTTATCATTATGCCATATGTCCGTGTTGTTTCCTAGTGATCCGTGCCTATTTTGAGGATGATCAGTAAGGATGATTTGTTAATCTTTTAGTTATCTATCCATCCATGTCTTTCTTTGCAATTGTGGAGCACCCTAGCTTGAGTCAATCGAGCTCTACTTTTGTTATTTCGTGAATCTGGGCAAATTGTCTACTTGTTAGCGATTTCGCCGAGGATGTTGTTGTTGATCCGTGCATGCTATGTTGTTGTTCTTGTCATGTCTAGCTTATATAATGTGTATTCTTAATGGTTGTATGCTTAGATTGTCATGCCTTGCTCTGTAGTGAGTGCATCGAGCTTGTAAACATGCCTACTTGATATCTGATTTGCATGCTCCAGTTTTTCATCAAGTCTGAGATCTGATTATGTTTTTGCCCTGTTCACATGCTTGCAATTGTATTTTCTGATCCCTTTTGGCTCAAGGTCACTAAGAGACTTTTGTTAAGCTCTTTGAGAAGCTCCATGCCATGCCTTGATTTGCCATGTTAATTTCCTGTAGCATATAGTTTTCATGCTCCAAAGTGTGCTACCTGATCTGAAATTCTAGGCTTGTGTTAATTTCACCAAGTCTGAAATCTGTTTACCGTTTGCATTTTTTCCATGCTTGTTTGAACCTGCTAATGGATGAGTTAGCTGTAGCTCAGTGTTCATCGTTTGTCAAGCACCATGAGTGGATCCCTTACATATATTTTGTTGTCTTGTTTGAGTGCTGTAGCATATTTATCTTGTTGCATTTAGATGGCTACCTGCTGTTTATCGCAGACCGGTGCCATATTTGTTTTGCTTGCCATTTTCAAACCATGTGTCCAATTCCGGTGTTCTTTATATCGATTTCAACCGAAATCACCTCACCTTTCCAGGTGCACACTTGGATTTCCATGTTGAGGCCAGGTTCAATCATTCCTTGCCAAATCATGCATATGCATCGCATACCGCATTCCGCATATCATACCATGTTCATGTGTTGATTGTTTACTATGTTGTGTGCTTCTTTCCGGTGTTTGCTTCTTTGGGTTGGTTCCGTTAACGTCGTGTTTGTGAGGACCCATTCGACTATGTCCGTTTGTCTTCTTCATGGACTCGTTCTTCTTCCTTGCGGGATTTCAGGCAACATGATCATACCCTCGAAATCACTTCTATCGTTGCTTGCTAGTTGCTCGCTCTTTTGCTATGCCTATGCTGCGATACCTACCACTTGCTTATCATGCCTCCTATATTGTTGAACCAAGCCTCTAACCCACCTTGTCCTAGCAAACCGTTGTTTGGCTATGTTACCGCTTTGCTCAGCCCCTCTTATAGCGTTGTTAGTTGCAGGTGAAGATTGAAGTTTGTTCCTTGTTGGAACATGGAGATGTTGTTCCTTGTTGAAACATGTTTACTTGTTGGGATATCACAATATATCTTATTTAATTAATGCATCTATATACTTGTAAAAGGGTGGAAGGCTCGGCCTTATGCCTGGTGTTTTGTTCCACTCTTGCCGCCCTAGTTTCCGTCATATCGGTGTTACGTTCCCGGATTTTGTGTTCCTTACGCGGTTGGGCTATAATGGGAACCCCTTGATAGTTCGCCTTGATCAAAACTCCTCCAGCAATGCCCAACATTGGTTTTACCATTCGCCACCTAGCCTTTTCTTTCCCTTGGGTTCTGCAGACTCAAGGGTCATCATTATTTTAACCCCCCTGGGCCAGTACTCCTCTGATTGTTTGTCCGACCGAGCAGACTGCGGGGCCACCTCATGGCAACTTGAGGTTTGGTTTTACTCGTAGGATGTCTCATCTCAGTGCGCCCTGAGAACGAGATATGTGCAGCTCCTATCGGGATTTTTCGGCACATTCGGGCGGTGTTGCTGGATTTGTTTTAACTTGTCAAAATTGTCTTGTAGAACCGGGATACCGAGTCTGATCGGAATGTCTTGGGAGAAGGTATATCCTTCATTGACCGTGAGAGCTTGTCATGGGCTAAGTTGGGACACCCCTGCAGGGATTGAAATTTTGAAAGTCGTGCCCGTGGTTATGGGTAGATGGGAATTTTTTAACGTCCAGTTGTAGAAAACTAGAAGTTGACCTTAAGTAAAATGCATCAACCGCGTGTGTAACCGTGATGGTCTCTTTCCGGCGAAGTCCGGGAAGTGAACACGGTGTTGGAGTAATGCTTGGCGTAGGTTGTTCTAGGATCACTTCTTGATCATAGTTTCTCGACCGTGCTTTGCCTTCTCTTCTCGCTCTCATTTGCGTATGTTAGCCACCATGTATGCTAGTCGCTTGCTGCAGCTCCACCTCATACCTTTACCTTACCCATAAGCTTAAATAGTCTTGATCGCGAGGGTGCGAGATTGCTGAGTCCCCGTGGCTCACAGATACTTCCAAAACCAGCTTGCAGGTGCCGATGAGTCCGTGCAGATGACGCAACCAAGCTCAGCAGGAGCTCGATGAAGATCTTGTCCTTTGTGTTGTTTCGTTCTAGTGGATCAGTAGTGGAGCCCAGTTGGGGTCGATCGGGGACCTTGTCGCATTTGGGGCTCTTCTTTTATTTTGGTTCCGTAGTCGGACCCTGTTTGTATTTGGATGTTGTAATGCTTTATTCATGTATTGCGTGAAGTGGCGATTGTAAGCCAACTATGTATCCCTTTTCCCTTATTGTATTACATGGGTTGTTTGCGAAGATTACTTCACTTGCGACTCTGCTTTCAATGCGGTTATGCCTCTAAGTCATGCTTCGACACGTGGGAGATATAGCCGCATCGAGGGCATTACAAGTTGGTAATCAGAGCCTTCCCCGACCTTAGGAGCCCCCACTTCTTGATCGTTATTAGCGGCCATTGTTGAGTCTAGAAAAATGTTTTGAGTCATTTAGAAATTATATATCGGAGAGTTTAGGAATTCTTTTTACTCCCCAGTCCCTTCATCGCTCCGGTAAGGCATCCTGATGTAGAGTTTTGACTCTTCTCTTCTCAAATTTCACTAAATATTTTTTTAGGATCACGCGGGTATCTTGGAATCGTTCTGATGGTTTTGTGACGAGAACATTGTTCTTGGTGCCTCCTGTCATTTAGGGGTTGTGGCAGTGTCCCGGGGAGTTGAGCTCTGAGGTGTTGTCATCACAATTTTATCATTGCAGTTCTGTAATACCTGAGTTTAGTTCGCCGACATCGAAAATCTCTTTTATGCAGTTGTTGGTGAGATAACATCGACGCCACCTAGTATTGGGGCGGGAGTTCGGGAGTATTGCCATAACTTGTATAACGGATGCTTTTCGAAGGTTGAGGTAGATGATTTCCGAAGGTTTCTTGGTTATGTGTTGAAGGATGGATACAGCTGGATGTAGGAATTGTTAGTTTTGGGTGAGATATTATGCTTCCCCTGTATCCCCAACACCCGATTGCATAACCGGAAAGTTTCGGGAGTTTATAAGTGGGAATTCAAGTAGCTCTTAGGGTATCTTTCCGACAGATGTATGATATGAAATTGGGGTTCGACGTCTAGTGGTCTGCCTATCCACGGTCGGTTTTACAATGGTCTCGTTGTGTCTTAAAGAGTCCTTGGCTATGCCGACTCGGGGACGCTTCGTATATCATGTGCACTGCCTTGTACATGATGGTGCTGTACGATCGAGCCCGTGTAGGCCCCACCACGAAAACTTCGAACGAAATCTCTATCATATGTTTGTTCCGGCTTATTCTGCAAGCCAATCCTTTGTTTTTGTTTTGAGTTGTGGTATTCAAGTTGCTTCGAAGTCAAATGTTGATTCCATACCTTTTATTAGTGGTGTTCTCGTATTCCTATGGGAGTACTAATCCTTCATGATAGTCGACATTGTCATGACAATCCTTTTCAACCGGTGTGTTTCTCTTCAAGTGGATCCGATCACTTCAACATTCGCAAGATCAATTATCAGTTTCTTCTCAACGGTGTTTGTTTCATCCGTCTCCAAGTTGCCTTTGTTTTTCCCGCCCACCCACCCTTTTTCTTCAAGGAATCTGATGTCTTAATCAAGTATCCTCTTATTGATGGGAAATCTCTCCATTCTTTTTTCCTTCTTGTTCTTACCCGGTGTTTCTCATGAAGATGCTCTTCAAGTTCATCATTCTTCGTTCTTTTCATCTCCGGTGGTTTCAAATCAAGCTTTCAGTGTTGATCTCATATCCCTTTTTCCTTGTTTCAAATACCTTCTCATGCCGGTGCACCTCATATTCATTCACTTCTCGCTATTTAATTGTTCCGAAGTGTTCAAGATATCTCGAAGATTCGTGTTTTCCACTCTGCATTCATTCAAGATCTTTCGAGGTTGTTATCTTATTCAAGCCATTTAATTCAACCGGTGCAATCTCTCTTTTCAAGTAATCTTTTCAACGGTGTACCTTTTGAGTGGGCCCTAACCCACAGGTATTTTCCCAGGATCTTACCTGACTCTTCTTATTCTCCCGGAGTTAGTTTCAAATTCATTTCAACGTTTGACGTAAGAATGAATTGTCATCAGTCAAATTCCTTTCTCCAAGATCTTTCATTTCTTTTCATCGTTGGCTCAACCTTTCTAATTTTTCATTTCGGAGTGCCTCAACAATTCTTGGGGGTGTTTCTCGTTATCTTTCTCTGCATTTGAAGACCAAAGAAGAGTTTTCCCTTGAATCTTATTTCGTTCTACCAAAGATTCATGCCTCTAGCTTGATGTCATCCTCTCATAACTGTTTTTGATAGTGAGAATTCTTTTCACCTATCCAGTGCAATTCAAGAGTCTTCTCAGTTTGATTATCCGGAGTCCATCATTTCAGGTTTATTCATTCTCACCTTTCAGCTATGGTTCTCCAAATCTTACCGGTGCTTCGTTCAAGTGATCTCTAATCAGTTCGAGATCTCTTCATTCTCATGTATCTAAATTCTCTCAAGCATCTTCGTTCATTTGCTAAATTCTTCCTGGTGTCTTCCTTATTTTTTTCTTCGTTCATAACCAAATCTTACGGTGGTTCGTTCAAGACTTATCGTCATTCGTTTAGCATATCAACTCTCTCGTTCTTTTCAATCCTACCGGTAGATCATTGAAGACCTTTCTCAAGTTTGTGCTATATCCATCTTAATCCTTTCTATGAGAATAAGTAGTATGCCAAATCCGTTGCTGGTCATCAATTAAATTGGTGAAGGATAAGCATAATGTAATTCTTATTCTTGTTTCATCAAGTTTATTCAATTTCTTTTCCGGAGTGGTTCATCATATCACATTCTCAGTTCGAGATGCTTATCTTTTCTTTTCCGGAGTTCCATGTTTTCCGCATTATATCATCACAGAGATCTATCTAAATCTTTACAAGGTTCCACCTTGTGTTTTCAACTACCCTTGCTTTCCGTTTGATCATCCTTTTTGTGTATCAGAGTTCTTCATGATGGTTCATAAAGGATTTAATTCCTTCTCCTAGTGTTCATCAAGATTCTTTTCAGAGGAGCTCAAGTTTTTCTTCAGCTTGCTATCCGGAGGGCAATTCTTTCTTCCGAATCATTGGAGGTGGTATTATGTCATTCTTGATAATTTGAGTTCATGTTTCATGATTCACATGTTGTTAAGAATGAGGTATTTTAAATCCATCAATCTCTTCATTGGAATTATCTTGGGTTATATTTCATCTAAAACTTTCCCTAAGGATTGTTGCTAATTATGGTGCTTATAAATGATCCAATTTCTTCATCTATCCTCCTGGTGTAATAGCTTTCTCGTCTCCTTGTTCATACCAATCAAATTCTTTTCCCATGAGTGGCAGGTTGTCACCTCATAATTTGAGATGTATTCTATAAGCCCACAACTAGCTTACTCTTTGCGTGGCTGGTTTTTCTGACAACTCCGTTTGACCCTTCCCCTAAAGATGCCTCTTCAAGCTCTTTTGTGGCAGAAGTTGGCATTTTCTTCTCAATTCTCCTATGGCAATTATCTATCTTCTATTCTTTTGTTCCGGAGGCATTGTGATGATGCTCTTTTCAATCATCATCTCGAAGTGTGAAGATCATGATCTTGTCGTGCTTATCCATTTAACCGGAGTGTGTGCCCGCTACTCAAGTTCTTTCATTTTATCAAGCCTTGCATATCTTTCCAACCGGAGTGTTGTCCGAATTTGTAATTCCTTGTTTCCTCTTCCCTACCGGAGTGCTTTCGACTTCATTTATCTCCGTTGTATTCTTTTCTCGAAATGGCTCAACCTCTTCAAGGTTCGTGGTTTCACTCATTCGTCAAAAGAAGCAACTTAGTTTTACTTCTTCTCTTTCTCTTCCGTTGTCCCTCCGGTGCCATTCTAGATCTTGGGACGAGATCCTCTCGTAGTGGTGGAGTGTTGTAATGCCCCGAGACCCATGTGCCAGGTGTATTCCAGTTATTCGTTGTTGTTGCCTTGTCATTGCTTGCGTGTCATGCATTGCATATCATGTCATCATGTGCATTTCATTTGCATACATGTTCGCCTCATGCATCCGAGCATTTTCCCCGTTGTCCGTTTTGCATTCCGGCGCTCCTATCTCCTCCGGTGGTCATTTCTACCTTCCTTTCGTGTGTGGAGGTTAAACAGTTCCAGATTGGACCGAGACTTGCCAAGCGGCCTTGGTTTACTACCGGTAGACCGCCTGTCAAGTTTCGTGCCATTTGGACTTCGTTTGATGCTCCAACGGTTAACTGAGGGACCGAGAAGGCCTCGTGTGTGTTGCAGCCCAACTCCCTTCCATTTTGGCCCAAACCCCACCTAAACCCTCTCCATCATCTCGGTCGTTTGATCACGATCGCGTGGCCGAAAACCGCACCTCATTTGGACTCTCCTAGCTCCCTCTACCTATATATATGTGGCCTCCCCCAAAAATTCTGCGGTACAAACCCTAGGCCTCTTCCACCTCGCGCCCGGACAAAACTTCCGCCGCCCGGACATGTCCGGCCTCTCCTGCGCCTATCCGAAGCCTCCTAGTGTCCTCACCGCCGCCGTTCTCCACCGCGAGCCGTCACGGGCCCGTGCGGCCCAGATTCGGCCCGCGGGGCCCGAACCGCCGTCGCCCTGCGCCTGTAGCTCGCCGCCGCCTAGCGCCGCCCGTCCGCGCCCGCCGGCCGCCATCTCCGCCTCCGCGCCGCCATGTGC